>NW_027480594.1:0-600000 GCF_051401765.1 Calliopsis andreniformis | reverse complement strand
AAGATTGAGGATTGAGGATTGAAGATTGAGGATTGAAAACTGAGTATTGAGGATTGAAGATTGAGGATTGAGGAGTGAGTATTGAAGATTGAGGATTTGGGACTGAGGATTGAAGATTGAGGATTGAGGATTGAGGATTGAGGATTGAGGATTGAGGATTGAGGATTGAAGATCGAGGATTGGGTATTGAGGATTGAAGAATGAGGATTGAGGATTGAGGATTGAGGATTGAGGTTTGAGGACTGAAGATTGAGGATTGAGGATTGAGGATTGAGGATTGAGGATTGAGGATTGAAGATTGAGGATTGGGTATTGAGGATTGAAGAATGAGGATTGAGTATTGAGTATTGAGGATTGAGTATTGACGATTGCGTATTGAGGATTGAAGGTTGACGATTGAGGATTCAGGATTGAGGATTGAGGATTGAGGATTGAGGACTGAGGATTGCGAATTGAGGATAGACCATTGAGGATTGAGGATTGAGTATTGAGGATTGAGGATTGAGTATTGAAGAGTGAATATTGATGATTGAATATTATGGGTCGAGGATTGAGTGTTGTGGATTGAGGACGAGGACTGAGGGTAGAGTATTGATGTTTGAGGTCTGAGGATTGAGGATTGAGAATTGAGGATTGAGGATTGAGGATTGAAGATTGAGGATTGGGTGTTGAGGATTGATGAATGAGGATTGAGGATTGAGGATTGAGGATCTAGGATTGAAGGTTGAGGATTGGGTATTGAGGATGGAACATTGAGGATTGAGGATTGAGTATTGAGGATTGAGGATTGAGGAATGAAGATTGAATATTGATGTTTGAAGATTGAGGATCGAGGATTGAGCGTTGTGGATTGAGGACGAGGACTGAGGGTTGAGTATTGATGTTTGTGGTCAGAGGATTGAGGAATGAGGATTGAGAATTGAGTGTTGAGGATTGAGGATTGAAGATTGAGGATTGGGTGTTGAGGATTGAAGAATGAGGATTGAGGATTGAGGATTGAGGATTGAGGATTGAGGAGTGAGGACTGAGGATTGAGTATTGCAGATTGAGTATTGAGGATTGAAGATTGAGGACTGAGGATTGAGGATTGAGGATTGACGATTGAGGATTGAGGATTGAGGATTGAGGATTGAGGATAGAAGGTTGAGGATTGCGTATTGAGGATAGAACATTGAGGATTGAGGATTGAGTATTGAGGATTGAGGATTGAGGATTGAAGATTGAATATTGATGTTTGAAGAATGAGGATCGAGGATTGAGCGTTGTGGATTGAGGACGAGGACTGAGGGTTGAGTACTGAGTATTGAGGATTGAGGATTGAAGATTGAGTATTGAGGATTGAATATTGACGTTTGAGGATTGAGGATTGAGGATTGAGGATTGAGGATTGAGGATTGAGGATAGAGGATTGAAGATTGGGTATTGAGGGTTGAAGATTGAGGATTGAGGATTGAGGATTGAGGATTGAGGATTGAAGATTGAGGATTGAGGATTGAAGATTGAGGATTGAAAACTGAGTATTGAGGATTGAAGATTGAGGATTGAGGAGTGAGTATTGAAGATTGAGGATTTGGGACTGAGGATTGAAGATTGAGGATTGAGGATTGAGGATTGAGGATTGAGGATTGAGGATTGAGGATTGAAGATCGAGGATTGGGTATTGAGGATTGAAGAATGAGGATTGAGGATTGAGGATTGAGGATTGAGTATTGAAGATTGAGTATTCAGGATTGAAGATTGACGATTGAGGATTGAGGATTGAAGATTGAGGATTCGGTATTGAGGATTGAAGAATGAGAATTGAGGAGTGAGGACTGAGGATTGAGGATTGCAGATTGAGTATTGAGGTTTGAAGATTGAGGACTGAGGATCGAGGATTGAGGATTGACGATTGAGGATTGAGGATTGGGGATTGAGGATTGAGGATTGAGGATTGAAGGTTGAGGATTCCGTATTGAGGATAGAACATTGAGGATTGAGGATTGAGTATTGAGGATTGAGGATTGAGGATTGAGGATTGAAGATTGAGGATTGAGGATTGAAGATTGAGGATTGAAAACTGAGTATTGAGGATTGAAGATTGAGGATTGAGGAGTGAGTATTGAAGATTGAGGATTTGGGACTGAGGATTGAAGATTGAGGATTGAGGATTGAGGATTGAGGATTGAGGATTGAGGATTGAGGATTGAAGATCGAGGATTGGGTATTGAGGATTGAAGAATGAGGATTGAGGATTGAGGATTGAGGATTGAGGTTTGAGGACTGAAGATTGAGGATTGAGGATTGAGGATTGAGGATTGAGGATTGAGGATTGAAGATTGAGGATTGGGTATTGAGGATTGAAGAATGAGGATTGAGTATTGAGTATTGAGGATTGAGTATTGACGATTGCGTATTGAGGATTGAAGGTTGACGATTGAGGATTCAGGATTGAGGATTGAGGATTGAGGATTGAGGACTGAGGATTGCGAATTGAGGATAGACCATTGAGGATTGAGGATTGAGTATTGAGGATTGAGGATTGAGTATTGAAGAGTGAATATTGATGATTGAATATTATGGGTCGAGGATTGAGTGTTGTGGATTGAGGACGAGGACTGAGGGTAGAGTATTGATGTTTGAGGTCTGAGGATTGAGGATTGAGAATTGAGGATTGAGGATTGAGGATTGAAGATTGAGGATTGGGTGTTGAGGATTGATGAATGAGGATTGAGGATTGAGGATTGAGGATCTAGGATTGAAGGTTGAGGATTGGGTATTGAGGATGGAACATTGAGGATTGAGGATTGAGTATTGAGGATTGAGGATTGAGGAATGAAGATTGAATATTGATGTTTGAAGATTGAGGATCGAGGATTGAGCGTTGTGGATTGAGGACGAGGACTGAGGGTTGAGTATTGATGTTTGTGGTCAGAGGATTGAGGAATGAGGATTGAGAATTGAGTGTTGAGGATTGAGGATTGAAGATTGAGGATTGGGTGTTGAGGATTGAAGAATGAGGATTGAGGATTGAGGATTGAGGATTGAGGATTGAGGAGTGAGGACTGAGGATTGAGTATTGCAGATTGAGTATTGAGGATTGAAGATTGAGGACTGAGGATTGAGGATTGAGGATTGACGATTGAGGATTGAGGATTGAGGATTGAGGATTGAGGATAGAAGGTTGAGGATTGCGTATTGAGGATAGAACATTGAGGATTGAGGATTGAGTATTGAGGATTGAGGATTGAGGATTGAAGATTGAATATTGATGTTTGAAGAATGAGGATCGAGGATTGAGCGTTGTGGATTGAGGACGAGGACTGAGGGTTGAGTACTGAGTATTGAGGATTGAGGATTGAAGATTGAGTATTGAGGATTGAATATTGACGTTTGAGGATTGAGGATTGAGGATTGAGGATTGAGGATTGAGGATTGAGGATAGAGGATTGAAGATTGGGTATTGAGGGTTGAAGATTGAGGATTGAGGATTGAGGATTGAGGATTGAGGATTGAAGATTGAGGATTGAGGATTGAAGATTGAGGATTGAAAACTGAGTATTGAGGATTGAAGATTGAGGATTGAGGAGTGAGTATTGAAGATTGAGGATTTGGGACTGAGGATTGAAGATTGAGGATTGAGGATTGAGGATTGAGGATTGAGGATTGAGGATTGAGGATTGAAGATCGAGGATTGGGTATTGAGGATTGAAGAATGAGGATTGAGGATTGAGGATTGAGGATTGAGTATTGAAGATTGAGTATTCAGGATTGAAGATTGACGATTGAGGATTGAGGATTGAAGATTGAGGATTCGGTATTGAGGATTGAAGAATGAGAATTGAGGAGTGAGGACTGAGGATTGAGGATTGCAGATTGAGTATTGAGGTTTGAAGATTGAGGACTGAGGATCGAGGATTGAGGATTGACGATTGAGGATTGAGGATTGGGGATTGAGGATTGAGGATTGAGGATTGAAGGTTGAGGATTCCGTATTGAGGATAGAACATTGAGGATTGAGGATTGAGTATTGAGGATTGAGGATTGAGGATTGAAGATTGAATATTGATGATTGAGGATTGAGGATCGAGGAATGAGCGTTGTGGATTGAGGACGAGGACTGAGGGCTGAGTATTGATGTTTGAGGTCTGAGGATTGAGGATTGAGGATTGAGTATTGAGGATTGAAGATTGACGATTGAGGTCTGAGGATTGAGGATTGAGGATTGAGGATTGAGGATTGAGGATTGAGGATTGAGGATTGAGGATTGAGGATTGAGGATTGAGGATTGCGGATAGAAGATTGAGGATTGGGTATTGCGGATTGAACATTGAGGATTGAGGAGTGAGTATTGAAGATTGAGGATTTGGGACTGAGGATTGAAGATTGAGGATTGAGGATTGAGGATTGAGGATTGAGGATTGAGGATTGAGGATTGAGGATTGAAGATTGAGGATTGGGTATTGAGGATTGAGGAATGAGGATTGAGTATTGAGTATTGAGGATTGAGTATCGACGATTGAGTACTGAGGATTGAAGATTGACGATTGAGGATTGAGGATTGAGGGTTGATGATTGAGGATTCAGGATTGAAGATTGAGTATTGAGTATTGAAGAATGAGGATTGAGTATTGAGTATTGAGGATTGAGTATTGACGATTGAGTATTTAGGATTGAAGATTGACGATTGAGGATTGAGGTCTGAGTATTGAGAATTGAGGATTGAGAATTGAGGATTGAGGATTGAGGATTGAAGATTGAGGATTGGGTGTTGAGGGTTGAAGAATGAGGATTGAAGATTGAGTATTGAGGATTGAAGATTGAGGATTGAGGATTGAGGATTGAGGATTGAGGATTGAGTATTGCGGATAGAAGATTGAGGATTGGGTATTACGGATTGAACATTGAGGATTGAGTGTTGAGGATTGAGGGTTGAGGATTGAGGACTGAAGATTGAATATTGATGATTGAAGATTGAGGATTGAGGATTGATGGTTGTGGATTGAGGACGAGGACTGAGGGTTGACTATTGCTGTTTGAGGTCTGAGGATTGAGGATAGAGGATTGAGAATTGAGGATTGAGGATTGAGGATTGAAGATTGAGGATTGGGTATTGAGGATTGAAGAATGAGGATTGAGGATTGAGGACTGAGGATTGAGGATTGAATACTGAGTGTTGAGGGTTGAGTGATGAGAATTGATGTTTGTGGATAGAGATTTGAAGATTGCAGATTGAGTATTGAGTATTGAAAGCTGTGAATTGATGATATTCTCTTGAGGATTGAGGATTGACAACTGATAGTTGAGGACTGAGGGCTGAAGGTTGAGGATTCAGGATTGAGGATTCAGGATTGTGGTTTGACGGCCGAGGATTGAGGATTGAGGATTGAGGATTGAGGATTGAGAATTGAGGATTGAGGATTGAGGATTGAAGATTGAGGATTGGGTGTTGAGGGTTGAAGAATGAGGATTGAGGATTGAGGATTGAGTATTGAGGATTGAAGATTGAGTATTGAGGATTGAAGATTGAGGATTGAGGATTGAGGATTGAGGATTGAGGATTGAGTATTGCGGATAGAAGATTGAGGATTGGGTATTGCGGATTGAACATTGAGGATTGAGTGTTGAGGATTGAGGGTTGAGGATTGAGGACTGAAGATTGAATATTGATGATTGAAGATTGAGGATTGAGGATTGATGGTTGTGGATTGAGGACGAGGACTGAGGGTTGACTATTGCTGTTTGAGGTCTGAGGATTGAGGATAGAGGATTGAGAATTGAGGATTGAGTATTGAGGATTGAAGATTGAGGATTGGGTATTGAGGATTGAAGAATGAGGATTGAGGATTGAGGACTGAGGATTGAGGATTGAATACTGAGTGTTGAGGGTTGAGTGATGAGAATTGATGTTTGTGGATAGAGATTTGAAGATTGCAGATTGAGTATTGAGTATTGAAAACTGTGAATTGATGATATTCTCTTGAGGATTGAGGATTGACAACTGATTGTTGAGGACTGAGGGCTGAAGATTGAGGATTGAGGATTGAGGATTGAGGATTGAGGATTGACGACCGAGGATTGAGGATTGAGGATTGAGGATTGAGGATTGAGAATTGAAGATTGAGGATTGAGTATTGGGGGTTGTGGATTGAGGACGAGGACTGACGGTTGAGTATTGAGTATTGAGGATTGAGGATTGAAGATTGAGTATTGAGGAATGAATATTGACGATTGAGGATTGACGATTGAGGATTGAGTATTGAGTATTGAGGATTGAGGATTGAGGATTGAAGATTGACTATTGAGGATTGAAGATTGGGGATTGGGTATTGAGGATTGAAGAATGAGGATTGAGGATTGAGGATTGAGGATTGAGGATTGAGGATTGAAGACTGAGTATTGAGGATTGAAGATTGAGGATTGGGTATTGAGGATTGAAGAATGAGGATTGAGAATTGAGGATTGAGGATTGAGGATTGAAGATTGAGTATTGAGGATTGAAGATTGACGATTGAGGATTGAGGATTGAGGATTGAGGATTGAGGATCGATGATTGAGGATTGAAGATTGAGTATTGAGGATTGATGATTGAGGATTGAGGATTGAGGATTGAGGTTTGAGGATTGAAGATTGAGGATTGAGGATTGAGGATTGAGGATTGAGGATTGAGGATTGAAGATTGAGGATTGGGTATTGAGGATTGAAGAATGAGGATTGAGTATTCAGTATTGAGGATTGAGTATTGACGATTGAGTATTGAGGATTGAAGATTGACGATTGAGGATTCAGGATTGAGGATTGAGGATTGAGGATTGAGGACTGAGGATTGCGTATTGAGGATAGAACATTGAGGATTGAGGATTGAGTATTAAGGATTGAGGATTGAGGATTGAAGATTGAATATTGATGATTGAATATTGAGGATCGAGGATTGAGTGTTGTGGATTGAGGACGAGGACTGAGGGTAGAGTATTGATGTTTGAGGTCTGAGGATTGAGGATTGAGGATTGAGAATTGAGGATTGAGGATTGAGGATTGAAGATTGAGGATTGGGTGTTGAGGATTGATGAATGAGGATTGAGGATTGAGGATTGAGGATTTAGGATTGAAGGTTGAGGATTGCGTATTGAGGATAGAACATTGAGGATTGAGGATTGAGTATTGAGGATTGAGGATTGAGGATTGAAGATTGAATATTGATGTTTGAAGATTGAGGATCGAGGATTGAGCGTTGTGGATTGAGGACGAGGACTGAGGGTTGAGTATTGATGTTTGAGGTCTGAGGATTGAGCAATGAGGATTGAGAATTGAGGGTTGAGGATTGAGGATTGAAGATTGAGGACTGTGTGTTGAGGATTGAAGAATGAGGATTGAGGATTGAGGATTGAGGATTGAGGGTTGAGGATTGAGAATTGAGGATTGAGGATTGAGGATTGAAGATTGAGGATTGGGTATTGAGGATTGAAGAATGAGGATTGAGGATTGAGGATTGAGGATGGAGGATTGAGGATTGAATACTGAGTATCGAGGATTGAAGATTGAGGATTGAGGAGTGAGTATTGAAGATTGAGGATTTGGGACTGAGGATTGAAGATTGATGATTGAGGATTGAGGATTGAGGATTGAGTATTGAGGATTGAGGATTGAGGATTGAAGATTGAGGATTGGGTATTGAGGATTGAAGAATGAGGATTGAGGATTGAGGATTGAGGATTGAGTATTGAAGATTGAGTATTCAGGATTGAAGACTGACGATTGAGGATTGAGGATTGAGGATTGAGGATTGAGGATTGATGATTGAGGATTGAAGATTGAGTATTGAGGATTGAAGATTGAGGATTGAGGATTGAGGATTGAGGTTTGAGGATTGAGGATTGAGGTTTGAGGACTGAAGATTGAGGATTGAGGATTGAGGATTGAGGATTGAGGATTGAGGATTGAAGATTGAGGATTGGGTATTGAGGATTGAAGAATGAGGATTGAGTATTGAGTATTGAGGATTGAGTATTGACGATTGAGTATTGAGGATTGAAGGTTGACGATTGAGGATTCAGGATTGAGGATTGAGGATTGAGGATTGAGGACTGAGGATTGCGAATTGAGGATAGACCATTGAGGATTGAGGATTGAGTATTGAGGATTGAGGATTGAGTATTGAAGAGTGAATATTGATGATTGAATATTATGGGTCGAGGATTGAGTGTTGTGGATTGAGGACGAGGACTGAGGGTAGAGTATTGATGTTTGAGGTCTGAGGATTGAGGATTGAGAATTGAGGATTGAGGATTGAGGATTGAAGATTGAGGATTGGGTGTTGAGGATTGATGAATGAGGATTGAGGATTGAGGATTGAGGATCTAGGATTGAAGGTTGAGGATTGGGTATTGAGGATAGAACATTGAGGATTGAGGATTGAGTATTGAGGATTGAGGATTGAGGAATGAAGATTGAATATTGATGTTTGAAGATTGAGGATCGAGGATTGAGCGTTGTGGATTGAGGACGAGGACTGAGGGTTGAGTATTGATGTTTGTGGTCAGAGGATTGAGGAATGAGGATTGAGAATTGAGTGTTGAGGATTGAGGATTGAAGATTGAGGATTGGGTGTTGAGGATTGAAGAATGAGGATTGAGGATTGAGGATTGAGGATTGAGGATTGAGGAGTGAGGACTGAGGATTGAGTATTGCAGATTGAGTATTGAGGATTGAAGATTGAGGACTGAGGATTGAGGATTGAGGATTGACGATTGAGGATTGAGGATTGAGGATTGAGGATTGAGGATTGAAGGTTGAGGATTGCGTATTGAGGATAGAACATTGAGGATTGAGGATTGAGTATTGAGGATTGAGGATTGAGGATTGAAGATTGAATATTGATGTTTGAAGAATGAGGATCGAGGATTGAGCGTTGTGGATTGAGGACGAGGACTGAGGGTTGAGTACTGAGTATTGAGGATTGAGGATTGAAGATTGAGTATTGAGGATTGAATATTGACGTTTGAGGATTGAGGATTGAGGATTGAGGATTGAGGATTGAGGATTGAGGATAGAGGATTGAAGATTGGGTATTGAGGGTTGAAGATTGAGGATTGAGGATTGAGGATTGAGGATTGAGGATTGAAGATTGAGGATTGAGGATTGAAGATTGAGGATTGAAAACTGAGTATTGAGGATTGAAGATTGAGGATTGAGGAGTGAGTATTGAAGATTGAGGATTTGGGACTGAGGATTGAAGATTGAGGATTGAGGATTGAGGATTGAGGATTGAGGATTGAGGATTGAGGATTGAAGATCGAGGATTGGGTATTGAGGATTGAAGAATGAGGATTGAGGATTGAGGATTGAGGATTGAGGTTTGAGGACTGAAGATTGAGGATTGAGGATTGAGGATTGAGGATTGAGGATTGAGGATTGAAGATTGAGGATTGGGTATTGAGGATTGAAGAATGAGGATTGAGTATTGAGTATTGAGGATTGAGTATTGACGATTGCGTATTGAGGATTGAAGGTTGACGATTGAGGATTCAGGATTGAGGATTGAGGATTGAGGATTGAGGACTGAGGATTGCGAATTGAGGATAGACCATTGAGGATTGAGGATTGAGTATTGAGGATTGAGGATTGAGTATTGAAGAGTGAATATTGATGATTGAATATTATGGGTCGAGGATTGAGTGTTGTGGATTGAGGACGAGGACTGAGGGTAGAGTATTGATGTTTGAGGTCTGAGGATTGAGGATTGAGAATTGAGGATTGAGGATTGAGGATTGAAGATTGAGGATTGGGTGTTGAGGATTGATGAATGAGGATTGAGGATTGAGGATTGAGGATCTAGGATTGAAGGTTGAGGATTGGGTATTGAGGATGGAACATTGAGGATTGAGGATTGAGTATTGAGGATTGAGGATTGAGGAATGAAGATTGAATATTGATGTTTGAAGATTGAGGATCGAGGATTGAGCGTTGTGGATTGAGGACGAGGACTGAGGGTTGAGTATTGATGTTTGTGGTCAGAGGATTGAGGAATGAGGATTGAGAATTGAGTGTTGAGGATTGAGGATTGAAGATTGAGGATTGGGTGTTGAGGATTGAAGAATGAGGATTGAGGATTGAGGATTGAGGATTGAGGATTGAGGAGTGAGGACTGAGGATTGAGTATTGCAGATTGAGTATTGAGGATTGAAGATTGAGGACTGAGGATTGAGGATTGAGGATTGACGATTGAGGATTGAGGATTGAGGATTGAGGATTGAGGATAGAAGGTTGAGGATTGCGTATTGAGGATAGAACATTGAGGATTGAGGATTGAGTATTGAGGATTGAGGATTGAGGATTGAAGATTGAATATTGATGTTTGAAGAATGAGGATCGAGGATTGAGCGTTGTGGATTGAGGACGAGGACTGAGGGTTGAGTACTGAGTATTGAGGATTGAGGATTGAAGATTGAGTATTGAGGATTGAATATTGACGTTTGAGGATTGAGGATTGAGGATTGAGGATTGAGGATTGAGGATTGAGGATAGAGGATTGAAGATTGGGTATTGAGGGTTGAAGATTGAGGATTGAGGATTGAGGATTGAGGATTGAGGATTGAAGATTGAGGATTGAGGATTGAAGATTGAGGATTGAAAACTGAGTATTGAGGATTGAAGATTGAGGATTGAGGAGTGAGTATTGAAGATTGAGGATTTGGGACTGAGGATTGAAGATTGAGGATTGAGGATTGAGGATTGAGGATTGAGGATTGAGGATTGAGGATTGAAGATCGAGGATTGGGTATTGAGGATTGAAGAATGAGGATTGAGGATTGAGGATTGAGGATTGAGTATTGAAGATTGAGTATTCAGGATTGAAGATTGACGATTGAGGATTGAGGATTGAAGATTGAGGATTCGGTATTGAGGATTGAAGAATGAGAATTGAGGAGTGAGGACTGAGGATTGAGGATTGCAGATTGAGTATTGAGGTTTGAAGATTGAGGACTGAGGATCGAGGATTGAGGATTGACGATTGAGGATTGAGGATTGGGGATTGAGGATTGAGGATTGAGGATTGAAGGTTGAGGATTCCGTATTGAGGATAGAACATTGAGGATTGAGGATTGAGTATTGAGGATTGAGGATTGAGGATTGAAGATTGAATATTGATGATTGAGGATTGAGGATCGAGGAATGAGCGTTGTGGATTGAGGACGAGGACTGAGGGCTGAGTATTGATGTTTGAGGTCTGAGGATTGAGGATTGAGGATTGAGTATTGAGGATTGAAGATTGACGATTGAGGTCTGAGGATTGAGGATTGAGGATTGAGGATTGAGGATTGAGGATTGAGGATTGAGGATTGAGGATTGAGGATTGAGGATTGAGGATTGCGGATAGAAGATTGAGGATTGGGTATTGCGGATTGAACATTGAGGATTGAGGAGTGAGTATTGAAGATTGAGGATTTGGGACTGAGGATTGAAGATTGAGGATTGAGGATTGAGGATTGAGGATTGAGGATTGAGGATTGAGGATTGAGGATTGAAGATTGAGGATTGGGTATTGAGGATTGAGGAATGAGGATTGAGTATTGAGTATTGAGGATTGAGTATCGACGATTGAGTACTGAGGATTGAAGATTGACGATTGAGGATTGAGGATTGAGGGTTGATGATTGAGGATTCAGGATTGAAGATTGAGTATTGAGTATTGAAGAATGAGGATTGAGTATTGAGTATTGAGGATTGAGTATTGACGATTGAGTATTTAGGATTGAAGATTGACGATTGAGGATTGAGGTCTGAGTATTGAGAATTGAGGATTGAGAATTGAGGATTGAGGATTGAGGATTGAAGATTGAGGATTGGGTGTTGAGGGTTGAAGAATGAGGATTGAAGATTGAGTATTGAGGATTGAAGATTGAGGATTGAGGATTGAGGATTGAGGATTGAGGATTGAGTATTGCGGATAGAAGATTGAGGATTGGGTATTGCGGATTGAACATTGAGGATTGAGTGTTGAGGATTGAGGGTTGAGGATTGAGGACTGAAGATTGAATATTGATGATTGAAGATTGAGGATTGAGGATTGATGGTTGTGGATTGAGGACGAGGACTGAGGGTTGACTATTGCTGTTTGAGGTCTGAGGATTGAGGATAGAGGATTGAGAATTGAGGATTGAGGATTGAGGATTGAAGATTGAGGATTGGGTATTGAGGATTGAAGAATGAGGATTGAGGATTGAGGACTGAGGATTGAGGATTGAATACTGAGTGTTGAGGGTTGAGTGATGAGAATTGATGTTTGTGGATAGAGATTTGAAGATTGCAGATTGAGTATTGAGTATTGAAAGCTGTGAATTGATGATATTCTCTTGAGGATTGAGGATTGACAACTGATAGTTGAGGACTGAGGGCTGAAGGTTGAGGATTCAGGATTGAGGATTCAGGATTGTGGTTTGACGGCCGAGGATTGAGGATTGAGGATTGAGGATTGAGGATTGAGAATTGAGGATTGAGGATTGAGGATTGAAGATTGAGGATTGGGTGTTGAGGGTTGAAGAATGAGGATTGAGGATTGAGGATTGAGTATTGAGGATTGAAGATTGAGTATTGAGGATTGAAGATTGAGGATTGAGGATTGAGGATTGAGGATTGAGGATTGAGTATTGCGGATAGAAGATTGAGGATTGGGTATTGCGGATTGAACATTGAGGATTGAGTGTTGAGGATTGAGGGTTGAGGATTGAGGACTGAAGATTGAATATTGATGATTGAAGATTGAGGATTGAGGATTGATGGTTGTGGATTGAGGACGAGGACTGAGGGTTGACTATTGCTGTTTGAGGTCTGAGGATTGAGGATAGAGGATTGAGAATTGAGGATTGAGTATTGAGGATTGAAGATTGAGGATTGGGTATTGAGGATTGAAGAATGAGGATTGAGGATTGAGGACTGAGGATTGAGGATTGAATACTGAGTGTTGAGGGTTGAGTGATGAGAATTGATGTTTGTGGATAGAGATTTGAAGATTGCAGATTGAGTATTGAGTATTGAAAACTGTGAATTGATGATATTCTCTTGAGGATTGAGGATTGACAACTGATTGTTGAGGACTGAGGGCTGAAGATTGAGGATTGAGGATTGAGGATTGAGGATTGAGGATTGACGACCGAGGATTGAGGATTGAGGATTGAGGATTGAGGATTGAGAATTGAAGATTGAGGATTGAGTATTGGGGGTTGTGGATTGAGGACGAGGACTGACGGTTGAGTATTGAGTATTGAGGATTGAGGATTGAAGATTGAGTATTGAGGAATGAATATTGACGATTGAGGATTGACGATTGAGGATTGAGTATTGAGTATTGAGGATTGAGGATTGAGGATTGAAGATTGACTATTGAGGATTGAAGATTGGGGATTGGGTATTGAGGATTGAAGAATGAGGATTGAGGATTGAGGATTGAGGATTGAGGATTGAGGATTGAAGACTGAGTATTGAGGATTGAAGATTGAGGATTGGGTATTGAGGATTGAAGAATGAGGATTGAGAATTGAGGATTGAGGATTGAGGATTGAAGATTGAGTATTGAGGATTGAAGATTGACGATTGAGGATTGAGGATTGAGGATTGAGGATTGAGGATCGATGATTGAGGATTGAAGATTGAGTATTGAGGATTGATGATTGAGGATTGAGGATTGAGGATTGAGGTTTGAGGATTGAAGATTGAGGATTGAGGATTGAGGATTGAGGATTGAGGATTGAGGATTGAAGATTGAGGATTGGGTATTGAGGATTGAAGAATGAGGATTGAGTATTCAGTATTGAGGATTGAGTATTGACGATTGAGTATTGAGGATTGAAGATTGACGATTGAGGATTCAGGATTGAGGATTGAGGATTGAGGATTGAGGACTGAGGATTGCGTATTGAGGATAGAACATTGAGGATTGAGGATTGAGTATTAAGGATTGAGGATTGAGGATTGAAGATTGAATATTGTTGATTGAATATTGAGGATCGAGGATTGAGTGTTGTGGATTGAGGACGAGGACTGAGGGTAGAGTATTGATGTTTGAGGTCTGAGGATTGAGGATTGAGGATTGAGAATTGAGGATTGAGGATTGAGGATTGAAGATTGAGGATTGGGTGTTGAGGATTGATGAATGAGGATTGAGGATTGAGGATTGAGGATTTAGGATTGAAGGTTGAGGATTGCGTATTGAGGATAGAACATTGAGGATTGAGGATTGAGTATTGAGGATTGAGGATTGAGGATTGAAGATTGAATATTGATGTTTGAAGATTGAGGATCGAGGATTGAGCGTTGTGGATTGAGGACGAGGACTGAGGGTTGAGTATTGATGTTTGAGGTCTGAGGATTGAGCAATGAGGATTGAGAATTGAGGGTTGAGGATTGAGGATTGAAGATTGAGGACTGTGTGTTGAGGATTGAAGAATGAGGATTGAGGATTGAGGATTGAGGATTGAGGGTTGAGGATTGAGAATTGAGGATTGAGGATTGAGGATTGAAGATTGAGGATTGGGTATTGAGGATTGAAGAATGAGGATTGAGGATTGAGGATTGAGGATGGAGGATTGAGGATTGAATACTGAGTATCGAGGATTGAAGATTGAGGATTGAGGAGTGAGTATTGAAGATTGAGGATTTGGGACTGAGGATTGAAGATTGATGATTGAGGATTGAGGATTGAGGATTGAGTATTGAGGATTGAGGATTGAGGATTGAAGATTGAGGATTGGGTATTGAGGATTGAAGAATGAGGATTGAGGATTGAGGATTGAGGATTGAGTATTGAAGATTGAGTATTCAGGATTGAATACTGACGATTGAGGATTGAGGATTAAGGATTGAGGATTGAGGATTGAGGATTGAGGATTGAAGACTGAGTATTGAGGATTGAAGATTGAGGATTGGGTATTGAGGATTGAAGAATGAGGATAGAGAATTGAGGATTGAGGATTGAGGATTGAAGATTGAGTATTGAGGATTGAAGATTGACGATTGAGGATTGAGGATTGAGGATTGAGGATTGAGGATCGATGATTGAGGATTGAAGATTGAGTATTGAGGATTGATGATTGAGGATTGAGGATTGAGGATTGAGGTTTGAGGATTGAAGATTGAGGATTGAGGATTGAGGATTGAGGATTGAGGATTGAGGATTGAAGATTGAGGATTGGGTATTGAGGATTGAAGAATGAGGATTGAGTATTCAGTATTGAGGATTGAGTATTGACGATTGAGTATTGAGGATTGAAGATTGACGATTGAGGATTCAGGATTGAGGATTGAGGATTGAGGATTGAGGACTGAGGATTGCGTATTGAGGATAGAACATTGAGGATTGAGGATTGAGTATTAAGGATTGAGGATTGAGGATTGAAGATTGAATATTGATGATTGAATATTGAGGATCGAGGATTGAGTGTTGTGGATTGAGGACGAGGACTGAGGGTAGAGTATTGATGTTTGAGGTCTGAGGATTGAGGATTGAGGATTGAGAATTGAGGATTGAGGATTGAGGATTGAAGATTGAGGATTGGGTGTTGAGGATTGATGAATGAGGATTGAGGATTGAGGATTGAGGATTTAGGATTGAAGGTTGAGGATTGCGTATTGAGGATAGAACATTGAGGATTGAGGATTGAGTATTGAGGATTGAGGATTGAGGATTGAGGATTGAAGATTGAATATTGATGTTTGAAGATTGAGGATCGAGGATTGAGCGTTGTGGATTGAGGACGAGGACTGAGGGTTGAGTATTGATGTTTGAGGTCTGAGGATTGAGCAATGAGGATTGAGAATTGAGGGTTGAGGATTGAGGATTGAAGATTGAGGACTGTGTGTTGAGGATTGAAGAATGAGGATTGAGGATTGAGGATTGAGGATTGAGGGTTGAGGATTGAGAATTGAGGATTGAGGATTGAGGATTGAAGATTGAGGATTGGGTATTGAGGATTGAAGAATGAGGATTGAGGATTGAGGATTGAGGATGGAGGATTGAGGATTGAATACTGAGTATCGAGGATTGGAGATTGAGGATTGAGGAGTGAGTATTGAAGATTGAGGATTTGGGACTGAGGATTGAAGATTGATGATTGAGGATTGAGGATTGAGGATTGAGTATTGAGGATTGAGGATTGAGGATTGAAGATTGAGGATTGGGTATTGAGGATTGAAGAATGAGGATTGAGGATTGAGGATTGAGGATTGAGTATTGAAGATTGAGTATTCAGGATTGAAGACTGACGATTGAGGATTGAGGATTGAGGATTGAGGATTGAGGATTGATGATTGAGGATTGAAGATTGAGTATTGAGGATTGAAGATTGAGGATTGAGGATTGAGGATTGAGGTTTGAGGATTGAGGATTGAGGTTTGAGGACTGAAGATTGAGGATTGAGGATTGAGGATTGAGGATTGAGGATTGAGGATTGAAGATTGAGGATTGGGTATTGAGGATTGAAGAATGAGGATTGAGTATTGAGTATTGAGGATTGAGTATTGACGATTGAGTATTGAGGATTGAAGGTTGACGATTGAGGATTCAGGATTGAGGATTGAGGATTGAGGATTGAGGACTGAGGATTGCGAATTGAGGATAGACCATTGAGGATTGAGGATTGAGTATTGAGGATTGAGGATTGAGTATTGAAGTGTGAATATTGATGATTGAATATTATGGGTCGAGGATTGAGTGTTGTGGATTGAGGACGAGGACTGAGGGTAGAGTATTGATGTTTGAGGTCTGAGGATTGAGGATTGAGAATTGAGGATTGAGGATTGAGGATTGAAGATTGAGGATTGGGTGTTGAGGATTGATGAATGAGGATTGAGGATTGAGGATTGAGGATCTAGGATTGAAGGTTGAGGATTGCGTATTGAGGATAGAACATTGAGGATTGAGGATTGAGTATTGAGGATTGAGGATTGAGGAATGAAGATTGAATATTGATGTTTGAAGATTGAGGATCGAGGATTGAGCGTTGTGGATTGAGGACGAGGACTGAGGGTTGAGTATTGATGTTTGTGGTCAGAGGATTGAAGATTGAGGATTGGGTGTTGAGGATTGAAGAATGAGGATTGAGGATTGAGGATTGAGGATTGAGGATTGAGGAGTGAGGACTGAGGATTGAGTATTGCAGATTGAGTATTGAGGATTGAAGATTGAGGACTGAGGATTGAGGATTGAGGATTGACGATTGAGGATTGAGGATTGAGGATTGAGGATTGAGGATTGAAGGTTGAGGATTGCGTATTGAGGATAGAACATTGAGGATTGAGGATTGAGTATTGAGGATTGAGGATTGAGGATTGAAGATTGAATATTGATGTTTGAAGAATGAGGATCGAGGATTGAGCGTTGTGGATTGAGGACGAGGACTGAGGGTTGAGTACTGAGTATTGAGGATTGAGGATTGAAGATTGAGTATTGAGGATTGAATATTGACGTTTGAGGATTGAGGATTGAGGATTGAGGATTGAGGATTGAGGATTGAGGATAGAGGATTGAAGATTGGGTATTGAGGGTTGAAGATTGAGGATTGAGGATTGAGGATTGAGGATTGAGGATTGAAGATTGAGGATTGAGGATTGAGGATTGAGGATTGAAGATTGAGGATTGGGTATTGAGGATTGAAGAATGAGGATTGAGGATCGGGGATTGAGGATTGAGGATTGAAGATTGAATAATGATGTTTGAAGATTGAGGATCGAGGATTGAGCGTTGTGGATTGAGGACGAGGACTGAGGGTTGAGTATTGATGTTTGTTGTCTGAGGATTGAGGAATGAGGATTGAGAATTGAGGGTTGAGGGTTGAGGACTGAAGATTGAGGATTGGGTGTTGAGGATTGAAGAATGAGGATTGAGGATTGAGGATTGAGGATTGAGGATTGAGGATTGAGGGTTGAGGATTGCAGATTGAGGATTCGGTATTGAGGATTGAAGAATGAGGATTGAGGAGTGAGGACTGAGGATTGAGGATTGCAGATTGAGTATTGAGGATTGAAGATTGAGGATTGAAAACTGAGTATTGAGGATTGAAGATTGAGGATTGAGGAGTGAGTATTGAAGATTGAGGATTTGGGACTGAGGATTGAAGATTGAGGATTGAGGATTGAGGATTGAGGATTGAGGATTGAGGATTGAGGATTGAAGATCGAGGATTGGGTATTGAGGATTGAAGAATGAGGATTGAGGATTGAGGATTGAGGATTGAGTATTGAAGATTGAGTATTCAGGATTGAAGATTGACGATTGAGGATTGAGGATTGAAGATTGAGGATTCGGTATTGAGGATTGAAGAATGAGAATTGAGGAGTGAGGACTGAGGATTGAGGATTGCAGATTGAGTATTGAGGTTTGAAGATTGAGGACTGAGGATCGAGGATTGAGGATTGACGATTGAGGATTGAGGATTGAGGATTGAGGATTGAGGATTGAAGGTTGAGGATTCCGTATTGAGGATAGAACATTGAGGATTGAGGATTGAGTATTGAGGATTGAGGATTGAGGATTGAAGATTGAATATTGATGATTGAGGATTGAGGATCGAGGAATGAGCGTTGTGGATTGAGGACGAGGACTGAGGGCTGAGTATTGATGTTTGAGGTCTGAGGATTGAGGAATGAGGATTGAGAATTGAGGGTTGAGGATTGAGGATTGAAGATTGAGGATTGGGTGTTGAGGATTGAAGAATGAGGATTGAGGATTGAGGATTGAGGATTGAGGATTGAAGATTGAGTATTGAGGATTGAAGATTGAGGATTGAAGATTGAGGATTGGGTATTGAGGATTCAAGAATGAGGATTGTGGATTGAGGATTGAGGTTTGAGGGTTGAAGATTGAGGATTGAGGATTGAGGATTGAGGATTGAGGATTGAGGATTGTGTATTGAGGATTGAAGAATGAGGATTGAGTATTGAGTATTGAGGATTGAGTATTGACGATTGAGTATTGAGGATTGAAGATTGGCGATTGATGACTGAGGATTGAGGATTGAGGATTGAGGATTGAGGATTGAGGATTGAAGATTGAGTATTGAGTACTGAAGATTGAGGATTGAGGAATGAGGATTGAGGATTGAGGATTGAAGGTTGCGTACTGACGATTGAAGATTAAGATTGAGGATTGAGGATTGAGGATTGAGGATTGAGGATTGAGGATAGAGGATTGAAGATTGAGGATTGCGTATTGAGGATTGAGTAATGAGGATTGAGGATTGAGGATTGAAGATTGAATACTGATGATTGAAGATTGAGGATCGAGGATTGAGTGTTGTGGATTGAGGACGAGGACTGAGGGTAGAGCATTGATGCTTAAGGTCTGAGGATTGAGGATTGAGGATTGAGAATTGAGGATTGATGATTGAGGATTGAAGATTGAGGATTGGGTGTTGAGGATTGAAGAATGAGGATTGAGGATTGAGGATTGAGTATTGTGGATTGAAGATTGAGTATTGGGGATTGAAGATTGAGGATTGAGGATTGAGGATTGAGGATTGAGGATTGAGGATTGAGGATTGCGGATAGAAGATTGAGGATTGGGTATTGCGGATTGAACATTGAGGATTGAGGGTTGAGTATTGTGGATTGAGGATTGAGGACTGAAGATTGAATATTGAGGATTGAAGATTGAGGATTGAGGATTGATGGTTGTGGATTGAGGACGAGGACTGAGGGTTGACTATTGCTGTTTGAGGTCTGAGCATTGAGGATAGAGGATTGAGAATTGAGGATTGAGGATTGAGGATTGAAGATTGAGGATTGGGTATTGAGGATTGAAGAATGAGGATTGAGGATTGAGGACTGAGGATTGAGGATTGAAGACTGAGTGTTGAGTGTTGAGTGATGAGAATTGATGTTTGTGGATAGAGATTTGAAGATTGCAGATTGAGTATTGAGTATTGAAAACTGTGAATTGATGATATTCTCTTTAGGATTGAAGATTGACAACTGACTGTTGAGGACTGAGGGCTGAAGGTTGAGGATTCAGGATTGAGGATTCAGGATTGTGGTTTGACGACCGAGGATTGAGGATTGAGGATTGAGGATTGAGGATTGAGGAATGAAGATTGAGTATTGAGGATTGAAGATTGACGATTGAGGATTGAGGATTGAGGATTGAGGATTGAGGATCAATGATTGAGGATTGAAGATTCAGTATTGAGGATTGAAGATTGAGGATTGAGGATTGAGGATTGAGGTTTGAGGATTGAAGATTGAGGATTGAGGATTGAGGATTGAGGATTGAGGATTGAGGATTGAAGATTGAGGATTGAGGATTGAAGATTGAGGACTGAGGATTGAGGATTGAGGATTGACGGTTGAGGATTGGGGATTGAGGATTGAGGATTGAGTATTGAGGATTGAAGATTGACGATTGAGGTCTGAGGATTGAGGATTGAGGATTGAGGATTGAGGATTGAGGATTGAAGATTGAGTATTGAGTATTGAAGATTGAGGATTGGGGAATGAGGATTGAGGATTGAGGATTGAAGATTGCGTACTGAGGATTGAAGGATAAGATTGAGGATTGAGGATTGAAGATTGAGTATTGAGGATTGAATATTGACGATTGAGGATTGAGGATTGAGGATTGAGGATTGAGGATTGAGGATTGAAGATTGAGTATTGAGGATTGAAGATTGACGATTGAGGATTCAGGATTGAGGATTGAGGATTGAGGATCGATGATTGAGGATTGAAGATTGAGTATTGAGGATTGATGATTGAGGATTGAGGATTGAGGATCGAGGTTTGAGGATTGAAGTTTGAGGATTGAGGATTGAGTATTGAGGATTGAGGATTGAGGATTGAAGATTGAGGATTGGGTATTGAGGATTGAAGAATGAGGATTGAGTATTGAGTATTGAGGATTGAGTATTGACGATTGAGTATTGAGGATTGAAGATTGACGATTGAGGATTCAGGATTGAGGATTGAGGATTGAGGATTGAGGACTGAGGATTGCGTACTGAGTATAGAACATTGAGGATTGAGGATTGAGTATTGAGGATTGAGGATAGAGGATTGAAGATTGAATATTGATGATTGAATATTGAGGATCGAGGATTGAGTGTTGTGGATTGAGGACGAGGACTGAGGGTAGAGTATTGATGTTTGAGGTCTGAGGATTGAGGATTGAGGATTGAGAATTGAGGATTGAGGAATGAGGATTGAAGATTGAGGATTGGGTGTTGAGGATTGATGAATGAGGATTGAGGATTGAGGATTGAGGATTTAGGATTGAAGGTTGAGGATTGCGTATTGAGGATAGAACATTGAGGATTGAGGATTGAGTATTGAGGATTGAGGATTGAGGATTGAAGATTGAATATTGATGTTTGAAGATTGTGGATCGAGGATTGAGCGTTGTGGATTGAGGACGAGGACTGAGGGTTGAGTATTGATGTTTGAGGTCTGAGGATTGAGCAATGAGGATTGAGAATTGAGGGTTGAGGATTGAGGATTGAAGATTGAGGACTGTGTGTTGAGGATTGAAGAATGAGGATTGAGGATTGAGGATTGAGGATTGAGGATTGAGGATTGAAGATTGAGTATTGAGGATTGAAGGTTGAGGATTGAGGATTGAGGATTGAGGATTGAGGATTGCGGATAGAAGATTGAGGATTGGGTATTGCGGATTGAACATTGAGGATTGAGGATTGAGGATTGAGGATTGAGGGTTGAGGATTGAGAATTGAGGATTGAGGATTGAGGATTGAAGATTGAGGATTGGGTATTGAGGATTGAAGAATGAGGATTGAGGATTGAGCATTGAGGATTGAAGATTGCGTATTGAGGATTGAAAATTGAGGATTGGGGATTCAGGATTGAGGATTGAGGGTTGAAGATTGAGGATTGAGGATTGAGGTTTGAGGATTGAGGACGAGGACTGACGGTTGATGATTGAGGTTGGATTATTGAGGATTGAGGATTGAGGACTGAGGATTGAGGATTGAGGATTGAGCATTGAGAATTGAAGATTGAGGATTAGGGATTGAAGGTTGGGGATTGACGATTTAGGATTGGAGATTGATTATTGAGGAGTGAAGATTGAGGATTGAGGGTTGAGGGTTGGGAGTTGAGAATTGAGAATTGAGGATGAGGACTGAGGGTTGAGGATTGAGGTTTGAGGAATGAGGATTGAGGGTTGAAGATTGAGTATTTATGACAGAGGATTGAGGATTGAGGATTGAGGATTGAGGAATGAGGATTGAGGATTGAAGATTGAGTATTGAGGTTTGATGATTGGGGATTGAGGATTGAGGATTGATGATGGAGGATGAGGGCTGAGGGTTGAGGATTGAGGTTTGATTATAGAATCCTGAGAATTCAGGATATTCTATTGAGTATTGAGAATTGAGGATTGATGGTTGAGTATTGAGGACTGAGGATTGAGGATTGAAGATTGAGTATTGAGGATTCAGAATTGAGGTTTGAGGACTGAGGACTGAGGATTGCACATTGAGTATTGAGGACTCAAGATTGAGGATTGAGGATTGAGAATTGAGGATTGACGATGAGGTCTGAGGGTTGAGGATTGAGGATTGAGGATTGAAGATTGAGTATTGATGATTGAAGATTGAGGATTGAGAATTGAGCATTGAGGATTGAGGATTGAGGGTTGAGGATTGAGGATAGAAGATTGAGTATTGAGGATTGAAGGTTGAGGATTGAGCATTGAGGATTGAGGATTGAGGATTGAGGATTGAGGATTGAAGATTGAGTATTGAGGATTGAAGATTGAGGATTGAGGATTGAGGATTGAGGATTGAGGTTTGAAGATTGGGGTTTGGGGATTGATGATTGACGATTGAGGATTGAGTATTGAGGGGTGAGAATTGAGGATTGAGGATTGAAGATTGAGGAGTGAGAATTGAGGATTGAGGATTGAAGATTGAGGATTGAGGATTGAAGGTTGATTATTGATGATTGAAGAGAGAGGGTTGAGGATTGGGAGTTGAGGACTGAACATTGAGGATTGAGGATTGAGGATTGAGGAATGAGGATTGAGAATTGAAGGTTGAATATTGATGAATGAAGATTGAGGATTGAGGATTGAGGGTTGTAGGTTGAGGACGAGGACTGAGGGTTGAGTATTGATGCCTGAGATCTGAGGATTGAGGATTGTGGATTGCGAACTGAGGATTGAGGATGCAGGATTGAAGATTGAGGATTGGGCATTGATGATTGAAGAATGAGGATTGAGTATTGAGTATTGAGGATTGAGTGTTGACGATTGAGTATTGAGGATTGAAGATTGACGATTGAGGATTGAGGATTGAGGATTGAGGATTGAGGATTGAGGATTGAAGATTGCGTACCGAGGATTGAAGATTAAGATTGAGGATTGAGGATTGAGGATTGAGGATTGAGGATTGAGGATTGAACATTGAGGATTGAGGATTGAGTATTGAGGAGTGTGGATTGAGGATTGAAGATTGAACATTGATGATTGAAGATTGAGGATCGAGGATTGAGTGTTGTGGATTGTGGACGAGGACTGAGGGTAGAGCATTGATGTTTGAGGTCTGAGGATTGAGGATTGAGGATTGAGAATTGAGGATTGAGGATTGAGGATTGAAGACTGAGGATTGGGTGTTGAGGATTGAAGAATGAGGATTGAGGATTGAGGATTGAGGATTGAGGATTGAAGATTGAATATTGATGATTGAAGATTGAGGATCGAGGATTGAGCGTTGTGGATTGAGGACGAGGACTGAGGGTTGAGTATTGATGTTTGAGGTCTGAGGATTGAGGATTGAAGATTGAGTATTGAGGATCGAAGATTGAGGATTGAGGATTGAGGATTGAGGATTGAGGATTGAGGATTGAGGATTGCGGATAGAAGATTGAGGATTGGGTATTGCGGTTTGAACATTGACGATTGAGGATTGAGGGTTGAGGATTGAGGATTGAGGACTGAAGATTGAATATTGATGATTGAAGATTGAGGATTGAGGATTGATGGTTGTGGATTGAGGACGAGGACTGAGGGTTGACTATTGCTGTTTGAGGTCTGAGGATTGAGGATTGAGGATTGAGAATTGGGGATTGAGGATTGAGGATTGAAGATTGAGGATTGGGTATTGAGGATTGAAGAATGAGGATTGAGGATTGAGGACTGAGGATTGAGGATTGAAGACTGAGTGTTGAGGGTTGAGTGATGAGAATTGATGTTTGTGGATAGAGATTTGAAGATTGCAGATTGAGTATTGAGTATTGAAAACTGTGAATTGATGATATTCTCTTGAGGATTGAGGAGTGACAACTGATTGTTGAGGACTGAGGGCTGAAGGTTGAGGATTCAGGATTGAGGATTCAGGATTGTGGTTTGAGGACCGAGGATTGAGGATTGAGGATTGAGGATTGAGAATTGAAGATTTAGGATTGAGTATTGGGGGTTGTGGATTGAGGACGAGGACTGACGGTTGAGTACTGATGTTTGAGGTCTGAGGATTGAGGATTGAGGATCGAGAGTTGAGGATTGAGGATTGAAGATTGAGGATTGGGTCTTGAGGATTGAAGAATGAGGATTGAGTTTTGAGTATTGAGGATTGAGGATTGCAGATTGAGTATTGAGGATTTAATGTTGAGGACTGAGGATTGAGGATTGAGGCTTGACGATTGAGGATTGAGGATTGAGGATTGAGGATTGAGGATTGAGTATTGAGAATTGAGAATTGAGGATGAGGGCTGAGGGTTGAGGATTGAGGTTTGAGGGACGAGGATTGAGGGTTGAGGATTGAGTACTGAGGACTGACGATTGAGTATTGAGGATTGAGGATTGATTACTGAGGATTGAGGATTGAGGATTGAGGATTGAGGATTGGGGATTGAGTATTGAAGATTGACGATTGAGGATTGAGGATTGAGGATTGAGGATTGAGGATTGAGGATAGAAGATTGAGGATTGAGGATTGAGTGTTGACGCGTGAGGACTTGTACTGACGGTTGAGGGTTGAGGTTTGAGGGTTGAGGATTGAGGATTGAGGACTGAGGATTGAGGATTGAGGATTGAGCATTGAGGATTGAAGATTGAGGATTGAGGATTGAGAATTGATGATTGCGGATTGAGGAATGAAGATTGAGGATTGGGTATTGAGGATTGAAAAATGAGGATTGAGGATTGAGGATTGAGGATTGAGGATTGAAGATTGTGTATTGAGGATTGAGGAATGAAGATTGAGGATTGGGTATTGAGGATTGAGGATTGAGAATTGAGGATTGAGGATTGAGGCTTGACGATTGAGGATTGAGGATTGAGGACTGAGGATTGAGGATTGAGTATTGAGAATTGAGAGTTGAGGATGAGGGCTGAGGGTTGAGGATTGAGGTTTGAGGGACGAGGATTGAGGGTTGAGGATTGAGGACTGAGGACTGACGATTGAGTATTGAGGATTGAGGATTGATTACTGAGGATTGAGGATTGAGGATTGAGGAATGAAGATTGAGGATTGGGTATTTAGGATTGAAGAATGAGGATTGAGGATTGAGGGTTGAGGATTGAAGATTGAGTATTGAGGACTGATGATTGAGTATTGAGGATTGAGGATTGATTACTGAGGATTGAGGATTGAGGATTGGGGATTGAGTATTGGGGATTGAGTATTGAAGATTGACGATTGAGTATTGAGGATTGAGGATTGAGTATTGAGGATTGAGTATTGAGGATTGAGGATTGAGGATTGAAGATTGAGTGCTGACGATTGAAGATTACGATAGAGGATTGAGGATTGAGGATTGAGGATTGAGGATTGAGGATTTAGAATTGAGGATTGAGGATTGAGGATTGAAGATTGAGGATTGAGCATTGAGTATTGAAGAATGAGGATTGAGGATTGAGGATTGAGGATTGAGGATTGAGGATTGAAGACTGAGTATTGAGGATTGAAGATTCAGGATTGAGGAGTGAGTATTGAAGATTGAGGATGTGGGACTGAGGATTGAATATTGAGGATTGAGGATTGAGGATTGAGGACTGAGGATTGAGTATTGAGTATTGAATATTGAGTATTCAGGATTGAAGATTGAGGATTGAGGATTGAGTGTTGACGATTGAGGACGAGGACTGACGGTTGAGGATTGAGGTTTGAGGGTTGAGGATTGAGGGTTGAGGACTGAGGAATGAGGATCGAGGATTGAGGATTGAGGATTGGGGATTGAGTATTGAAGATTGACGATTGAGGATTGAGGATTGAGGATTGAGGATTGAGGATTGAGGATTGAGGATTGACGATTGAGGATTGGGCATTGAGGATTGGAGAATGAGGATTGAGGATTGAAGAATGAGGATTGAGGATTGAGGATTGAGGATTGAGGATTGAGGATTGAGGATTGAGGATTGAAGATTGAGTATTGAGGATTGAAGATTGAGGATTGAGGATTGAGTATTGAGGATTGAGGATTGAGGATTGAAGATTGAGTACTGAGGATTGAAGATTAAGGTTGAGGATTGAGGATTGAGGATTGAGGATTGAGGATTGAGGATTGAGGATTTAGAATTGAGGATTGAGGATTGAGAATTGAAGATTGAGGATTGGGTATTGAGGATTGGAGAATGAGGATTGAGGATTGAGGATTGAGGATTGGGGATTGAGGATTGAAGACCGAGTATTGAGGATTGAAGATTCAGGCTTGAGGAGCGAGTATTGAAGATTGAGGATGTGGGACTGAGGATTGAATATTGAGGATTGAGGATTGAGGATTGAGGATTGAGGATTGAGTATTCAGGATTGAAGGTTGAGGATTGGGTATTGAGGATTGAAGAATGAGGATTGAGGATTGAGGTTTGAGGATTGAGGATTGAGGATTGAGGATTGAGGATTGATGATTGAGGATTGAAGATTAAGGATTGAAGATTGAGGATTGAGTATTGAATATTGAGTGTTGAGGATTGAAGATTGAGGATTGAGGATTGAGCGTTGACGATTGAGGACGAGGACTGACGGTTGAGGATTGAGGTTTGAGGATTGAGTATTGAGGATTGAGGATTGAGGATTGAGGATTGAGGATTGAGGATTGAAGATTAAGGATTGAAGATTGAGGATTGAGTATTGAATATTGAGTGTTGAGGATTGAAGATTGAGGATTGAGGATTGAGCGTTGACGATTGAGGACGAGGACTGACGATTGAGGATTGAGGATTGAGGATTGAGGATGAGGGCTGAGGGTTGAGGATTGAGGTTTGAGGACTGGGGACTGAGGATTGAGGGTTGAGAATTGAGGATTGAGGATTGAGTATTGAAGATTAACGATTGAGGATTGAGGATTGAGGATTGAGAATTGAAGATTGAGGATTGGGTATTGAGGATTAGAGAATGAGGATTGAGGATTGAGGATTGAGGATTGAGGACTGAGGATTGAAGACCGAGTATTGAGGATTGAAGATTCAGGCTTGAGGAGTGAGTATTGAAGATTGAGGATGTGGGACTGAGGATTGAATATTGAGGATTGAGGATTGAGGATTGAGGATTGAGGATTGAGGATTGAGTATTGAGGATTGAAGATTGAGGATTGGGTAGTGAGGATTGAGGAATGAGGATTGAGGATTGATGTTTGAGGATTGAGGATTGAGGATTGAGGATTGAGGATTGAGGATTGAAGACTAAGGACTGAAGATTGAGGATTGAGTATTGAATATTGAGTATTGAGGATTGAAGATTGAGGATTGAGGATTGAGCGTTGACGATTGAGGACGAGGACTGACGGTTGAGGATTGAGGTTTGAGGATTGAGGATTGAGGATTGAGGACTGAGGATTGAAGATTGAGGATTGAGCATTGAGGATTGGAGATTGAGAACTGGGGATTGAGGATTGAAGATTGAGGATTAAGGATTGAGGATTGGGGATTGCGGATCTAGGATTGGAGATTGATTATTGAGGATTGAAGATTGAGGATTGAGGCTTGAGTATTGAGAATTGAGAATTGAGGATGAGGGCTGAGGGTTGAGGATTGAGGTTTGAGGAACGAGTGTTGAGGGTTGAGGATTGAGGACTGAGGACTGACGATTGAGTATTGAGGATTGAGGATTGATTACTGAGGATTGTGGATTGAGGATTGAATATTGAGTATTGTGGAATGAAGATTGAGGATTGAAAATTGAGGATTGAGGATTGAGGATTGAGGATTGAGGATTGAGGATTGAGGATTGAGGATTGAGGATTGGGGATTGAAGGTTGAGTATTGAGGATTGAAGATTGATGATTGGGGATTGAGGATTGAGGATTGAGGATTGAGGATTGAGGATGAGGGCTGAGGGTTGAGGATTGAGGTTTGAGGACTGGGGACTGAGGATTGAGGATTGAGAATTGAGGATTGAGGATTGCAGATTGAGTATTGAGGATTTAAGGTTGAGGACTGAGGATTGAGGATTGAGTATTGAAGATTGAGTATTCAGGATTGAAGATTGACGATTGAGGATTGAGGATTGAGGATTGAGAATTGAGGATTGAGGATTGAGGATTGATGATTGAGGATTGAGGATTGAGGATTGAGGATTGAAGATTGAGTATTGAGGATTGAAGATTGAGGATTGAGGATTGAGGATTGAGGATTGAGGTTTGAAGATTGGGGTTTGGGGATTGATGATTGACGATTGAGGATTGAGTATTGAGGGGTGAGAAATGAGGATTGAGGATTGAAGATTGAGGAGTGAGAATTGAGGATTGAGGATTGAAGATTGAGGATTGAGGATTGAAGGTTGATTATTGATGATTGAAGAGAGAGGGTTGAGGATTGGGAGTTGAGGACTGAACATTGAGGATTGAGGATTGAGGATTGAGGAATGAGGATTGAGAATTGAAGGTTGAATATTGATGAATGAAGATTGAGGATTGAGGATTGGGGGTTGTAGGTTGAGGACGAGGACTGAGGGTTGAGTATTGATGCCTGAGATCTGAGGATTGAGGATTGTGGATTGCGAACTGAGGATTGAGCATGCAGGATTGAAGATTGAGGATTGGGCATTGAGGATTGAAGAATGAGGATTGAGTATTGAGGATTGAGGATTGAGGATTGAAGATTGAATATTGATGATTGAAGATTGAGGATCGAGGATTGAGCGTTGTGGATTGAGGACGAGGACTGAGGGTTGAGTATTGATGTTTGAGGTCTGAGGATTGAGGATTGAAGATTGAGTATTGAGGATCGAAGATTGAGGATTGAGGATTGAGGATTGAGGATTGAGGATTGAGGATTGAGGATTGCGGATAGAAGATTGAGGATTGGGTATTGCGGTTTGAACATTGACGATTGAGGATTGAGGGTTGAGGATTGAGGATTGAGGACTGAAGATTGAATATTGATGATTGAAGATTGAGGTTTGAGGATTGATGGTTGTGGATTGAGGACGAGGACTGAGGGTTGACTATTGCTGTTTGAGGTCTGAGGATTGAGGATTGAGGATTGAGAATTGGGGATTGAGGATTGAGGATTGAAGATTGAGGATTGGGTATTGAGGATTGAAGAATGAGGATTGAGGATTGAGGACTGAGGATTGAGGATTGAAGACTGAGTGTTGAGGGTTGAGTGATGAGAATTGATGTTTGTGGATAGAGATTTGAAGATTGCAGATTGAGTATTGAGTATTGAAAACTGTGAATTGATGATATTCTCTTGAGGATTGAGGAGTGACAACTGATTGTTGAGGACTGAGGGCTGAAGGTTGAGGATTCAGGATTGAGGATTCAGGATTGTGGTTTGAGGACCGAGGATTGAGGATTGAGGATTGAGGATTGAGAATTGAAGATTGAGGATTGAGTATTGGGGGTTGTGGATTGAGGACGAGGACTGACGGTTGAGTACTGATGTTTGAGGTCTGAGGATTGAGGATTGAGGATCGAGAGTTGAGGATTGAGGATTGAAGATTGAGGATTGGGTCTTGAGGATTGAAGAATGAGGATTAAGTATTGAGTATTGAGGATTGAGGATTGCAGATTGAGTATTGAGGATTTAATGTTGAGGACTGAGGATTGAGGATTGAGGCTTGACGATTGAGGATTGAGGATTGAGGATTGAGGATTGAGGATTGAGTATTGAGAATTGAGAATTGAGGATGAGGGCTGAGGGTTGAGGATTGAGGTTTGAGGGACGAGGATTGAGGGTTGAGGATTGAGGACTGAGGACTGACGATTGAGTATTGAGGATTGAGGATTGATTACTGAGGATTGAGGATTGAGGATTGAGGATTGAGGATTGGGGATTGAGTATTGAAGATTGACGATTGAGGATTGAGGATTGAGGATTGAGGATTGAGGATTGAGGATAGAAGATTGAGGATTGAGGATTGAGTGTTGACGCGTGAGGACTTGTACTGACGGTTGAGGGTTGAGGTTTGAGGGTTGAGGATTGAGGATTGAGGACTGAGGATTGAGGATTGAGGATTGAGCATTGAGGATTGAAGATTGAGGATTGAGGATTGAGAATTGATGATTGCGGATTGAGGAATGAAGATTGAGGATTGGGTATTGAGGATTGAAAAATGAGGATTGAGGATTGAGGATTGAGGATTGAGGATTGAAGATTGTGTATTGAGGATTGAGGAATGAAGATTGAGGATTGGGTATTGAGGATTGAGGATTGAGAATTGAGGATTGAGGATTGAGGCTTGACGATTGAGGATTGAGGATTGAGGATTGAGGATTGAGGATTGAGTATTGAGAATTGAGAGTTGAGGATGAGGGCTGAGGGTTGAGGATTGAGGTTTGAGGGACGAGGATTGAGGGTTGAGGATTGAGGACTGAGGACTGACGATTGAGTATTGAGGATTGAGGATTGATTACTGAGGATTGAGGATTGAGGATTGAGGAATGAAGATTGAGGATTGGGTATTTAGGATTGAAGAATGAGGATTGAGGATTGAGGGTTGAGGATTGAAGATTGAGTATTGAGGACTGATGATTGAGTATTGAGGATTGAGGATTGATTACTGAGGATTGAGGATTGAGGATTGGGGATTGAGTATTGGGGATTGAGTATTGAAGATTGACGATTGAGTATTGAGGATTGAGGATTGAGTATTGAGGATTGAGTATTGAGGATTGAGGATTGAGGATTGAAGATTGAGTGCTGAGGATTGAAGATTAAGATAGAGGATTGAGGATTGAGGATTGAGGATTGAGGATTGAGGATTTAGAATTGAGGATTGAGGATTGAGGATTGAAGATTGAGGATTGGGCATTGAGTATTGAAGAATGAGGATTGAGGATTGAGGATTGAGGATTGAGGATTGAGGATTGAAGACTGAGTATTGAGGATTGAAGATTCAGGATTGAGGAGTGAGTATTGAAGATTGAGGATGTTGGACTGAGGATTGAATATTGAGGATTGAGGATTGAGGATTGAGGACTGAGGATTGAGTATTGAGTATTGAATATTGAGTATTCAGGATTGAAGATTGAGGATTGAGGATTGAGTGTTGACGATTGAGGACGAGGACTGACGGTTGAGGATTGAGGTTTGAGGGTTGAGGATTGAGGGTTGAGGACTGAGGAATGAGGATCGAGGATTGAGGATTGAGGATTGGGGATTGAGTATTGAAGATTGACGATTGAGGATTGAGGATTGAGGATTGAGGATTGAGGATTGAGGATTGAGGATTGACGATTGAGGATTGGGCATTGAGGATTGGAGAATGAGGATTGAGGATTGAAGAATGAGGATTGAGGATTGAGGATTGAGGATTGAGGATTGAGGATTGAGGATTGAGGATTGAAGATTGAGTATTGAGGATTGAAGATTGAGGATTGAGGATTGAGTATTGAGGATTGAGGATTGAGGATTGAAGATTGAGTACTGAGGATTGAAGATTAAGGTTGAGGATTGAGGATTGAGGATTGAGGATTGAGGATTGAGGATTGAGGATTTAGAATTGAGGATTGAGGATTGAGAATTGAAGATTGAGGATTGGGTATTGAGGATTGGAGAATGAGGATTGAGGATTGAGGATTGAGGATTGAGGATTGAGGATTGAAGACCGAGTATTGAGGATTGAAGATTCAGGCTTGAGGAGCGAGTATTGAAGATTGAGGATGTGGGACTGAGGATTGAATATTGAGGATTGAGGATTGAGGATTGAGGATTGAGGATTGAGTATTGAGGATTGAAGATTGAGGATTGGGTAGTGAGGATTGAGGAATGAGGATTGAGGATTGATGTTTGAGGATTGAGGATTGAGGATTGAGGATTGAGGATTGAGGATTGAAGACTAAGGACTGAAGATTGAGGATTGAGTATTGAATATTGAGTATTGAGGATTGAAGATTGAGGATTGAGGATTGAGCGTTGACGATTGAGGACGAGGACTGACGGTTGAGGATTGAGGTTTGAGGATTGAGGATTGAGGATTGAGGACTGAGGATTGAAGATTGAGGATTGAGCATTGAGGATTGGAGATTGAGAACTGGGGATTGAGGATTGAAGATTGAGGATTAAGGATTGAGGATTGGGGATTGCGGATCTAGGATTGGAGATTGATTATTGAGGATTGAAGATTGAGGATTGAGGCTTGAGTATTGAGAATTGAGAATTGAGGATGAGGGCTGAGGGTTGAGGATTGAGGTTTGAGGAACGAGTGTTGAGGGTTGAGGATTGAGGACTGAGGACTGACGATTGAGTATTGAGGATTGAGGATTGATTACTGAGGATTGTGGATTGAGGATTGAATATTGAGTATTGTGGAATGAAGATTGAGGATTGAAAATTGAGGATTGAGGATTGAGGATTGAGGATTGAGGATTGAGGATTGAGGATTGAGGATTGAGGATTGAGGATTGAAGGTTGAGTATTGAGGATTGAAGATTGATGATTGGGGATTGAGGATTGAGGATTGAGGATTGAGGATTGAGGATGAGGGCTGAGGGTTGAGGATTGAGGTTTGAGGACTGGGGACTGAGGATTGAGGATTGAGAATTGAGGATTGAGGATTGCAGAGTGAGTATTGAGGATTTAAGGTTGAGGACTGAGGATTGAGGATTGAGTATTGAAGATTGAGTATTCAGGATTGAAGATTGACGATTGAGGATTGAGGATTGAGGATTGAGGATTGAGGATTGAGGATTGAGGATTGATGATTGAGGATTGAGGATTGAGGATTGAGGATTGAAGATTGAGTATTGAGGATTGAAGATTGAGGATTGAGGATTGAGGATTGAGGATTGAGGTTTGAAGATTGGGGTTTGGGGATTGATGATTGACGATTGAGGATTGAGTATTGAGGGGTGAGAATTGAGGATTGAGGATTGAAGATTGAGGAGTGAGAATTGAGGATTGAGGATTGAAGATTGAGGATTGAGGATTGAAGGTTGATTATTGATGATTGAAGAGAGAGGGTTGAGGATTGGGAGTTGAGGACTGAACATTGAGGATTGAGGATTGAGGATTGAGGAATGAGGATTGAGAATTGAAGGTTGAATATTGATGAATGAAGATTGAGGATTGAGGATTGAGGGTTGTAGGTTGAGGACGAGGACTGAGGGTTGAGTATTGATGCCTGAGATCTGAGGATTGAGGATTGTGGATTGCGAACTGAGGATTGAGGATGCAGGATTGAAGATTGAGGATTGGGCATTGAGGATTGAAGAATGAGGATTGAGTATTGAGTATTGAGGATTGAGTGTTGACGATTGAGTATTGAGGATTGAAGATTGACGATTGAGGATTGAGGATTGAGGATTGAGGATTGAGGATTGAGGATTGAAGATTGCGTACCGAGGATTGAAGATTAAGATTGAGGATTGAGGATTGAGGATTGAGGATTGAGGATTGAGGATTGAACATTGAGGATTGAGGATTGAGTATTGAGGAGTGTGGATTGAGGATTGAAGATTGAACATTGATGATTGAAGATTGAGGATCGAGGATTGAGTGTTGTGGATTGTGGACGAGGACTGAGGGTAGAGCATTGATGTTTGAGGTCTGAGGATTGAGGATTGAGGATTGAGAATTGAGGATTGAGGATTGAGGATTGAAGACTGAGGATTGGGTGTTGAGGATTGAAGAATGAGGATTGAGGATTGAGGATTGAGGATTGAGGATTGAAGATTGAATATTGATGATTGAAGATTGAGGATCGAGGATTGAGCGTTGTGGATTGAGGACGAGGACTGAGGGTTGAGTATTGATGTTTGAGGTCTGAGGATTGAGGATTGAAGATTGAGTATTGAGGATCGAAGATTGAGGATTGAGGATTGAGGATTGAGGATTGAGGATTGAGGATTGAGGATTGCGGATAGAAGATTGAGGATTGGGTATTGCGGTTTGAACATTGACGATTGAGGATTGAGGGTTGAGGATTGAGGATTGAGGACTGAAGATTGAATATTGATGATTGAAGATTGAGGATTGAGGATTGATGGTTGTGGATTGAGGACGAGGACTGAGGGTTGACTATTGCTGTTTGAGGTCTGAGGATTGAGGATTGAGGATTGAGAATTGGGGATTGAGGATTGAGGATTGAAGATTGAGGATTGGGTATTGAGGATTGAAGAATGAGGATTGAGGATTGAGGACTGAGGATTGAGGATTGAAGACTGAGTGTTGAGGGTTGAGTGATGAGAATTGATGTTTGTGGATAGAGATTTGAAGATTGCAGATTGAGTATTGAGTATTGAAAACTGTGAATTGATGATATTCTCTTGAGGATTGAGGAGTGACAACTGATTGTTGAGGACTGAGGGCTGAAGGTTGAGGATTCAGGATTGAGGATTCAGGATTGTGGTTTGAGGACCGAGGATTGAGGATTGAGGATTGAGGATTGAGAATTGAAGATTGAGGATTGAGTATTGGGGGTTGTGGATTGAGGACGAGGACTGACGGTTGAGTACTGATGTTTGAGGTCTGAGGATTGAGGATTGAGGATCGAGAGTTGAGGATTGAGGATTGAAGATTGAGGATTGGGTCTTGAGGATTGAAGAATGAGGATTGAGTATTGAGTATTGAGGATTGAGGATTGCAGATTGAGTATTGAGGATTTAATGTTGAGGACTGAGGATTGAGGATTGAGGCTTGACGATTGAGGATTGAGGATTGAGGATTGAGGATTGAGGATTGAGTATTGAGAATTGAGAATTGAGGATGAGGGCTGAGGGTTGAGGATTGAGGTTTGAGGGACGAGGATTGAGGGTTGAGGATTGAGGACTGAGGACTGACGATTGAGTATTGAGGATTGAGGATTGATTACTGAGGATTGAGGATTGAGGATTGAGGATTGAGGATTGGGGATTGAGTATTGAAGATTGACGAATGAGGATTGAGGATTGAGGATTGAGGATTGAGGATTGAGGATAGAAGATTGAGGATTGAGGATTGAGTGTTGACGCGTGAGGACTTGTACTGACGGTTGAGGGTTGAGGTTTGAGGGTTGAGGATTGAGGATTGAGGACTGAGGATTGAGGATTGAGGATTGAGCATTGAGGATTGAAGATTGAGGATTGAGGATTGAGAATTGATGATTGCGGATTGAGGAATGAAGATTGAGGATTGGGTATTGAGGATTGAAAAATGAGGATTGAGGATTGAGGATTGATGATTGAGGATTGAAGATTGTGTATTGAGGATTGAGGAATGAAGATTGAGGATTGGGTATTGAGGATTGAGGATTGAGAATTGAGGATTGAGGATTGAGGCTTGACGATTGAGGATTGAGGATTGAGGATTGAGGATTGAGGATTGAGTATTGAGAATTGAGAGTTGAGGATGAGGGCTGAGGGTTGAGGATTGAGGTTTGAGGGACGAGGATTGAGGGTTGAGGATTGAGGACTGAGGACTGACGATTGAGTATTGAGGATTGAGGATTGATTACTGAGGATTGAGGATTGAGGATTGAGGAATGAAGATTGAGGATTGGGTATTTAGGATTGAAGAATGAGGATTGAGGATTGAGGGTTGAGGATTGAAGATTGAGTATTGAGGACTGATGATTGAGTATTGAGGATTGAGGATTGATTACTGAGGATTGAGGATTGAGGATTGGGGATTGAGTATTGGGGATTGAGTACTGAAGATTGACGATTGAGTATTGAGGATTGAGGATTGAGTATTGAGGATTGAGTATTGAGGATTGAGGATTGAGGATTGAAGATTGAGTGCTGAGGATTGAAGATTAAGATAGAGGATTGAGGATTGAGGATTGAGGATTGAGGATTGAGGATTTAGAATTGAGGATTGAGGATTGAGGATTGAAGATTGAGGATTGGGCATTGAGTATTGAAGAATGAGGATTGAGGATTGAGGATTGAGGATTGAGGATTGAGGATTGAAGACTGAGTATTGAGGATTGAAGATTCAGGATTGAGGAGTGAGTATTGAAGATTGAGGATGTTGGACTGAGGATTGAATATTGAGGATTGAGGATTGATGATTGAGGACTGAGGATTGAGTATTGAGTATTGAATATTGAGTATTCAGGATTGAAGATTGAGGATTGAGGATTGAGTGTTGACGATTGAGGACGAGGACTGACGGTTGAGGATTGAGGTTTGAGGGTTGAGGATTGAGGGTTGAGGACTGAGGAATGAGGATCGAGGATTGAGGATTGAGGATTGGGGATTGAGTATTGAAGATTGACGATTGAGGATTGAGGATTGAGGATTGAGGATTGAGGATTGAGGATTGAGGATTGACGATTGAGGATTGGGCATTGAGGATTGGAGAATGAGGATTGAGGATTGAAGAATGAGGATTGAGGATTGAGGATTGAGGATTGAGGATTGAGGATTGAGGATTGAAGATTGAGTATTGAGGATTGAAGATTGAGGATTGAGGATTGAGTATTGAGGATTGAGGATTGAGGATTGAAGATTGAGTACTGAGGATTGAAGATTAAGGTTGAGGATTGAGGATTGAGGATTGAGGATTGAGGATTGAGGATTGAGGATTTAGAATTGAGGATTGAGGATTGAGAATTGAAGATTGAGGATTGGGTATTGAGGATTGGAGAATGAGGATTGAGGATTGAGGATTGAGGATTGAGGATTGAGGATTGAAGACCGAGTATTGAGGATTGAAGATTCAGGCTTGAGGAGCGAGTATTGAAGATTGAGGATGTGGGACTGAGGATTGAATATTGAGGATTGAGGATTGAGGATTGAGGATTGAGGATTGAGTATTGAGGATTGAAGATTGAGGATTGGGTAGTGAGGATTGAGGAATGAGGATTGAGGATTGATGTTTGAGGATTGAGGATTGAGGATTGAGGATTGAGGATTGAGGATTGAAGACTAAGGACTGAAGATTGAGGATTGAGTATTGAATATTGAGTATTGAGGATTGAAGATTGAGGATTGAGGATTGAGCGTTGACGATTGAGGACGAGGACTGACGGTTGAGGATTGAGGTTTGAGGATTGAGGATTGAGGATTGAGGACTGAGGATTGAAGATTGAGGATTGAGCATTGAGGATTGGAGATTGAGAACTGGGGATTGAGGATTGAAGATTGAGGATTAAGGATTGAGGATTGGGGATTGCGGATCTAGGATTGGAGATTGATTATTGAGGATTGAAGATTGAGGATTGAGGCTTGAGTATTGAGAATTGAGAATTGAGGATGAGGGCTGAGGGTTGAGGATTGAGGTTTGAGGAACGAGTGTTGAGGGTTGAGGATTGAGGACTGAGGACTGACGATTGAGTATTGAGGATTGAGGATTGATTACTGAGGATTGTGGATTGAGGATTGAATATTGAGTATTGTGGAATGAAGATTGAGGATTGAAAATTGAGGATTGAGGATTGAGGATTGAGGATTGAGGATTGAGGATTGAGGATTGAGGATTGAGGATTGAGGATTGAAGGTTGAGTATTGAGGATTGAAGATTGATGATTGGGGATTGAGGATTGAGGATTGAGGATTGAGGATTGAGGATGAGGGCTGAGGGTTGAGGATTGAGGTTTGAGGACTGGGGACTGAGGATTGAGGATTGAGAATTGAGGATTGAGGATTGCAGATTGAGTATTGAGGATTTAAGGTTGAGGACTGAGGATTGAGGATTGAGTATTGAAGATTGAGTATTCAGGATTGAAGATTGACGATTGAGGATTGAGGATTGAGGATTGAGGATTGAGGATTGAGGATTGAGGATTGATGATTGAGGATTGAGGATTGAGGATTGAGGATTGAAGATTGAGTATTGAGGATTGAAGATTGAGGATTGAGGATTGAGGATTGAGGATTGAGGTTTGAAGATTGGGGTTTGGGGATTGATGATTGACGATTGAGGATTGAGTATTGAGGGGTGAGAATTGAGGATTGAGGATTGAAGATTGAGGAGTGAGAATTGAGGATTGAGGATTGAAGATTGAGGATTGAGGATTGAAGGTTGATTATTGATGATTGAAGAGAGAGGGTTGAGGATTGGGAGTTGAGGACTGAACATTGAGGATTGAGGATTGAGGATTGAGGAATGAGGATTGAGAATTGAAGGTTGAATATTGATGAATGAAGATTGAGGATTGAGGATTGAGGGTTGTAGGTTGAGGACGAGGACTGAGGGTTGAGTATTGATGCCTGAGATCTGAGGATTGAGGATTGTGGATTGCGAACTGAGGATTGAGGATGCAGGATTGAAGATTGAGGATTGGGCATTGAGGATTGAAGAATGAGGATTGAGTATTGAGTATTGAGGATTGAGTGTTGACGATTGAGTATTGAGGATTGAAGATTGACGATTGAGGATTGAGGATTGAGGATTGAGGATTGAGGATTGAGGATTGAAGATTGCGTACCGAGGATTGAAGATTAAGATTGAGGATTGAGGATTGAGGATTGAGGATTGAGGATTGAGGATTGAACATTGAGGATTGAGGATTGAGTATTGAGGAGTGTGGATTGAGGATTGAAGATTGAACATTGATGATTGAAGATTGAGGATCGAGGATTGAGTGTTGTGGATTGTGGACGAGGACTGAGGGTAGAGCATTGATGTTTGAGGTCTGAGGATTGAGGATTGAGGATTGAGAATTGAGGATTTAGGATTGAGGATTGAAGACTGAGGATTGGGTGTTGAGGATTGAAGAATGAGGATTGAGGATTGAGGATTGAGGATTGAGGATTGAAGATTGAATATTGATGATTGAAGATTGAGGATCGAGGATTGAGCGTTGTGGATTGAGGACGAGGACTGAGGGTTGAGTATTGATGTTTGAGGTCTGAGGATTGAGGATTGAAGATTGAGTATTGAGGATCGAAGATTGAGGATTGAGGATTGAGGATTGAGGATTGAGGATTGAGGATTGAGGATTGCGGATAGAAGATTGAGGATTGGGTATTGCGGTTTGAACATTGACGATTGAGGATTGAGGGTTGAGGATTGAGGATTGAGGACTGAAGATTGAATATTGATGATTGAAGATTGAGGATTGAGGATTGATGGTTGTGGATTGAGGACGAGGACTGAGGGTTGACTATTGCTGTTTGAGGTCTGAGGATTGAGGATTGAGGATTGAGAATTGGGGATTGAGGATTGAGGATTGAAGATTGAGGATTGGGTATTGAGGATTGAAGAATGAGGATTGAGGATTGAGGACTGAGGATTGAGGATTGAAGACTGAGTGTTGAGGGTTGAGTGATGAGAATTGATGTTTGTGGATAGAGATTTGAAGATTGCAGATTGAGTATTGAGTATTGAAAACTGTGAATTGATGATATTCTCTTGAGGATTGAGGAGTGACAACTGATTGTTGAGGACTGAGGGCTGAAGGTTGAGGATTCAGGATTGAGGATTCAGGATTGTGGTTTGAGGACCGAGGATTGAGGATTGAGGATTGAGGATTGAGAATTGAAGATTGAGGATTGAGTATTGGGGGTTGTGGATTGAGGACGAGGACTGACGGTTGAGTACTGATGTTTGAGGTCTGAGGATTGAGGATTGAGGATCGAGAGTTGAGGATTGAGGATTGAAGATTGAGGATTGGGTCTTGAGGATTGAAGAATGAGGATTGAGTATTGAGTATTGAGGATTGAGGATTGCAGATTGAGTATTGAGGATTTAATGTTGAGGACTGAGGATTGAGGATTGAGGCTTGACGATTGAGGATTGAGGATTGAGGATTGAGGATTGAGGATTGAGTATTGAGAATTGAGAATTGAGGATGAGGGCTGAGGGTTGAGGATTGAGGTTTGAGGGACGAGGATTGAGGGTTGAGGATTGAGGACTGAGGACTGACGATTGAGTATTGAGGATTGAGGATTGATTACTGAGGATTGAGGATTGAGGATTGAGGATTGAGGATTGGGGATTGAGTATTGAAGATTGACGATTGAGGATTGAGGATTGAGGATTGAGGATTGAGGATTGAGGATAGAAGATTGAGGATTGAGGATTGAGTGTTGACGCGTGAGGACTTGTACTGACGGTTGAGGGTTGAGGTTTGAGGGTTGAGGATTGAGGATTGAGGTCTGAGGATTGAGGATTGAGGATTGAGCATTGAGGATTGAAGATTGAGGATTGAGGATTGAGAATTGATGATTGCGGATTGAGGAATGAAGATTGAGGATTGGGTATTGAGGATTGAAAAATGAGGATTGAGGATTGAGGATTGAGGATTGAGGATTGAAGATTGTGTATTGAGGATTGAGGAATGAAGATTGAGGATTGGGTATTGAGGATTGAGGATTGAGAATTGAGGATTGAGGATTGAGGCTTGACGATTGAGGATTGAGGATTGAGGATTGAGGATTGAGGATTGAGTATTGAGAATTGAGAGTTGAGGATGAGGGCTGAGGGTTGAGGATTGAGGTTTGAGGGACGAGGATTGAGGGTTGAGGATTGAGGACTGAGGACTGACGATTGAGTATTGAGGATTGAGGATTGATTACTGAGGATTGAGGATTGAGGATTGAGGAATGAAGATTGAGGATTGGGTATTTAGGATTGAAGAATGAGGATTGAGGATTGAGGATTGAGGATTGAAGATTGAGTATTGAGGACTGATGATTGAGTATTGAGGATTGAGGATTGATTACTGAGGATTGAGGATTGAGGATTGGGGATTGAGTATTGGGGATTGAGTATTGAAGATTGACGATTGAGTATTGAGGATTGAGGATTGAGTATTGAGGATTGAGTATTGAGGATTGAGGATTGAGGATTGAAGATTGAGTGCTGAGGATTGAAGATTAAGATAGAGGATTGAGGATTGAGGATTGAGGATTGAGGATTGAGGATTTAGAATTGAGGATTGAGGATTGAGGATTGAAGATTGAGGATTGGGCATTGAGTATTGAAGAATGAGGATTGAGGATTGAGGATTGAGGATTGAGGATTGAGGATTGAAGACTGAGTATTGAGGATTGAAGATTCAGGATTGAGGAGTGAGTATTGAAGATTGAGGATGTGGGACTGAGGATTGAATATTGAGGATTGAGGATTGAGGATTGAGGACTGAGGATTGAGTATTGAGTATTGAATATTGAGTATTCAGGATTGAATATTGAGGATTGAGGATTGAGTGTTGACGATTGAGGACGAGGACTGACGGTTGAGGATTGAGGTTTGAGGGTTGAGGATAGAGGGTTGAGGACTGAGGAATGAGGATCGAGGATTGAGGATTGAGGATTGGGGATTGAGTATTGAAGATTGACGATTGAGGATTGAGGATTGAGGATTGAGGATTGAGGATTGAGGATTGAGGATTGACGATTGAGGATTGGGCATTGAGGATTGGAGAATGAGGATTGAGGATTGAAGAATGAGGATTGAGGATTGAGGATTGAGGATTGAGGATTGAGGATTGAGGATTGAGGATTGAAGATTGAGTATTGAGGATTGAAGATTGAGGATTGAGGATTGAGTATTGAGGATTGAGGATTGAGGATTGAAGATTGAGTACTGAGGATTGAAGATTAAGGTTGAGGATTGAGGATTGAGGATTGAGGATTGAGGATTGAGGATTGAGGATTTAGAATTGAGGATTGAGGATTGAGAATTGAAGATTGAGGATTGGGTATTGAGGATTGGAGAATGAGGATTGAGGATTGAGGATTGAGGATTGAGGATTGAGGATTGAAGACCGAGTATTGAGGATTGAAGATTCAGGCTTGAGGAGCGAGTATTGAAGATTGAGGATGTGGGACTGAGGATTGAATATTGAGGATTGAGGATTGAGGATTGAGGATTGAGGATTGAGTATTCAGGATTGAAGGTTGAGGATTGGGTATTGAGGATTGAAGAATGAGGATTGAGGATTGAGGTTTGAGGATTGAGGATTGAGGATTGAGGATTGAGGATTGAGGATTGAGAATTGAAGATTGAGGATTGGGTATTGAGGATTAGAGAATGAGGATTGAGGATTGAGGATTGAGGATTGAGGACTGAGGATTGAAGACCGAGCATTGAGGATTGAAGATTCAGACTTGAGGAGTGAGTATTGAAGATTGAGGATGTGGGACTGAGGATTGAATATTGAGGATTGAGGATTGAGGATTGAGGATTGAGGATTGAGGATTGAGTATTGAGGATTGAAGATTGAGGATTGGGTAGTGAGGATTGAGGAATGAGGATTGAGGATTGATGTTTGAGGATTGAGGATTGAGGATTGAGGATTGAGGATTGAGGATTGAAGACTAAGGACTGAAGATTGAGGATTGAGTATTGAATATTGAGTATTGAGGATTGAAGATTGAGGATTGAGGATTGAGCGTTGACGATTGAGGACGAGGACTGACGGTTGAGGATTGAGGTTTGAGGATTGAGGATTGAGGATTGAGGACTGAGGATTGAAGATTGAGGATTGAGCATTGAGGATTGGAGATTGAGAACTGGGGATTGAGGATTGAAGATTGAGGATTAAGGATTGAGGATTGGGGATTGCGGATCTAGGATTGGAGATTGATTATTGAGGATTGAAGATTGAGGATTGAGGCTTGAGTATTGAGAATTGAGAATTGAGGATGAGGGCTGAGGGTTGAGGATTGAGGTTTGAGGAACGAGTGTTGAGGGTTGAGGATTGAGGACTGAGGACTGACGATTGAGTATTGAGGATTGAGGATTGATTACTGAGGATTGTGGATTGAGGATTGAATATTGAGTATTGTGGAATGAAGATTGAGGATTGAAAATTGAGGATTGAGGATTGAGGATTGAGGATTGAGGATTGAGGATTGAGGATTGAGGATTGAGGATTGAGGATTGAAGGTTGAGTATTGAGGATTGAAGATTGATGATTGGGGATTGAGGATTGAGGATTGAGGATTGAGGATTGAATATGAGGGCTGAGGGTTGAGGATTGAGGTTTGAGGACTGGGGACTGAGGATTGAGGATTGAGAATTGAGGATTGAGGATTGCAGATTGAGTATTGAGGATTTAAGGTTGAGGACTGAGGATTGAGGATTGAGTATTGAAGATTGAGTATTCAGGATTGAAGATTGACGATTGAGGATTGAGGATTGAGGATTGAGGATTGAGGATTGAGGATTGAGGATTGATGATTGAGGATTGAAGGTTGAGGATTGAAGATTGAGGATTCGGTATTGAGGATTGAAGAATGAGGATTGAGGAGTGAGGACTGAGGATTGAGGATTGCAGATTGAGTATTGAGGATTTAAGGTTGAGGACTGAGGATTGAGGATTGACGCTTGACGATTGAGGATTGAGGATTGAGGATTGAGGATTGAGGATTGAAGGCTGAGGATTGCGTATTGAGGATAGAACATTGAGGATTGAGGATTGAGTATTGAGGATTGAGGATTGAGGATTGAAGATTGAATATTGATGATTGAAGATTGAGGATCGAGGATTGAGCGTTGTGGAATGAGGACGAGGACTGAGGGTTGAGTATTGATGTTTGAGGTCTGAGTATTGAGGAATGAGGATTGAGAATTGAGGGTTGAGGATTGAGGATTGAAGATTGAGGATTGGTTGTTGAGGATTGAAGAATGAGGATTGAGGATTGAGGATTGAGGATTGATGATTGGAGATTGAGTATTGAGGATTGAAGATTGAGGATTGAGGATTGAGGATTGAGGATTGAGGATTGAGGATTGAGGATTGCGGATAGAAGATTGAGGATTGGGTATTGCGGATTGAACATTGAGGATTGAGGATTGAGTATTGAGGATTGAGGATTGAGGATTGAGAATTGAGGATTGAGGATTGAGGATTGAAGATTGAGGATTGGGTATTGAGGATTGAAGAATGGGGATTGAGGATTGAGGATTGAGGATTGAGGATTGAGGATTGAAGACTGAGTATTGAGGATTGAATATTGAGGATTGAGGAGTGAGTATTGAGGATTGAGGATTTGGGACTGACGATTGAAGATTGAGGATTGAGGATTGAGGATTGAGGATTGAGGATTGAGGATTGAAGATTGAAGATTGAGGATTGGGTATTGAGGATTGAAGAATGAGGATTGAGGATTGAGGATTGAGGATTGAGTATTGAAGATTGAGTATTCAGGATTGAAGGTTGACGATTGAGGATAGAGGATTGAAGATTGAGGATTCCGTATTGAGGATTGAAGAATGAGGATTGAGGAGTGAGGACTGAGGACTGAGGATTGCAGATAGAGTATTGAGGATTGAAGATTGAGGACTGAGGATTGAGGATTGAGGATTGACGATTGAGGATTGAGGATTGAGGATTGAGAATTGAGGATTGAAGGTTGAGGATTCCGTATTGAGGATAGAACATTGAGGATTGAGGATTGAGTATTGAGGATTGAGGATTGAGGGTTGAAGATTGAATATTGATGATTGAAGATTGAGGATGGAGGATTGAGCGTTGTGGATTGAGGACGAGGACTGAGGGTTGAGTATTGATGTTTGAGGTCTGAGGAGTGAGGAATGAGGATTGAGAATTGAGGGTTGAGGACTGAGGATTGAAGATTGAGGATTGGGTGTTGAGGATTGAAGAATGAGGATTGAGTATTGAGTATTGAGGATTGAGTGTTGACGATTGAGTATTGAGGATTGAAGATTGACGATTGAGTATTGAGGATTGAGGATTGAAGGTTGAGGATTGAGGATTGAAGATTGCGTACTGAGGATTGAAGATTAAGATTGAGGATTGAGGATTGAGGATTGAGGATTGAGGATTGAGGATTGAAGATTGAGGATTGCGTATTGAGGATAGAACATTGAGGATTGAGGATTGAGTATTGAGGAGTGTGGATTGAGGATTGAAGATTGAATATTGATGATTGAAGATTGAGGATCGAGGATTGAGTGTTGTGGATTGAGGACGAGGACTGAGGGTAGAGCATTGATGTTTGAGGTCTGAGGATTGAGGATTGAGGATTGAGAATTGAGGACTGAGGATTGAGGATTGAAGACTGAGGATTGGGTGTTGAGGATTGAAGAATGAGGATTGAGGATTGAGGATTGAGGATTGAGGATTGAAGATTGAATATTGATGATTGAAGATTGAGAATCGAGGATTGAGCGTTGTGGATTGAGGACGAGGACTGAGGGTTGGGTATTGATGTTTGAGGTCTGAGGATTGAGGATTGAGGATTGAGAATTGGGGATTGAGGATTGAGGATTGAAGATTGAGGATTGGGTATTGAGGATTGAAGAATGAGGATTGAGGATTGAGGACTGAGGATTGAGGATTGAAGATTGAGTATTGAGGATCGAAGATTGAGGATTGAGGATTGAGGATTGAGGATTGAGGATTGAGGATTGCGGATAGAAGATTGAGGATTGGGTATTGCGGTTTGAACATTGAGGATTGAGGATTGAGGGTTGAGGATTGAGGATTGAGGACTGAAGATTGAATATTGATGATTGAAGGTTGAGGATTGAGGATTGATGGTTGTGGATTGAGGACGAGGACTGAGGGTTGACTATTGCTGTTTGAGGTCTGAGGATTGAGGATTGAGGATTGAGAATTGGGGATTGAGGATTGAGGATTGAAGATTGAGGATTCGGTATTGAGGATTGAAGAATGAGGATTGAGGATTGAGGACTGAGGATTGAGGATTGAAGACTGAGTGTTGAGGGTTGAGTGATGAGAATTGCTGTTTGTGGATAGAGATTTGAAGATTGCAGATTGAGTATTGAGTATTGAAAACTGTGAATTGATGATATTCTCTTGAGGATTGAGGATTGACAACTGACTGTTGAGGACTGAGGGCTGAAGGTTGAGGATTCAGGATTGAGGATTCAGGATTGTGGTTTGAGGACCGAGGATTGAGGATTGAGGATTGAGGATTGAGAATTGAAGCTTGAGGATTGAGTATTGGGGGTTGTGGATTGAGGACGAGGACTGACGGTTGAGTAATGATGTTTGAGGTCTGAGGATTGAGGATTGAGGATTGAGAATTGAGGATTGAGGATTGAAGATTGAGGATTGGGTATTGAGGATTGAAGAATGAGGATTGAGTACTGAGTATTGAGGATTGAGGATTGAAGATTGAGTATTGAGGATTGAAGATTGACGATTGAGGTTTGAGGATTGAGGATTGAGGATTGAGGATTGAGGATTGAGGACTGATGATTGAGTATTGAGCATTGAAGATTGAGGATTGAGGATTGAGTATTGAGGATTGAGGATTGAAGATTGAGTACTGAGGATTGAAGGTTAAGATTGAGGGTTGAGGATTGAGGATTGAGGATTGAGGATTGAGGATTGAAGATTGAGTATTGAGGATTGAAGATTGAGGATAGAGGATTGAGGATTGAGGATTGAGGATTGAGGATTGAAGATTGAGTACTGAGGATTGAAGATTAAGATTGAGGATTGAGGATTGAGGACTGAGGATTGAGGACTGAGGATTGAGGATTGAGGATTGAAGGTTCAGTATTGAGGATTGAAGATTGAGAATTGAGGATTGAGGATTGAACATTGAGGACTGAGTGTTGAGGATTGAAGATTGAGGATAGCGTATTGAGGATAGAACATTGAGGATTGAGGATTGAGTATTGAGGATTGAGGGTTGAGGATTGAAGATTGAATATTGATGATTGAAGATTGAGGATCGAGGATTGAGCGTTGTGGATTGAGGACGAGGACTGAGGGTTGAGTATTGATGTTTGAGGTCTGAGGATTGAGGAATGAGGATTGAGAATTGAGGGTTGAGGATTGAGGATTGGAGATTGAGGTTTGGGTGTTGAGGATTGAAGAATGAGGATTGAGGATTGAGGACTGAGGATTGAGGATTGAAGATTGTGTATTGAGGATTGAAGATTGAGGATTGAGGATTGAGGATTGAGGATTGAGGATTGAGGATTGAGGATTGAGGATTGAGGATTGAGAATTGAGGATTGAGGAATGAGGATTGAAGATTGAGGATTGGGTATTGAGGATTGAAGAATGAGGATTGAGGATTGAGGATTGAGGATTGTGGGATGAAAATTGAGGGTTGAGGGTTGAGGATTGAGGATTGAAGAATGAGTATTGACGATTGAAGATTGAGGATTGAGGATTGAGTATTGAGGACTGAAGATTGACGATTGAGGATTGAGGATTGAGGATTGAAGATTGAGTATTGAGGATTGAAGATTGAGGATTGAGGATTGATCATTGAGGACTGAGGACTGAGGACTGAGGATTGAGGATTGAGAATTGAGAACTGATAATGAGAACTGAGGGTTGAGGATTGAGGATAGAGGATTGAGGATTGAGGATTGAGTATTGAAGATTGAGGATTGATGACTGAGTATTGAGGATTGAGGATTGAAAATTGATTATTAAGGATTGAAGATTGAGGATTGAGGATTGAGGATTGAGAATTGAGAATTGAGGATGAGGACTGAGGGTTGTGGATTGAGGTTTGAGGAATGAGAATTGAGGATTGAGGATTGAGTGTTGAGGATTGAGGATTGAGGATTGAGTATTGAGGATTGAAGATTGAGGATTGAGGATTGATCATTGAGGACTGAGGATTGAGGACTGAGGATTGAGGATTGAGAATTGAGAACTGATAATGAGGACTGAGGGTTGAGGATTGAAGATAGAGGATTGAGGATTGAGGATTGAGTATTGAAGATTGAGGATTGATGACTGAGTATTGCGGATTGAGGATTGAAAATTGATTATTAAGGATTGAAGATTGAGGATTGAGGATTGAGGATTGAGAATTGAGAATTGAGGATGAGGACTGAGGGTTGTGGATTGAGGTTTGAGGAATGAGAATTGAGGATTGAGGATTGAGTGTTGAGGATTGAGGATTGAGGATTGAGGATTGAGTATTGAAGATTGAGTATTGATGACTGAGTATTGAGGATTGAGGATTGAGGATTGAGGATAGAGGATTGAAAATTGAGTATCGGGGACTCAAGAATGGGGATTGAGGATTGAGGATTGAGGATTGAGGATTGAAGATTCAGGTTTGGGTACTGAGGATTGAAGAATGAGGATTCAGGCTTGAGGATTCAGAATTGAGGTTTGAGGACTGAGGATTGAGGATTGAAGATTGAGTATTGAGGATTGAAGATTGAGGATTGAGAATTGAGGATTCAGTATTGAGGATGAGGGCTGAGGGTTGAGGATTGAGGTTTGAGGACTGAGGACTGAGGATTGAGGACTGAGAATTGAGGATTGAGGATTGAGGATTGAAGATTGAGGATTGGGTATTGAGGATTGAAGAATGAGGATTGAGGATTGAGGATTGAGGATTGAGGAATGAAAATTGAGGGTTGAGGATTGATCATTGAGGACTGAGGATTCAGGACTGAGGATTGAGGATTGAGAATTGAGAACTGATAATGAGGACTGAGGGTTGAGGATTGAGGATAGAGGATTGAGGATTGAGGATTGAGTATTGAAGATTGAGGATTGATGACTGAGTATTGAGGATTGAGGATTGAAAATTGATTATTAAGGATTGAAGATTGAGGATTGAGGATTGAGGATTGAGAACTGAGGATGAGGACTGAGGGTTGTGGATTGAGGTTTGAGGAATGAGGATTGAGGATTGAGGATTGAGTATTGAAGATTGAGTATTGATGACTGAGGATTGAGGATTGAGGATTGAGGATTGAAGATTGAGGATTGGGGATTGAGGAGTGACGATTGAGGATTGAGGATTGAGGATTGAGAGTTGACGATTGATGATTCAAGATTGAGTATTGAGGATTGTAGAATGAGGATTGAGGATTGAGGATTGAGGATTGAGGATTGAAGATTTAGTATTTAGGATTGAAGATAGAGGATTGAGAATTGAGGATTGAGGATTGAGGATTGAAGATTGAAGATTGGGTAGTGAGGATTGAAGAATGAGGAATGAGGATTGAGGATTGAGGATTGAGTGTTGAGGATTGAAGATTGAGTATTGAGGATGGAAGACGGACGATTGAGGATTGAGGATTGAGGATTAACGATCGAGGTTTGAGGATTGAAGATTTAGTATTGAGGACTGAAGGTAGAGTATTGAGAATTGAGGACTGAGGATTGAGGATTGAAGATTGTGTATTGGGTATTGAGGATTCAAGACTGAGGATTGAGGATTGAGGATTGAGGATTGAGGATAGAAGATTGAGTATTGAGGATTGAAGACTGACGATTGAGTATTGAGAATTGAGGACTGAGGATTGAGGATTGAGGATTGAGGGTTGAGAATTGATGATTGATGATTGAAGATTGAGTATTGAGGATTGAAGGTCAAGGATTGAGGATTGAGGATTGAGGATTGACGATGAGGGCTGAGGGTTGAGGATTGAGGTTTGAGTACTGAGGACTGAGGATTGAGGATTGGGAATTGGGGATTGAGGATTGAGGATTGAAGATTGAGGATTGGGTATTGAAGATTGAAGAATGAGGGTTGAGGATTGAGGATTGAGGATTGAGGATTGAGGATTGAAGATTCAGGTTTGGGTACTGAGGATTGAAGAATGAGGATTGAGGATTGAGGATTGAGGATTGGGGATTGAAGATTGAGTATTGAGGATTGAAGATTGACGATTGAGGATTGAGGATTGAGGATTGAGGATTGAACGTTGAGGACTGAGTGTTGAGGGTTGAGTGATGAGTATTGATGTTTGTGGATAGAGGTTTGAAGATTGCAGTTTGAGTATTGAGTATTGAAAGCTGTGAATTGAGGTTATTCTATTGAGGATTGAGGATTGACAATTGATTGTTGAGGACTGAGGGCCGAAGATTGAGGACTCAGGATTGAGGATTCAGAATTGAGGTTTGAGGGCTGACGATTGTGGATTGAGGATTGAGGATTGAAGATTCAGTATTGAGGATTGAAGATTGGGAATTGAGGATTGAGGATTGAACATTGAGGACTGAGTGTTGAGTGTTGAGTGATGAGAATTGATGCTTGTGGATAGAGGTTTGAAGGTTGCAGATTGAGTATTGAGTATTGAAAACTTTGAATTGAGGATATTCTATTGAGGATTGAGGATTGACAACAGATTGTTGAGGACTGAGGTCTGAAGATTGAGGATTCAGGATTTTGGATTCAGAATTGAGGTTTGAGGACTAAGGATTGAGGATTGAAGATTGAGTATTGAGGATTGAGCATTGAGGATTGAAGATTGAGTATTGAGGATTGAGGATGGGGTCTGACGGTTCAGGATTGAGGTTTGAGGACTGAGGACTGAGGATAGAGCATTGAGAAATGAGGATTGAGGATTGAGGATTGAGAATTGAGAACTGATAATGAGGACTGAGGGTTGAGGATTGAGGATAGAGGATTGAGGATTGAGGATTGAGTATTGAAGATTGAGGATTGATGACTGAGTATTGAGGATTGAGGATTGAAAATTGATTATTAAGGATTGAAGATTGAGGATTGAGGATTGAGGATTGAGAACTGAGGATGAGGACTGAGGGTTGTGGATTGAGGTTTGAGGAATGAGGATTGAGGATTGAGGATTGAGTATTGAAGATTGAGTATTGATGACTGAGGATTGAGGATTGAGGATTGAGGATTGAAGATTGAGGATTGGGGATTGAGGAGTGACGATTGAGGATTGAGGATTGAGGATTGAGAGTTGACGATTGATGATTCAAGATTGAGTATTGAGGATTGTAGAATGAGGACTGAGGATTGAGGATTGAGGATTGAGGATTGAAGATTTAGTATTTAGGATTGAAGATAGAGGATTGAGAATTGAGGATTGAGGATTGAGGATTGAAGATTGAAGATTGGGTAGTGAGGATTGAAGAATGAGGAATGAGGATTGAGGATTGAGGATTGAGTGTTGAGGATTGAAGATTGAGTATTGAGGATGGAAGACGGACGATTGAGGATTGAGGATTGAGGATTAACGATCGAGGTTTGAGGATTGAAGATTTAGTATTGAGGACTGAAGGTAGAGTATTGAGAATTGAGGACTGAGGATTGAGGATTGAAGATTGTGTATTGGGTATTGAGGATTCAAGACTGAGGATTGAGGATTGAGGATTGAGGATTGAGGATAGAAGATTGAGTATTGAGGATTGAAGACTGACGATTGAGTATTGAGAATTGAGGACTGAGGATTGAGGATTGAGGATTGAGGGTTGAGAATTGATGATTGATGATTGAAGATTGAGTATTGAGGATTGAAGGTCAAGGATTGAGGATTGAGGATTGAGGATTGACGATGAGGGCTGAGGGTTGAGGATTGAGGTTTGAGTACTGAGGACTGAGGATTGAGGATTGGGAATTGGGGATTGAGGATTGAGGATTGAAGATTGAGGATTGGGTATTGAAGATTGAATAATGAGGGTTGAGGATTGAGGATTGAGGATTGAGGATTGAGGATTGAAGATTCAGGTTTGGGTACTGAGGATTGAAGAATGAGGATTGAGGATTGAGGATTGAGGATTGGGGATTGAAGATTGAGTATTGAGGATTGAAGATTGACGATTGAGGATTGAGGATTGAGGATTGAGGATTGAACGTTGAGGACTGAGTGTTGAGGGTTGAGTGATGAGTATTGATGTTTGTGGATAGAGGTTTGAAGATTGCAGTTTGAGTATTGAGTATTGAAAGCTGTGAATTGAGGTTATTCTATTGAGGATTGAGGATTGACAATTGATTGTTGAGGACTGAGGGCCGAAGATTGAGGACTCAGGATTGAGGATTCAGAATTGAGGTTTGAGGGCTGACGATTGTGGATTGAGGATTGAGGATTGAAGATTCAGTATTGAGGATTGAAGATTGGGAATTGAGGATTGAGGATTGAACATTGAGGACTGAGTGTTGAGTGTTGAGTGATGAGAATTGATGCTTGTGGATAGAGGTTTGAAGATTGCAGATTGAGTATTGAGTATTGAAAACTTTGAATTGAGGATATTCTATTGAGGATTGAGGATTGACAACAGATTGTTGAGGACTGAGGTCTGAAGATTGAGGATTCAGGATTTTGGATTCAGAATTGAGGTTTGAGGACTAAGGATTGAGGATTGAAGATTGAGTATTGAGGATTGAGGATTGAGGATTGAAGATTGAGGATTGAGGATTGAGGATGGGGGCTGACGGTTCAGGATTGAGGTTTGAGGACTGAGGACTGAGGATAGAGCATTGAGAAATGAGGATTGAGTATTGAGGATTGAAGATTGAGTATTGGGTATTGAGGATCGAAGAATGAGGATTGAGGATTGAGGTTTGAGGATTGAGGATTTAAGATTGAGTATTGAGGATTGAAGACTGACGATTGAGGATTGAGGATTGAGGACTGAGAATTGAGGATTGAGGATTGAAGATTGAGGATTGGGTATTGAGGATTGAAGAATGAGGATTGAGGATTGAGGATAGAGGATTGAGTGTTGAGTATTGAAGATTGAGTATTGAGGATAGAAGGCTGACGATTGAGGATTGAGGATTGAGTGTTGAAGATTGAGGATTGATGATTGAGGAATGAGGATTGAGGGTTGAGGATTGAGGATTGAGTATTGAAGATTGAGGATTGATGATTGAGGACTGAGGATTGAGTGTTGAGTGATGAGAATTGATGTTTGTGGATAGAGGTTTGAAGATTGCAGATTGAGTATTGACTATTGAAAACCTTGAATTGATGATATTCTATTGAGGATTGAGGATTGACAACAGATTGTTGAGGACTGAGGTCTGAAGATTGAGGATTCAGGATTGAGTATTCAGAATTGAGGTTTGAGGACTAAGGATTGAGGATTGAAGATTGAGTATTGAGGATTGAGGATTGAGGATTGAAGATTGAGGATTGAGGATTGAGGATGGGGGCTGACGGTTGAGGATTGATGTTTGAGGACTGAGGACTGAGGATAGAGCATTGAGAAATGAGGATTGAGGATTGATGATTGAAGATTGAGTATTGGGTATTGAGGATTGAAGAACGAGGATTGAGGATTGAGGTTTGAGGATTGAGGATTGAAGATTGAGTATTGAGGATTGAAGACTGACGATTGAGGATAGAGGATTGAGGACTGAGGATTGAGGATTGAAGATTGATGATTGAGGATTGGGTATTGAGGATTGAAGAATGAGGATTGAGGATTGAGGATTGAGGATTGGAGTGTTGAGGATTGAAGATTGAGTATTGAGGATAGAAGACTGACGATTGAGGATTGAGGATTGAGTATTGAAGATTAAGGATTGATGACTGAGGAATGAGGATTGAGGATTGAGGATTGAGGATTGAAGGTTGACGATTGAGGATTCAGGATTGAGGATTGAGGATTGAGGATTGAGGACTGAGGATTGCGAATTGAGGATAGACCATTGAGGATTGAGGATTGAGTATTGAGGATTGAGGATTGAGTATTGAAGAGTGAATATTGATGATTGAATATTATGGGTCGAGGATTGAGTGTTGTGGATTGAGGACGAGGACTGAGGGTAGAGTATTGATGTTTGAGGTCTGAGGATTGAGGATTGAGAATTGAGGATTGAGGATTGAGGATTGAAGATTGAGGATTGGGTGTTGAGGATTGATGAATGAGGATTGAGGATTGAGGATTGAGGATCTAGGATTGAAGGTTGAGGATTGCGTATTGAGGATAGAACATTGAGGATTGAGGATTGAGTATTGAGGATTGAGGATTGAGGAATGAAGATTGAATATTGATGTTTGAAGATTGAGGATCGAGGATTGAGCGTTGTGGATTGAGGACGAGGACTGAGGGTTGAGTATTGATGTTTGTGGTCAGAGGATTGAGGAATGAGGATTGAGAATTGAGTGTTGAGGATTGAGGATTGAAGATTGAGGATTGGGTGTTGAGGATTGAAGAATGAGGATTGAGGATTGAGGATTGAAGATTGAGTATTGAGGATTGAAGATTGAGGATTGAGGATTGAGGATTGAGGATTGAGGTTTGAAGATTGGGGTTTGGGGATTGATGATTGACGATTGAGGATTGAGTATTGAGGGGTGAGAATTGAGGATTGAGGATTGAAGATTGAGGAGTGAGAATTGAGGATTGAGGATTGAAGATTGAGGATTGAGGATTGAAGGTTGATTATTGATGATTGAAGAGAGAGGGTTGAGGATTGGGAGTTGAGGACTGAACATTGAGGATTGAGGATTGAGGATTGAGGAATGAGGATTGAGGATTGAAGGTTGAATATTGATGAATGAAGATTGAGGATTGAGGATTGAGGGTTGTAGGTTGAGGACGAGGACTGAGGGTTGAGTATTGATGCCTGAGATCTGAGGATTGAGGATTGTGGATTGCGAACTGAGGATTGAGGATGCAGGATTGAAGATTGAGGATTGGGCATTGAGGATTGAAGAATGAGGATTGAGTATTGAGTATTGAGGATTGAGTGTTGACGATTGAGTATTGAGGATTGAAGATTGACGATTGAGGATTGAGGATTGAGGATAGAGGATTGAGGATTGAGGATTGAAGATTGCGTACCGAGGATTGAAGATTAAGATTGAGGATTGAGGATTGAGGATTGAGGATTGAGGATTGAGGATTGAACATTGAGGATTGAGGATTGAGTATTGAGGAGTGTGGATTGAGGATTGAAGATTGAACATTGATGATTGAAGATTGAGGATCGAGGATTGAGTGTTGTGGATTGTGGACGAGGACTGAGGGTAGAGCATTGATGTTTGAGGTCTGAGGATTGAGGATTGAGGATTGAGAATTGAGGATTGAGGATTGAGGATTGAAGACTGAGGATTGGGTGTTGAGGATTGAAGAATGAGGATTGAGGATTGAGGATTGAGGATTGAGGATTGAAGATTGAATATTGATGATTGAAGATTGAGGATCGAGGATTGAGAGTTGTGGATTGAGGACGAGGACTGAGGGTTGAGTATTGATGTTTGAGGTCTGAGGATTGAGGATTGAAGATTGAGTATTGAGGATCGAAGATTGAGGATTGAGGATTGAGGATTGAGGATTGAGGATTGAGGATTGAGGATTGAGGATTGCGGATAGAAGATTGAGGATTGGGTATTGCGGTTTGAACATTGACGATTGAGGATTGAGGGTTGAGGATTGAGGATTGAGGACTGAAGATTGAATATTGATGATTGAAGATTGAGGATTGAGGATTGATGGTTGTGGATTGAGGACGAGGACTGAGGGTTGACTATTGCTGTTTGAGGTCTGAGGATTGAGGATTGAGGATTGAGAATTGGGGATTGAGGATTGAAGATTGAGGATTGGGTATTGAGGATTGAAGAATGAGGATTGAGGATTGAGGACTGAGGATTGAGGATTGAAGACTGAGTGTTGAGGGTTGAGTGATGAGAATTGATGTTTGTGGATAGAGATTTGAAGATTGCAGATTGAGTATTGAGTATTGAAAACTGTGAATTGATGATATTCTCTTGAGGATTGAGGAGTGACAACTGATTTTTGAGGACTGAGGGCTGAAGGTTGAGGATTCAGGATTGAGGATTCAGGATTGTGGTTTGAGGACCGAGGATTGAGGATTGAGGATTGAGTATTGAGGATTGAAGATTGACGATTGAGGATTGAGGATTGAGGATTGAGGATTGAGGATTGAGGATTGAAGATTGCGTACCGAGGATTGAAGATTAAGATTGAGGATTGAGGATTGAGGATTGAGGATTGAGGATTGAGGATTGAACATTGAGGATTGAGGATTGAGTATTGAGGAGTGTGGATTGAGGATTGAAGATTGAACATTGATGATTGAAGATTGAGGATCGAGGATTGAGTGTTGTGGATTGTGGACGAGGACTGAGGGTAGAGCATTGATGTTTGAGGTCTGAGGATTGAGGATTGAGGATTGAGAATTGAGGATTGAGGATTGAGGATTGAAGACTGAGGATTGGGTGTTGAGGATTGAAGAATGAGGATTGAGGATTGAGGATTGAGGATTGAGGATTGAAGATTGAATATTGATGATTGAAGATTGAGGATCGAGGATTGAGCGTTGTGGATTGAGGACGAGGACTGAGGGTTGAGTATTGATGTTTGAGGTCTGAGGATTGAGGATTGAAGATTGAGTATTGAGGATCGAAGATTGAGGATTGAGGATTGAGGATTGAGGATTGAGGATTGAGGATTGAGGATTGCGGATAGAAGATTGAGGATTGGGTATTGCGGTTTGAACATTGACGATTGAGGATTGAGGGTTGAGGATTGAGGATTGAGGACTGAAGATTGAATATTGATGATTGAAGATTGAGGATTGAGGATTGATGGTTGTGGATTGAGGACGAGGACTGAGGGTTGACTATTGCTGTTTGAGGTCTGAGGATTGAGGATTGAGGATTGAGAATTGGGGATTGAGGATTGAGGATTGAAGATTGAGGATTGGGTATTGAGGATTGAAGAATGAGGATTGAGGATGGAGGACTGAGGATTGAGGATTGAAGACTGAGTGTTGAGGGTTGAGTGATGAGAATTGATGTTTGTGGATAGAGATTTGAAGATTGCAGATTGAGTATTGAGTATTGAAAACTGTGAATTGACGATATTCTCTTGAGGATTGAGGAGTGACAACTGATTTTTGAGGACTGAGGGCTGAAGGTTGAGGATTCAGGATTGAGGATTCAGGATTGTGGTTTGAGGACCGAGGATTGAGGATTGAGGATTGAGGATTGAGAATTGAAGATTGAGGATTGAGTATTGGGGGTTGTGGATTGAGGACGAGGACTGACGGTTGAGTACTGATGTTTGAGGTCTGAGGATTGAGGATTGAGGATCGAGAGTTGAGGATTGAGGATTGAAGATTGAGGATTGGGTCTTGAGGATTGAAGAATGAGGATTGAGTATTGAGTATTGAGGATTGAGGATTGCAGATTTAGTATTGAGGATTTAATGTTGAGGACTGAGGATTGAGGATTGAGGCTTGACGATTGAGGATTGAGGATTGAGGATTGAGGATTGAGGATTGAGTATTGAGAATTGAGAATTGAGGATGAGGGCTGAGGGTTGAGGATTGAGGTTTGAGGGACGAGGATTGAGGGTTGAGGATTGAGGACTGAGGACTGACGATTGAGTATTGAGGATTGAGGATTGATTACTGAGGATTGAGGATTGAGGATTGAGGATTGAGGATTGGGGATTGAGTATTGAAGATTGACGATTGAGGATTGAGGATTGAGGATTGAGGATTGAGGATTGAGGATAGAAGATTGAGGATTGAGGATTGAGTGTTGACGCGTGAGGACTTGTACTGACGTTTGAGGGTTGAGGTTTGAGGGTTGAGGATTGAGGATTGAGGACTGAGGATTGAGGATTGAGGATTGAGCATTGAGGATTGAAGATTGAGGATTGAGGATTGAGAATTGATGATTGCGGATTGAGGAATGAAGATTGAGGATTGGGTATTGAGGATTGAAAAATGAGGATTGAGGATTGAGGATTGAGGATTGAGGATTGAGGATTGAGGATTGAGGATTGAGGATTGACGATTGAGGATTGGGCATTGAGGATTGGAGAATGAGGATTGAGGATTGAAGAATGAGGATTGAGGATTGAGGATTGAGTATTGAATATTGAGTATTCAGGATTGAAGATTGAGGATTGAGGATTGAGTGTTGACGATTGAGGACGAGGACTGACGGTTGAGGATTGAGGTTTGAGGGTTGAGGATTGAGGGTTGAGGACTGAGGAATGAGGATCGAGGATTGAGGATTGAGGATTGGGGATTGAGTATTGAAGATTGACGATTGAGGATTGAGGATTGAGGATTGAGGATTGAGGATTGAGGATTGAGGATTGACGATTGAGGATTGGGCATTGAGGATTGGAGAATGAGGATTGAGGATTGAAGAATGAGGATTGAGGATTGAGGATTGAGGATTGAGGATTGAGGATTGAGGATTGAGGATTGAAGATTGAGTATTGAGGATTGAAGATTGAGGATTGAGGATTGAGTATTGAGGATTGAGGATTGAGGATTGAAGATTGAGTACTGAGGATTGAAGATTAAGGTTGAGGATTGAGGATTGAGGATTGAGGATTGAGGATTGAGGATTGAGGATTTAGAATTGAGGATTGAGGATTGAGAATTGAAGATTGAGGATTGGGTATTGAGGATTGGAGAATGAGGATTGAGGATTGAGGATTGAGGATTTAGGATTGAGGATTGAAGACCGAGTATTGAGGATTGAAGATTCAGGCTTGAGGAGCGAGTATTGAAGATTGAGGATGTGGGACTGAGGATTGAATATTGAGGATTGAGGATTGAGGATTGAGGATTGAGGATTGAGTATTCAGGATTGAAGGTTGAGGATTGGGTATTGAGGATTGAAGAATGAGGATTGAGGATTGAGGTTTGAGGATTGAGGATTGAGGATTGAGGATTGAGGATTGAGGATTGAGGATTGAAGATTAAGGATTGAAGATTGAGGATTGAGTATTGAATATTGAGTGTTGAGGATTGAAGATTGAGGATTGAGGATTGAGCGTTGACGATTGAGGACGAGGACTGACGGTTGAGGATTGAGGTTTGAGGATTGAGGATTGAGGATTGAGGACTGAGGATTGAAGATTGAGGATTGAGCATTGAGGATTGGAAATTGAGGACTGGGGATTTAGGATTTAAGATTGAGGATTAAGGATTGAGGATTGGGGATTGAGGATCTAGGATTGGAGATTGATTATTGAGGATTGAAGATTGAGGATTGAGGCTTGAGTATTGAGAATTGAGAATTGAGGATGAGGGCTGAGGGTTGAGGATTGAGGTTTGAGGAACGAGGGTTGAGGGTTGAGGATTGAGGACTGAGGACTGACGATTGAGGATTGAGGATTGAGGATTGAGGATGAGGGCTGAGGGTTGAGGATTGAGGTTTGAGGACTGGGGACTGAGGATTGAGGGTTGAGAATTGAGGATTGAGGATTGAGTATTGAAGATTGACGATTGAGGATTGAGGATTGAGGATTGAGAATTGAAGATTGAGGATTGGGTATTGAGGATTAGAGAATGAGGATTGAGGATTGAGGATTGAGGATTGAGGACTGAGGATTGAAGACCGAGTATTGAGGATTGAAGATTCAGGCTTGAGGAGTGAGTATTGAAGATTGAGGATGTGGGACTGAGGATTGAATATTGAGGATTGAGGATTGAGGATTGAGGATTGAGGATTGAGGATTGAGTATTGAGGATTGAAGATTGAGGATTGGGTAGTGAGGATTGAGGAATGAGGATTGAGGATTGATGTTTGAGGATTGAGGATTGAGGATTGAGGATTGACGATTGAGGATTGAAGACTAAGGACTGAAGATTGAGGATTGAGTATTGAATATTGAGTATTGAGGATTGAAGATTGAGGATTGAGGATTGAGCGTTGACGATTGAGGACGAGGACTGACGGTTGAGGATTGAGGTTTGAGGATTGAGGATTGAGGATTGAGGACTGAGGATTGAAGATTGAGGATTGAGCATTGAGGATTGGAGATTGAGAACTGGGGATTGAGGATTGAAGATTGAGGATTAAGGATTGAGGATTGGGGATTGCGGATCTAGGATTGGAGATTGATTATTGAGGATTGAAGATTGAGGATTGAGGCTTGAGTATTGAGAATTGAGAATTGAGGATGAGGGCTGAGGGTTGAGGATTGAGGTTTGAGGAACGAGTGTTGAGGGTTGAGGATTGAGGACTGAGGACTGACGATTGAGTATTGAGGATTGAGGATTGATTACTGAGGATTGTGGATTGAGGATTGAATATTGAGTATTGTGGAATGAAGATTGAGGATTGAAAATTGAGGATTGAGGATTGAGGATTGAGGATTGAGGATTGAGGATTGAGGATTGAGGATTGAGGATTGAGGATTGAAGGTTGAGTATTGAGGATTGAAGATTGATGATTGGGGATTGAGGATTGAGGATTGAGGATTGAGGATTGAGGATGAGGGCTGAGGGTTGAGGATTGAGGTTTGAGGACTGGGGACTGAGGATTGAGGATTGAGAATTGAGGATTGAGGATTGCAGATTGAGTATTGAGGATTTAAGGTTGAGGACTGAGGATTGAGGATTGAGTATTGAAGATTGAGTATTCAGGATTGAAGATTGACGATTGAGGATTGAGGATTGAGGATTGAGGATTGAGGATTGAGGATTGAGGATTGATGATTGAGGATTGAAGGTTGAGGATTGAAGATTGAGGATTCGGTATTGAGGATTGAAGAATGAGGATTGAGGAGTGAGGACTGAGGATTGAGGATTGCAGATTGAGTATTGAGGATTTAAGGTTGAGGACTGAGGATTGAGGATTGACGCTTGACGATTGAGGATTGAGGATTGAGGATTGAGGATTGAGGATTGAAGGCTGAGGATTGCGTATTGAGGATAGAACATTGACGATTGAGGATTGAGTATTGAGGATTGAGGATTGAGGATTGAAGATTGAATATTGATGATTGAAGATTGAGGATCGAGGATTGAGCGTTGTGGAATGAGGACGAGGACTGAGGGTTGAGTATTGATGTTTGAGGTCTGAGTATTGAGGAATGAGGATTGAGAATTGAGGGTTGAGGATTGAGGATTGAAGATTGAGGATTGGTTGTTGAGGATTGAAGAATGAGGATTGAGGATTGAGGATTGAGGATTGATGATTGGAGATTGAGTATTGAGGATTGAAGATTGAGGATTGAGGTTTGAGGATTGAGGATTGAGGATTGAGGATTGAGGATTGCGGATAGAAGATTGAGGATTGGGTATTGCGGATTGAACATTGAGGATTGAGGATTGAGTATTGAGGATTGAGGATTGAGGATTGAGAATTGAGGATTGAGGATTGAGGATTGAAGATTGAGGATTGGGTATTGAGGATTGAAGAATGGGGATTGAGGATTGAGGATTGAGGATTGAGGATTGAGGATTGAAGACTGAGTATTGAGGATTGAATATTGAGGATTGAGGAGTGAGTATTGAGGATTAAGGATTTGGGACTGACGATTGAAGATTGAGGATTGAGGATTGAGGATTGAGGATTGAGGATTGAGGATTGAAGATTGAAGATTGAGGATTGGGTATTGAGGATTGAAGAATGAGGATTGAGGATTGAGGATTGAGGATTGAGTATTGAAGATTGAGTATTCAGGATTGAAGGTTGACGATTGAGGATAGAGGATTGAAGATTGAGGATTCGGTATTGAGGATTGAAGAATGAGGATTGAGGAGTGAGGACTGAGGATTGAGGATTGCAGATAGAGTATTGAGGATTGAAGATTGAGGACTGAGGATTGAGGATTGAGGATTGACGATTGAGGATTGAGGATTGAGGATTGAGAATTGAGGATTGAAGGTTGAGGATTCCGTATTGAGGATAGAACATTGAGGATTGAGGATTGAGTATTGAGGATTGAGGATTGAGGGTTGAAGATTGAATATTGATGATTGAAGATTGAGGATGGAGGCTTGAGCGTTGTGGATTGAGGACGAGGACTGAGGGTTGAGTATTGATGTTTGAGGTCTGAGGAGTGAGGAATGAGGATTGAGAATTGAGGGTTGAGGATTGAGGATTGAAGATTGAGGATTGGGTGTTGAGGATTGAAGAATGAGGATTGAGTATTGAGTATTGAGGATTGAGTGTTGACGATTGAGTATTGAGGATTGAAGATTGACGATTGAGTATTGAGGATTGAGGATTGAAGATTGAGGATTGAGGATTGAAGATTGCGTACTGAGGATTGAAGATTAAGATTGAGGATTGAGGATTGAGGATTGAGGATTGAGGATTGAGGATTGAAGATTGAGGATTGCGTATTGAGGATAGAACATTGAGGATTGAGGATTGAGTATTGAGGAGTGTGGATTGAGGATTGAAGATTGAATATTGATGATTGAAGATTGAGGATCGAGGATTGAGTGTTGTGGATTGAGGACGAGGACTGAGGGTAGAGCATTGATGTTTGAGGTCTGAGGATTGAGGATTGAGGATTGAGAATTGAGGATTGAGGATTGAGGATTGAAGACTGAGGATTGGGTGTTGAGGATTGAAGAATGAGGATTGAGGATTGAGGATTGAGGATTGAGGATTGAAGATTGAATATTGATGATTGAAGATTGAGAATCGAGGATTGAGCGTTGTGGATTGAGGACGAGGACTGAGGGTTGGGTATTGATGTTTGAGGTCTGAGGATTGAGGATTGAGGATTGAGAATTGGGGATTGAGGATTGAGGATTGAAGATTGAGGATTGGGTATTGAGGATTGAAGAATGAGGATTGAGGATTGAGGACTGAGGATTGAGGATTGAAGATTGAGTATTGAGGATCGAAGATTGAGGATTGAGGATTGAGGATTGAGGATTGAGGATTGAGGATTGCGGATAGAAGATTGAGGATTGGGTATTGCGGTTTGAACATTGAGGATTGAGGATTGAGGGTTGAGGATTGAGGATTGAGGACTGAAGATTGAATATTGATGATTGAAGATTGAGGATTGAGGATTGATGGTTGTGGATTGAGGACGAGGACTGAGGGTTGACTATTGCTGTTTGAGGTCTGAGGATTGAGGATTGAGGATTGAGAATTGGGGATTGAGGATTGAGGATTGAAGATTGAGGATTCGGTATTGAGGATTGAAGAATGAGGATTGAGGATTGAGGACTGAGGATTGAGGATTGAAGACTGAGTGTTGAAGGTTGAGTGATGAGAATTGATGTTTGTGGATAGAGATTTGAAGATTGCAGATTGAGTATTGAGTATTGAAAACTGTGAATTGATGATATTCTCTTGAGGATTGAGGATTGACAACTGACTGTTGAGGACTGAGGGCTGAAGGTTGAGGATTCAGGATTGAGGATTCAGGATTGTGGTTTGAGGACCGAGGATTGAGGATTGAGGATTGAGGATTGAGAATTGAAGCTTGAGGATTGAGTATTGGGGGTTGTGGATTGAGGACGAGGACTGACGGTTGAGTAATGATGTTTGAGGTCTGAGGATTGAGGATTGAGGATTGAGAATTGAGGATTGAGGATTGAAGATTGAGGATTGGGTATTGAGGATTGAAGAATGAGGATTGAGTACTGAGTATTGAGGATTGAGGATTGAAGATTGAGTATTGAGGATTGAAGATTGACGATTGAGGTTTGAGGATTGAGGATTGAGGATTGAGGATTGAGGATTGAGGACTGATGATTGAGTATTGAGCATTGAAGATTGAGGATTGAGGATTGAGTATTGAGGATTGAGGATTGAAGATTGAGTACTGAGGATTGAAGGTTAAGATTGAGGGTTGAGGATTGAGGATTGAGGATTGAGGATTGAGGATTGAAGATTGAGTATTGAGGATTGAAGATTGAGGATAGAGGATTGAGGATTGAGGATTGAGGATTGAGGATTGAAGATTGAGTACTGAGGATTGAAGATTAAGATTGAGGATTGAGGATTGAGGACTGAGGATTGAGGACTGAGGATTGAGGATTGAGGATTGAAGGTTCAGTATTGAGGATTGAAGATTGAGAATTGAGGATTGAGGATTGAACATTGAGGACTGAGTGTTGAGGATTGAAGATTGAGGATAGCGTATTGAGGATAGAACATTGAGGATTGAGGATTGAGTATTGAGGATTGAGGGTTGAGGATTGAAGATTGAATATTGATGATTGAAGATTGAGGATCGAGGATTGAGCGTTGTGGATTGAGGACGAGGACTGAGGGTTGAGTATTGATGTTTGAGGTCTGAGGATTGAGGAATGAGGATTGAGAATTGAGGGTTGAGGATTGAGGATTGGAGATTGAGGTTTGGGTGTTGAGGATTGAAGAATGAGGATTGAGGATTGAGGATTGAGGATTGAGGATTGAAGATTGTGTATTGAGGATTGAAGATTGAGGATTGAGGATTGAGGATTGAGGATTGAGGATTGAGGATTGAGGATTGAGGATTGAGAATTGAGGATTGAGGAATGAGGATTGAAGATTGAGGATTGGGTATTGAGGATTGAAGAATGAGGATTGAGGATTGAGGATTGAGGATTGAGGAATGAAAATTGAGGGTTGAGGGTTGAGGATTGAGGATTGAAGAATGAGTATTGACGATTGAAGATTGAGGATTGAGGATTGAGTATTGAGGACTGAAGATTGACGATTGAGGATTGAGGATTGAGGATTGAAGATTGAGTATTGAGGATTGAAGATTGAGGATTGAGGATTGATCATTGAGGACTGAGGACTGAGGACTGAGGATTGAGGATTGAGAATTGAGAACTGATAATGAGAACTGAGGGTTGAGGATTGAGGATAGAGGATTGAGGATTGAGGATTGAGTATTGAAGATTGAGGATTGATGACTGAGTATTGAGGATTGAGGATTGAAAATTGATTATTAAGGATTGAAGATTGAGGATTGAGGATTGAGGATTGAGAATTGAGAATTGAGGATGAGGACTGAGGGTTGTGGATTGAGGTTTGAGGAATGAGAATTGAGGATTGAGGATTGAGGATTGAGTATTGAGGATTGAAGATTGAGGATTGAGGATTGATCATTGAGGACTGAGGATTGAGGACTGAGGATTGAGGATTGAGAATTGAGAACTGATAATGAGGACTGAGGGTTGAGGATTGAAGATAGAGGATTGAGGATTGAGGATTGAGTATTGAAGATTGAGGATTGATGACTGAGTATTGCGGATTGAGGATTGAAAATTGATTATTAAGGATTGAAGATTGAGGATTGAGGATTGAGGATTGAGAATTGAGAATTGAGGATGAGGACTGAGGGTTGTGGATTGAGATTTGAGAAATGAGAATTGAGGATTGAGGATTGAGTGTTGAGGATTGAGGATTGAGGATTGAGGATTGAGTATTGAAGATTGAGTATTGATGACTGAGTATTGAGGATTGAGGATTGAGGATTGAGGATAGAGGATTGAAAATTGAGTATCGGGGACTCAAGAATGGGGATTGAGGATTGAGGATTGAGGATTGAGGATTGAAGATTCAGGTTTGGGTACTGAGGATTGAAGAATGAGGATTCAGGCTTGAGGATTCAGAATTGAGGTTTGAGGACTGAGGATTGAGGATTGAAGATTGAGTATTGAGGATTGAAGATTGAGGATTGAGAATTGAGGATTCAGTATTGAGGATGAGGGCTGAGGGTTGAGGATTGAGGTTTGAGGACTGAGGACTGAGGATTGAGGACTGAGAATTGAGGGTTGAGGATTGAGGATTGAAGATTGAGGATTGGGTGTTGAGGATTGAAGAATGAGGATTGAGTATTGAGTATTGAGTATTGAGTGTTGACGATTGAGTATTGAGGATTGAAGATTGACGATTGAGTATTGAGGATTGAGGATTGAAGATTGAGGATTGAGGATTGAAGATTGCGTACTGAGGATTGAAGATTAAGATTGAGGATTGAGGATTGAGGATTGAGGATTGAGGATTGAGGATTGAAGATTGAGGATTGCGTATTGAGGATAGAACATTGAGGATTGAGGATTGAGTATTGAGGAGTGTGGATTGAGGATTGAAGATTGAATATTGATGATTGAAGATTGAGGATCGAGGATTGAGTGTTGTGGATTGAGGACGAGGACTGAGGGTAGAGCATTGATGTTTGAGGTCTGAGGATTGAGGATTGAGGATTGAGAATTGAGGATTGAGGATTGAGGATTGAAGACTGAGGATTGGGTGTTGAGGATTGAAGAATGAGGATTGAGGATTGAGGATTGAGGATTGAGGATTGAAGATTGAATATTGATGATTGAAGATTGAGAATCGAGGATTGAGCGTTGTGGATTGAGGACGAGGACTGAGGGTTGGGTATTGATGTTTGAGGTCTGAGGATTGAGGATTGAGGATTGAGAATTGGGGATTGAGGATTGAGGATTGAAGATTGAGGATTGGGTATTGAGGATTGAAGAATGAGGATTGAGGATTGAGGACTGAGGATTGAGGATTGAAGATTGAGTATTGAGGATCGAAGATTGAGGATTGAGGATTGAGGATTGAGGATTGAGGATTGAGGATTGCGGATAGAAGATTGAGGATTGGGTATTGCGGTTTGAACATTGAGGATTGAGGATTGAGGGTTGAGGATTGAGGATTGAGGACTGAAGATTGAATATTGATGATTGAAGATTGAGGATTGAGGATTGATGGTTGTGGATTGAGGACGAGGACTGAGGGTTGACTATTGCTGTTTGAGGTCTGAGGATTGAGGATTGAGGATTGAGAATTGGGGATTGAGGATTGAGGATTGAAGATTGAGGATTCGGTATTGAGGATTGAAGAATGAGGATTGAGGATTGAGGACTGAGGATTGAGGATTGAAGACTGAGTGTTGAGGGTTGAGTGATGTGAATTGATGTTTGTGGATAGAGATTTGAAGATTGCAGATTGAGTATTGAGTATTGAAAACTGTGAATTGATGATATTCTCTTGAGGATTGAGGATTGACAACTGACTGTTGAGGACTGAGGGCTGAAGGTTGAGGATTCAGGATTGAGGATTCAGGATTGTGGTTTGAGGACCGAGGATTGAGGATTGAGGATTGAGGATTGAGAATTGAAGCTTGAGGATTGAGTATTGGGGGTTGTGGATTGAGGACGAGGACTGACGGTTGAGTAATGATGTTTGAGGTCTGAGGATTGAGGATTGAGGATTGAGAATTGAGGATTGAGGATTGAAGATTGAGGATTGGGTATTGAGGATTGAAGAATGAGGATTGAGTACTGAGTATTGAGGATTGAGGATTGAAGATTGAGTATTGAGGATTGAAGATTGACGATTGAGGTTTGAGGATTGAGGATTGAGGATTGAGGATTGAGGATTGAGGACTGATGATTGAGTATTGAGCATTGAAGATTGAGGATTGAGGATTGAGTATTGAGGATTGAGGATTGAAGATTGAGTACTGAGGATTGAAGGTTAAGATTGAGGGTTGAGGATTGAGGATTGAGGATTGAGGATTGAGGATTGAAGATTGAGTATTGAGGATTGAAGATTGAGGATAGAGGATTGAGGATTGAGGATTGAGGATTGAGGATTGAAGATTGAGTACTGAGGATTGAAGATTAAGATTGAGGATTGAGGATTGAGGACTGAGGATTGAGGACTGAGGATTGAGGATTGAGGATTGAAGGTTCAGTATTGAGGATTGAAGATTGAGAATTGAGGATTGAGGATTGAACATTGAGGACTGAGTGTTGAGGATTGAAGATTGAGGATAGCGTATTGAGGATAGAACATTGAGGATTGAGGATTGAGTATTGAGGATTGAGGGTTGAGGATTGAAGATTGAATATTGATGATTGAAGATTGAGGATCGAGGATTGAGCGTTGTGGATTGAGGACGAGGACTGAGGGTTGAGTATTGATGTTTGAGGTCTGAGGATTGAGGAATGAGGATTGAGAATTGAGGGTTGAGGATTGAGGATTGGAGATTGAGGTTTGGGTGTTGAGGATTGAAGAATGAGGATTGAGGATTGAGGATTGAGGATTGAGGATTGAAGATTGTGTATTGAGGATTGAAGATTGAGGATTGAGGATTGAGGATTGAGGATTGAGGATTGAGGATTGAGGATTGAGGATTGAGAATTGAGGATTGAGGAATGAGGATTGAAGATTGAGGATTGGGTATTGAGGATTGAAGAATGAGGATTGAGGATTGAGGATTGAGGATTGAGGAATGAAAATTGAGGGTTGAGGGTTGAGGATTGAGGATTGAAGAATGAGTATTGACGATTGAAGATTGAGGATTGAGGATTGAGTATTGAGGACTGAAGATTGACGATTGAGGATTGAGGATTGAGGATTGAAGATTGAGTATTGAGGATTGAAGATTGAGGATTGAGGATTGATCATTGAGGACTGAGGACTGAGGACTGAGGATTGGGGATTGAGAATTGAGAACTGATAATGAGAACTGAGGGTTGAGGATTGAGGATAGAGGATTGAGGATTGAGGATTGAGTATTGAAGATTGAGGATTGATGACTGAGTATTGAGGATTGAGGATTGAAAATTGATTATTAAGGATTGAAGATTGAGGATTGAGGATTGAGGATTGAGAATTGAGAATTGAGGATGAGGACTGAGGGTTGTGGATTGAGGTTTGAGGAATGAGAATTGAGGATTGAGGATTGAGTGTTGAGGATTGAGGATTGAGGATTGAGTATTGAGGATTGAAGATTGAGGATTGAGGATTGATCATTGAGGACTGAGGATTGAGGACTGAGGATTGAGGATTGAGAATTGAGAACTGATAATGAGGACTGAGGGTTGAGGATTGAAGATAGAGGATTGAGGATTGAGGATTGAGTATTGAAGATTGAGGATTGATGACTGAGTATTGCGGATTGAGGATTGAAAATTGATTATTAAGGATTGAAGATTGAGGATTGAGGATTGAGGATTGAGAATTGAGAATTGAGGATGAGGACTGAGGGTTGTGGATTGAGATTTGAGAAATGAGAATTGAGGATTGAGGATTGAGTGTTGAGGATTGAGGATTGAGGATTGAGGATTGAGTATTGAAGATTGAGTATTGATGACTGAGTATTGAGGATTGAGGATTGAGGATTGAGGATAGAGGATTGAAAATTGAGTATCGGGGACTCAAGAATGGGGATTGAGGATTGAGGATTGAGGATTGAGGATTGAAGATTCAGGTTTGGGTACTGAGGATTGAAGAATGAGGATTCAGGCTTGAGGATTCAGAATTGAGGTTTGAGGACTGAGGATTGAGGATTGAAGATTGAGTATTGAGGATTGAAGATTGAGGATTGAGAATTGAGGATTCAGTATTGAGGATGAGGGCTGAGGGTTGAGGATTGAGGTTTGAGGACTGAGGACTGAGGATTGAGGACTGAGAATTGAGGATTGAGGATTGAGGATTGAAGATTGAGGATTGGGTATTGAGGATTGAAGAATGAGGATTGAGGATTGAGGATTGAGGATTGAGGAATGAAAATTGAGGGTTGAGGGTTGAGTATTGAGGATTGAAGAATGAATATTGACGATTGAAGATTGAGGATTGAGGATTGAGTATTGAGGACTGAAGATTGACGATTGAGGATTGAGGATTGAGGATTGAAGATTGAGTATTGAGGATTGAAGATTGAGGGTTGAGGATTGATCATTGAGGACTGAGGATTGAGGACTGAGGATTGAGGATTGAGAATTGAGAACTGATAATGAGGACTGAGGGTTGAGGATTGAGGATAGAGGATTGAGGATTGAGGATTGAGTATTGAAGATTGAGGATTGATGACTGAGTATTGAGGATTGAGGATTGAAAATTGATTATTAAGGATTGAAGATTGAGGATTGAGGATTGAGGATTGAGAACTGAGGATGAGGACTGAGGGTTGTGGATTGAGGTTTGAGGAATGAGGATTGAGGATTGAGGATTGAGTATTGAAGATTGAGTATTGATGACTGAGGATTGAGGATTGAGGATTGAGGATTGAGGATTGAGGATTGAGGATTGAAAATTGAGTATCGGGGACTCAAGAATAAGGATTGAGGATTGTGGATTGAGGACGGAGAATGAGGGCTGAGGGTTGAGGATTGAGGTTTGAGTATTGAATCCTGAGAATTCAGGATATTCTATTGAGTGTTGAGAACTGAGGATTGATGGTTGAGTGTTGAGGATTGAGGATTGAGGATTGAGGATTGAAGATTGAGGATTGGGGATTGAGGAGTGACGATTGAGGATTGAGGATTGAGGATTGAGAGTTGACGATTGATGATTCAAGATTGAGTATTGAGGATTGTAGAATGAGGATTGAGGATTGAGGATTGAGGATTGAGGATTGAAGATTTAGTATTTAGGATTGAAGATAGAGGATTGAGAATTGAGGATTGAGGATTGAGGATTGAAGATTGAAGATTGGGTAGTGAGGATTGAAGAATGAGGAATGAGGATTGAGGATTGAGGATTGAGTGTTGAGGATTGAAGATTGAGTATTGAGGATGGAAGACGGACGATTGAGGATTGAGGATTGAGGATTAAGGATCGAGGTTTGAGGATTGAAGATTTAGTATTGAGGACTGAAGGTAGAGTATTGAGAATTGAGGACTGAGGATTGAGGATTGAAGATTGTGTATTGGGTATTGAGGATTCAAGACTGAGGATTGAGGATTGAGGATTGAGGATTGAGGATAGAAGATTGAGTATTGAGGATTGAAGACTGACGATTGAGTATTGAGAATTGAGGACTGAGGATTGAGGATTGAGGATTGAGGGTTGAGAATTGATGATTGATGATTGAAGATTGAGTATTGAGGATTGAAGGTCAAGGATTGAGGATTGAGGATTGAGGATTGACGACGAGGGCTGAGGGTTGAGGATTGAGGTTTGAGTACTGAGGACTGAGGATTGAGGATTGGGAATTGGGGATTGAGGATTGAGGATTGAAGATTGAGGATTGGGTATTGAAGATTGAAGAATGAGGGTTGAGGATTGAGGATTGAGGATTGAGGATTGAGGATTGAAGATTCAGGTTTGGGTACTGAGGATTGAAGAATGAGGATTGAGGATTGAGGATTGAGGATTGGGGATTGAAGATTGAGTATTGAGGATTGAAGATTGACGATTGAGGATTGAGGATTGAGGATTGAGGATTGAACGTTGAGGACTGAGTGTTGAGGGTTGAGTGATGAGTATTGATGTTTGTGGATAGAGGTTTGAAGATTGCAGTTTGAGTATTGAGTATTGAAAGCTGTGAATTGAGGTTATTCTATTGAGGATTGAGGATTGACAATTGATTGTTGAGGACTGAGGGCCGAAGATTGAGGACTCAGGATTGAGGATTCAGAATTGAGGTTTGAGGGCTGACGATTGTGGATTGAGGATTGAGGATTGAAGATTCAGTATTGAGGATTGAAGATTGGGAATTGAGGATTGAGGATTGAACATTGAGGACTGAGTGTTGAGTGTTGAGTGATGAGAATTGATGCTTGTGGATAGAGGTTTGAAGATTGCAGATTGAGTATTGAGTATTGAAAACTTTGAATTGAGGATATTCTATTGAGGATTGAGGATTGACAACAGATTGTTGAGGACTGAGGTCTGAAGATTGAGGATTCAGGATTTTGGATTCAGAATTGAGGTTTGAGGACTAAGGATTGAGGATTGAAGATTGAGTATTGAGGATTGAGCATTGAGGATTGAAGATTGAGTATTGAGGATTGAGGATGGGGTCTGACGGTTCAGGATTGAGGTTTGAGGACTGAGGACTGAGGATAGAGCATTGAGAAATGAGGATTGAGGATTGAGGATTGAGAATTGAGGATTGAGGATTGTGGATTGAAGATTGAGGATTGGGTATTGAGGATTGAAGAATGAGGATTGAGGATTGAGGATTGAGGATTGAGGAATGAAAATTGAGGGTTGAGGGTTGAGGATTGAGGATTGAAGAATGAGTATTGACGATTGAAGATTGAGGATTGAGGATTGAGTATTGAGGACTGAAGATTGACGATTGAGGATTGAGGATTGAGGATTGAAGACTGAGTATTCAGGATTGAAGATTGAGGATTGAGGATTGATCATTGAGGACTGAGGATTGAGGACTGAGGATTCAGGATTGAGAATTGAGAACTGATAATGCGGATTGAGTGTTGAGGATTGAGGGTAGAGGATTGAGGATTCAGGATTGAGTATTGAAGATTGAGGATTGATGACTTAGTATTGAGGATTGAGGATTGAAAATTGATTATTAAGGATTGAAGATTGAGGATTGAGGATTGAGGTTTGAGAATTGAGAATTGAGGATGAGGACTGAGGGTTGTGGATTGAGGATTGAGGATTGAGTATTGAAGATTGAGGATTGATGATTGAGGACTGAGGATTGAGGATTGGGGATTGAGGATTGAGGATTGAGGTTTGAGGACTGAGGACTGAGGATTGTAGACTGAGGATTGAGGATTGAAGATTCAGTATTGAGGATTGAAGATTGGGTATTGAGGATTGAGGATTGAACATTGAGGACTGAGTGTTGAGTGTTGAGTGATGAGAATTGATGTTTGTGGATAGAGGTTTGAAGATTGCAGATTGAGTATTGAGTACTGAAATCTTTGAATTGAGGATATTCTATTGAGGATTGAGGATTAACAACAGATTGTTGAGGCCTTGGGGCCGAAGATTGAGGATTCAGGATTGAGGATTCAGAATTGAGGTTTGAGGACAGAGGATTGAGGATTGAAGATTGGGTATTGAGGATTGAAGATTGTGGATCGAGAATTGAGGATTCAGTATTGAGGATGAGGGCTGAGGGTTGAGTATTGAGGTTTGAGGACTGTGGACTGAGGGTTGAGGATTGAGAATTGAGGATTGAGGATTAAGGATTGAAGACTGAGGATTGGGTATTGAGGATTGGAGAATGAGAATCGAGGATTTAGGATTGAGGATTGAGTGTTGAGGTTTGAAGATTGAGCATTGAGTGTTGAAGACTGACCATTGAGGATTGAGGATTCAGGATTGAGGATTGAGGATTGAGGATTGAAGATTGAGTATTGAGGATTGAAGATTGAGGATTGAGGATTGAGGATTGGGGATTGAGGATTGAAGATTGAGGATTGGGGATTGAAGACTGAGGATTGAGGATTGAGTATGAGGCCTGAGGGTTGAGGATTGAGGTTTGAGGATTGAAGATTGAGGATTGGGTATAGGGGATTGAAGAATGAGGACTGAGTATCGTGGATTGAGGATTGAGGATTGAAGAGTGAGTATTGAGGATTGAAGACTGACGAATGAGGATTGAGGACTGAGGATTGAGGATTGAGGATTGAGGATTGAAGATTGAGGATTGTGTATTGGGGATTGTTGATTGAGGATTGAGGACTGAGGATTGAGGATTGAGGATTGAGTATTGAAGATTGAGGATTGAGTATTGAGGATTGAAGATTGAGGATTGAGGATTGAGGATTGGGGATTGACGATGAGTGCTGAGGGTTGAGGATTGAGGTTTGAGAACTGAGGACTGAGGATTGAGGATTGAGAATTGAGGATTGAGGATTGAGGATTGAAGATTGAGGATTGGGTATTGAGGATTGAAGAATGAGGATTGAGGATTGAGGATTGAGGATTGAGGATTGAGGAATGAAAATTGAGGGTTGAGGGTTGAGGATTGAGGATTGAAGAATGAGTATTGGCGATTGAAGGTTGAGGATTGAGGATTGAGTATTGAGGACTGAAGATTGACGATTGAGGATTGAGGATTGAGGATTGAAGATTGAGTATTGAGGATTGAAGATTGAGGATTGAGGATTGGTCATTGAGGACTGAGGATTGAGGACTGAGGATTGAGGATTGAGAATTGAGAACTGATAATGAGGTCTGAGGGTTGAGGATTGATTATAGAGGATTGAGGATTGAGGATTGAGTATTGAAGATTGAGGATTGATGACTGAGTATTTAGGATTGAGGATTGAAAATTGATTATTAAGGATTGAAGATTGAGGTTTGAGGATTGAGGGTTGAGAATTGAGGATTGAGGATTGAGTATTGAAGATTGAGGATTGATGATTGAGGATTGAGGATTGAGGATTGAAGATTGAATATTGATGATTGAATATTGAGGACTGAGGATTGAGGTTTGTGTATTGAGGACGAGGACTGAGGGTTGTATATTGATGTTTGAGGTCTGAGGGTTAAGGATTGAGGATTGAGAATTGAGGATTGAGGATTGAGGGTTGAAGATTGAGGATTGGGTATTGAGGATTGAAGAATGAGGATTGAGGATTGAGGATTGAGGATTGAGGATTGCAGATTGAGTATTGAGGATTGAAGATTGAGGATTGAGGATTGAGGATTGAAGATTGAGGATTGAGGGTTGAGAATTGATGATTGAGGATTGAAGATTGAGTATTGAGGATTGAAGGTTAAGGATTGAGGATTGAGGATTGAGGATTGACGATGAGGGCTGAGGGTTGAGGATTGAGGTTTGAGGACTGAGGACTGAGGATTGAGGATTGAGAATTGGGGATTGAGGATTGAGGATTGAAGATTGAGGATTGGGTATTGAGGATTGAAGAATGAGGGTTGAGGACTGAGGATTGAGGATTGAGAATTGGGGATTGAGGATTGAGCATTGAAGATTGAGGATTGGGTATTGAGGATTGAAGAATGAGGGTTGAGGACTGAGGATTTAGGATTGAGGATTGAGGATTGAAGATTGAGGATTGAGTATTGAGGATTGAAGATTGAGGATTGAGGATTGAGGATTGAGGATTGGGGATTGACGATGAGTGCTGAGGGTTGAGGATTGAGGTTTGAGAACTGAGGACTGAGGATTGAGGATTGAGAATTGAGGATTGAGGATTGAGGATTGAAGATTGAGGATTGGGTATTGAGGATTGAAGAATGAGGATTGTGGATTGAGGATTGAGGATTGAGGAATGAAAATTGAGGGTTGAGTGTTGAGGATTGAGGATTGAAGAATGAGTATTGACGATTGAAGATTGAGGATTGAGGATTGAGTATTGAGTTCTGAATATTGACGATTGAGGATTGAGGATTGAGGATTGAAGATTGAGTATTGAGGATTGAAGATTGAGTATTGAGGATTGATCATTGAGGACTGAGGATTGAGGACTGAGGATTGAGGATTGAGAATTGAGAGTTGAGAATGAGGTCTGAGGGTTGAGGATTGAGGATAGAGGATTGAGGTTTGAGGATTGAGTATTGAAGATTGAGGATTGATGACTGAGTATTGAGGATTGAGGATTTAAAATTGATTATTAAGGATTGAAGATTGAGGATTGAGGATTGAGGATTGAGAATTGAGGATTGAGGATTGAGTATTGAAGATTGAGGATTGATGATTGAGGATTGAGGATTGAAGATTGAATATTGATGATTGAATATTGAGGACTGAGGATTGAGGTTTGTGTATTGAGGACGAGGACTGAGGGTTGAATATTGATGATTGAGGTCTGAGGGTTAAGGATTGAGGATTGAGAATTGAGGATTGAGGTTTGAGGATTGAGTATTGAAGATTGAGGATTGATGACTAAGTATTGAGGATTGAGGATTGAAAATTGATTATTAAGGATTGAAGATTGAGGATTGAGGATTGAGGATTGAGAATTGAGGATTGAGGATTGAGTATTGAAGATTGAGGATTGATGATTGAGGATTGAGGATTGAAGATTGAATATTGATGATAGAATATTGAGGACTGAGGATTGAGGTTTGTGTATTGAGGAATGAGGACTGAGGGTTGAATATTGATGATTGAGGTCTGAGGGTTAAGGATTGAGGATTGAGAATTGAGGATTGAGGATTGAGGATTGAAGATTGAGGATTGGGTATTGGGGATTGAAGAATGAGGGTTGAGGATTGAGCATTGAGGATTGAGGATTGAGGATTGAAGATTCAGGTTTGGGTACTGAGTATTGAAGAATGAGGATTGAGCATTGAGGATTGAGGATTGAGTATTGAAGATTGAGTATTGAGGATTGAAGATTGACGATTGAGGATTGGGGATTGAGGATTGAGGATTGAACGTTGAGGACTGAGTGTTGAGTGTTGAGTGATGAGAATTGATGTTTGTGGGTAGAGGTTTGAAGATTGCAGTTTGAGTATTGAGTATTGAATGCTGTGAATTGAGGATATTCTATTGAGGATTGAGGATTGACAATTGATTGTTGAGGACTGAGTGCCGAAGATTGAGTACTCAGGATTGCGGATTCAGAATTGAGATTTGAGGACTGAGGATTGTGGATTGAGGATTGAGGATTGAAGATTCAGTATTGAGGATTGAAGATTGGGAATTGAGGATTGAGGATTGAACATTGAGGACTGAGTGTTGAGTGTTGAGTGATGAGAATTTATGTTTGTGGATAGAGGTTTGAAGATTGCAGATTGAGTATTGAGTATTGAAAACTTTGAATTGAGAATATTCTATTGAGGGTTGAGGGTTGACAACAGATTGTTGAGGACTGAGGTCTGAAGATTGAGGATTCAGGATTTTGGATCCAGAATTGAGGTTTGAGGACTAAGGATTGAGGGTTGAAGATTGAGTATTGAGGATTGAGGATTGAGGATTGAAGATTGATGATTGAGGATTGAGGATGGGGGCTGACGGTTCAGGATTGAGGTTTGAGGACTGAGGACTGAGGATAGAGCATTGAGAAATGAGGATTGAGTATTGAGGATTGAAGATTGAGTATTGGGTATTGAGGATCGAAGAATGAGTATTGAGGATTGAGGTTTGAGGATTGAGGATTTAAGATTGAGTATTGAGGATTGAAGACTGACGATTGAGGATTGAGGATTGAGGACTGAGAATTGAGGATTGAGGATTGAAGATTGAGGATTGGGTATTGAGGATTGAAGAATGAGGATTGAGGATTGAGGATAGAGGATTGAGTGTTGAGTATTGAAGATTGAGTATTGAGGATAGAAGACTGACGATTGAGGATTGAGGATTGAGTGTTGAAGATTGAGGATTGATGATTGAGGAATGAGGATTGAGGGTTGAGGATTGAGGATTGAGTATTGAAGATTGAGGATTGATGATTGAGGACTGAGGATTGAGTGTTGAGTGATGAGAATTGATGTTTGTGGATAGAGGTTTGAAGATTGCAGATTGAGTATTGACTATTGAAAACCTTGAATTGATGATATTCTATTGAGGATTGAGGATTGACAACAGATTGTTGAGGACTGAGGTCTGAAGATTGAGGATTCAGGATTGAGTATTCAGAATTGAGGTTTGAGGACTAAGGATTGAGGATTGAAGATTGAGTATTGAGGATTGAGGATTGAGGATTGAAGATTGAGGATTGAGGATTGAGGATGGGGGCTGACGGTTGAGGATTGATGTTTGAGGACTGAGGACTGAGGATAGAGCATTGAGAAATGAGGATTGAGGATTGATGATTGAAGATTGAGTATTGGGTATTGAGGATTGAAGAACGAGGATTGAGGATTGAGGTTTGAGGATTGAGGATTGAAGATTGAGTATTGAGGATTGAAGACTGACGATTGAGGATAGAGGATTGAGGACTGAGGATTGAGGATTGAAGATTGATGATTGAGGATTGGGTATTGAGGATTGAAGAATGAGGATTGAGGATTGAGGATTGAGGATTGAGTGTTGAGGATTGAATATTGAGTATTGAGGATAGAAGACTGACGATTGAGGATTGAGGATTGAGTATTGAAGATTAAGGATTGATGACTGAGGAATGAGGATTGAGGATTGAGGATTGAGCATTGAGTGTTGAAGGTTGAGGATTGATGATTGAGGACTGAGGATTGAGGATTGGGGATTGAGGATTGAGGATTGAGGTTTGAGCACTGAGGGCTGAGGATTGTGGATTGAGGATTGAGGATTGAAGATTCAGTATTGAGGATTGAAGATTGGGAATTGAGGATTGAGGATTGAACATTGAGGACTGAGTGTTGAGTGTTGAGTGATGAGAATTGATGTTTGTGGATAGAGGTTTGAAGATTGCAGATTGAGTATTGAGTATTGAAAACTTTGAATTGAGGATATTCTATTGAGGATTGAGGATTGACAACAGATTGTTGAGGACTGAGGGCCGAAGATTGAGGATTCAGGATTGAGGATTCAGAATTGAGGTTTGAGGACTGAGGATTGAGGATTGAAGATTGAGTACTGAGGATTGAAGATTGAGGATTGTGAATTGAGTATTCAGTATTGAGGATGAGGGCTGAGGGTTGAGGATTGAGGTTTGAGGACTGAGGACTGAGGATTGAGGATTGAGAATTGAGGATTGAGGATTGAGGATTGGGTATTGGGGATTGAAGAATGAGGATTGAGTATTGTGGATTGAGGATTGAGGATTGAAGAGTGAGTATTGAGGATTGAAGATTGAGGATTGAGGATTGAGGATTGGGGATTGACGACGAGTGCTGAGGGTTGAGGATTGAGGTTTGAGGACTGAGGACTGAGGATTGAGGATTGAGAATTGAGGATAGAGGATTGAGGATTGAAGATTGAGGATTGGGTATTGAGGATTGAAGAATGAGTATTGAGGATTGAGGATTGAGGATTGAGGAATGAAAATTGAGGGTTGAGGGTTGAGGATTGAGGGTTGAAGAATGAGTATTGACGATTGAAGATTGAGGATTGAAGATTGATCATTGAGGACTGAGGATTGAGGACTGAGGATTGAGGATTGAGAATTGAGAACTGATAATGAGGACTGAGGGTTGAGGATTGAGGATAGAAGATTGAGGATTGAGGATTGAGTATTGAAGATTGAGGATTGATGACTGAGTATTGAGGATTGAGGATCGAAAATTGATTATTAAGGGTTGAAGGTTGAGGATTGAGGATTGAGTATTGAAGATTGAGGATTGATGACTGAGTATTGAGGATTGAGGATCGAAAATTGATTATTAAGGGTTGAAGGTTGAGGATTGAGGATTGAGGATTGAGGATTGAGGATTGAAGATTGAATATTGATGATTGAATATTGAGGACTGAGGAGTGAGGGTTACGTTTGGAGGACGAGGACTGAGGGTTGAATATTGATGTTTGAGGTCTGATGGTTAAGGATTGAGGATTGAGAATTGAGGATTGATGATTGAGGATTGAGGATTGAGGATTGAAGATTGAATATTGATGATTGAATTTGAGGACTGAGGATTGAGGGTTGTTTATTGAGGACGAGGACTGAGGGTTGAATATTGATGTTTGAGGTCTGAGGGTTAAGGATTGAGGATTGAGGATTGAGGATTGAAGATTGAGAATTGAAGATTGAGTATTGAGGACTGAAGATTGACGATTGAGGATTAAGGATTGAGGATTGAGGATTGAGGATTGAAGATTCAGTATTGAGGATTGAAGGTTGAGGGTTGTGGATTGAGGATCTAGGATTGGAGATTGATTATTGAGGATTGAAGATTGAGAATTCAGGGTTGAGGATTGAGAATTGATAATTGAGGATGAGGACTGAGGGTTGAGGATTGAGGTTTGAGAAATGAGGATTGAGGATTGAGGATTGAGGATTGAGGATTGAGGATTGAGGATTCAGTATTGACGATTGAGTATTGATCACTGAGGATTGAGGATTGAGCATTGAGGATTGAAGATTGAATATAGAGGATTGAAGATTCAGGATTGAGGATTGAGTATTGAGGATGGAGGATGAGGGCTGATGACTGAGGATTGAGGTTTGGGTATTGAATCCTGAGAATTCAGGATATTCTATTGAGTATTGAGAATTGAGCATTGATGGTTGAGTATTGAGGATTGAGGATTGGGTATTGAGAGTTGAAGAATGAGGGTTGAGGGTTGAGGATTGAGGATTGAGGATTGAGGATTGAAGATTCAGGTTTGGGTACTGAGGATTAAAGAATGAGGATTGAGCATTGAGGATTGAGGATTGAGTATTGAAGATTGAGTATTGAGGATTGAAGATTGACGATTGAGGATTGGGGATTGAGGATTGAGGATTGAACGTTGAGGACTGAGTGTTGAGGGTTGAGTGATGAGAATTGATGTTTGTGGATAGAGGTTTAAAGATTGCAGTTTGAGTATTGAGTATTGAAAGCTGTGAATTGAGGATATTCTATTGAGGATTGAGGATTGACAATTGATTGTTGAGGACTGAGGGCCGAAGATTGAGAACTCAGGATTGAGGATTCAGAATTGAGGTTTGAGGACTGAGGATTGTGGATTGAGTATTGAGGATTGAAGATTCAGTATTGAGGATTGAAGATTGGGAATTGAGGATTGAGGATTGAACATTGAGGACTGAGTGTTGAGTGTTGAGTGATGAGAATTGATGTTTGTGTATAGGGGTTTGAAGATTGCAGATTGAGTTTTGAGTATTGAAAACTTTGAATTGAGAATGTTCTATTGAGGATTGAGGATTGACAACAGATTGTTGAGGACTGAGGTCTGAAGATTGAGGATTCAGGATTTTGGATCCAGAATTGAGGTTTGAGGGCTAAGGATTGAGGATTGAAGATTGAGTATTGAGGATTGAGGATTGAGGATTGAAGATTGAGGATTGAGGATTGAGGATGGGGGCTGACGGTTCAGGATTGAGGTTTGAGGACTGAGGACTGAGGATAGAACATTGAGAAATGAGGATTGAGGATTGAGGATTGAAGATTGAGTATTGGGTATAGAGGATCGAAGAATGAGGATTGAGGATTGAGGTTTGAGGATTGAGGATTGAGGTTTGAGGATTGAGGATTGAAGATTGAGTATTGAGGATTGAAGACTGACGATTGAGGATTGAGGATTGAGGACTGAGGATTGAGGATTGAGGATTGAACATTGAGGATTGGGTATTGAGGATTGAAGAATGAGGATTGAGGATTGAGGATAGAGGATTGAGTGTTGAGGATTGAAGATTGAGTATTGAGGATAGAAGACTGACGATTGAGGATTGAGGATTGAGGATTGAAGATTGAGGATTGGGTATTGAGGATTGAAGAATGAGGATTGAGGATTGAGGATTGAGGATTGAGGAATGAAAATTGAGGGTTGAGGGTTGAGGATTGAGGTTTGAAGAATGAGTATTGACGATTGAATATTGAGGATTGAGGATTGAGTATTGAGGACTGAAGATTGACGATTGAGGATTGAGGATTGAGGATTGAAGATTGAGGATTGAGGATTGATCATTGAGGACTGAGGATTGAGGACTGAGGATTGAGGATTGAGAATTGAGAGTTGATAATGAGGTCTGAGGGTTGAGGATTGAGGATAGAGGATTGAGGTTTGAGGATTGAGGATTGAGGATTGAAGATTGAGGATTGGGTATTGAGGATTGAAGAATGAGGATTGAGGATTGAGGATTGAGGGTTGAGGGTTGAGGATTGAGGATTGAAGAATGAGTATTGACGATTGAAGATTGAGGATTGAGGTTTGAGTATTGAGGACTGAAGATTGACGATTGAGGATTGAGGATTGAGGATTGAAGATTGAGTATTGAGGATTGAAGATTGAGGATTGAGGATTGATCATTGAGGACTGAGGATTGAGGACTGAGGATTGAGGATTGAGAATTGAGAGTTGATAATGAGGTCTGAGGGTTGAGGATTGAGGATAGAGGATTGAGGTTTGAGGATTGAGTATTGAAGATTGAGGATTGATGACTGAGTATTGAGGATTGAGGATTGAAAATTGATTATTAAGGATTGAAGATTGAGGATTGAGGATTGAGGATTGAGAATTGAGGATTGAGGATTGAGTACTGAAGATTGAGGATTGATGATTGAGGATTGAGGATTGAAGATTGAATATTGATGATAGAATATTGAGGACTGAGGATTGAGGTTTGTGTATTGAGGAATGAGGACTGAGGGTTGAATATTGATGATTGAGGTCTGAGGGTTAAGGATTGAGGATTGAGAATTGAGGATTGAGGATTGAGGATTGAAGATTGAGGATTGGGTATTGAGGATTGAAGAATGAGGATTGAGGATTGAGGTTTGAGGATTGAGGATTGCAGGTTGAGTATTGAGGATTGAAGATTGAGGATTGAGGATTGAGGATTGAAGATTGAGGATTGAGGGTTGAGAATTGATGATTGAGGATTGAAGATTGAGTATTGAGGATTGAAGGTTAAGGATTGAGGATTGAGGATTGAGGATTGACGATGAGGGCTGAGGGTTGAGGATTGAGGTTTGAGGACTGAGGACTGAGGATTGAGGATTGAGAATTGGGGATTGAGGATTGAGGATTGAACGTTGAGGACTGAGTGTTGTGGGTTGAGTGATGAGAATTGATGTTTGTGGATAGAGGTTTGAAGATTGCAGTTTGAGTATTGAGTATTGAAAGCTGTGAATTGAGGATATTCTATTGAGGATTGAGGATTGACAATTGATTGTTGAGGACTGAGGGCCGAAGATTGAGTACTCAGGATTGAGGATTCAGAATTGAGGTTTGAGGACTGAGGATTGTGGATTGAGGATTGAGGATTGAAGATTCAGTATTGAGGATTGAAGATTGGGAATTGAGGATTGAGGATTGAACATTGAGGACTGAGTGTTGAGTGTTGAGTGATGAGAATTTATGTTTGTGGATAGAGGTTTGAAGATTGCAGATTGAGTATTGAGTATTGAAAACTTTGAATTGAGAATATTCTATTGAGGATTGAGGGTTGACAACAGATTGTTGAGGACTGAGGTCTGAAGATTGAGGATTCAGGATTTTGGATCCAGAATTGAGGTTTGAGGACTAAGGATTGCGGATTGAAGATTGAGTATTGAGGATTGAGGATTGAGGATTGAAGATTGAGTATTGAGGATTGAGGATGGGGGCTGACGGTTCAGGATTGAGGTTTGAGGACTGAGGACTGAGGATAGAGCATTGAGAAATGAGGATTGAGGATTGATGATTGAAGATTGAGTATTGAGGATTGAAGACCTACGATTGAGGATTGAGGATTGAGGATTGATCATTGAGGACTGAGGATTGAGGACTGAGGATTGAGGATTGAGAATTGAGAACTGATACTGAGGACTGAGGGTTGAGGATTGGGAATTGAGAACTGATAATGAGGACTGAGGGTTGAGGATTGAGGATAGAGGATTGAGGATTGAGGATTGAGTATTGAAGATTGAGGATTGATGACTGAGTATTGAGGATTGAGGATTGAAAATTGATTATTAAGGATTGAAGATTGAGGATTGAGGATTGAGGATTGAGAATTGAGAATTGAGGATGAGGACTGAGGGTTGTGGAATGAGGTTTGAGGAATGAGGATTGAGGATTGAGGATTGAGGATTGAGGATTGAGGATTGAGGATTGAGTATTGAAGATTGAGTATTGATGACTGATGATTGAGGATTGAGGATTGAGGATTGAGGATTGAGGATTGAAAATTGAGTATTGGGGACTCAAGATTGAGGATTGAGGATTGAGGATTGAGGGCGGAGGATGAGGGCTGAGGGTTGAGCATTGAGGTTTGAGTATTGAACCCTGAGAATTCAGGATATTCTATTGAGTGTTGAGAACTGAGGATTGATGGTTGAGTATTGAGGATTGAAGATTGAGGATTGAGGAATGAGTATTGAAGGTTGAGGATTGATGATTGTGGATTGAGGATTGGGGATTGAGGATTGAGTATTGAGTATTGAAGATTGAGGATTGATGATTGAGGATTGAGTATTGAGGATTGAGGATTGAGGATTGAGGATTGAGGATTGAGGATTGAACATTGAGGATTGGGGTCTGAGGAGTGACGATACAGGATTGAGGATTGAGGATTGAGAGTTGAGGATTGATGATTCAAGATTGAGTATTGAGGATTGTAGAATGAGGATTGAGGATTGAGGTTTGAGGATTGAGGATTGAGGATTGAAGATTTAGTATTGAGGATTGAAGATAGAGGATTGAGAATTGAGGATTGAGGATTGAGGATTGAAGATTGAGGATTGAGTGTTGAGGATTGAAGATTGAGTATTGAGGATAGAAGACTGACGATTGAGGATTGAGGATTGAGTATTGAAGATTAAGGATTGACGATCGAGGAATGAGGATTGAGGATTGAGGATTGAGGACTGAGGATTGAGGATTGAAGATTGATGATTGAGGATTGGTTATTGAGGATTGAGGATTGAAGATTGAGGATTGGGTAGTGAGGATTGATGAATGAGGATTGAGGATTGAGGATTGAGGATTGAGTGTTGAGGATTGAAGATTGAGTATTGAGGATAGAAGACGGACGATTGAGGATTGAGGATTGATGATTGAGGATCGAGGATTGAGGATTGAAGATTTAGTATTGAGGATTGAAGGTAGAGGATTGAGAATTGAGGATTGAGGATTGAGGATTGAAGATTGAGTATTGGGTATTGAGGATTCAAGAATAAGGATTGAGGATTGAGGATTGAGTATTGAGGATTGAGGATAGAAGATTGAGTATTGAGGATTGAAGACTGACGATTGAGGATTGAGTACTGAGGATTGAGGGTTGAGGATTGAGGATTGAAGATTGAGTATTGAGGAATGAGGATTGAGGATTGAAGATTGAGTATTGAGGATTGAGGATTGAGGATTAAAGATTGAGGATTGAGGATTGAGGATGGGGGCTGACGGTTGAGGATTGAGGTTTGAGGACTGAGGACTGAGGATAGAGCATTGAGAAATGAGGATTGAGGATTGATGATTGAAGATTGAGTATTGAGGATTGAAGACTGACGATTGAGGATTGAGGTTTGAGGATTGATCATTGAGGACTGAGGATTGAGGACTGAGGATTGAGGATTGAGAATTGAGAACTGATAATGAGGACTGAGGGTTGAGGATTGAGAATTGAGAACTGATAATGAGGACTGAGGGTTGAGGATTGAGGATAGAGGATTGAGGATTGAGGATTGAGTATTGAAGATTGAGGATTGATGACTGAGTATTGAGGATTGAGGATTGAAAATTGATTATTAAGGATTGAAGATTGAGGATTGAGGATTGAGTATTGAGAATTGAGAATTGAGGATGAGGACTGAGTGTTGTGGATTGAGGTTTGAGGAATGAGGATTGAGGATTGAGGATTGAGGATTGAGGATTGAGGATTGAGGATTGAGTATTGAAGATTGAGTATTGATGACTGAGGATTGAGGATTGAGGATTGAGGATTGAGGATTGAGGATTGAAAATTGAGTATCGGGGACTCAAGATTGAGGATTGAGGATTGAGGATTGAGGGCGGCGGATGAGGGCTGAGGGTTGAGCATTTAGGTTTGAGTATTGAACCCTGAGATTTCAGGATATTCTATTGAGTGTTGAGAACTGAGGATTGATGGCTGAGTATTGAGGATTGAAGATTGAGGATTGAGGAATGAGTATTGAAGGTTGAGGATTGATGATTGTGGATTGAGGATTGGGGATTGAGGATTGAGTATTGAGTATTGAAGATTGAGGATTGATGATTGAGGATTGAGTATTGAGGATTGAGGATTGAGGATTGAGGATTGAGGATTGAGTATTGACGATTGAGGATGGGGGCTGACGGTTGAGGATTGAGGTTTGAGGGCTGAGGACTGAGGATAGAGCATTGAGAAATGAGGATTGAGGATTGATGATTGAAGATTGAGTATTGGGTATTGAGGATTGAAGAATGAGGATTGAGGATTGAGGTTTGAGGACTGAGGATCGAAGATTGAGTATTGAGGATTGAAGACTGACGATTGCGGATTGAGGATTGAGGACTGAGGATTGAGGATTGAAGATTGATGATTGAGGATTGGGTATTGAGGATTGAAGAATGAGGATTGAGGATTGAGGATTGAGGATTGAGTGTTGAGGATTGAAGATTGAGTATTGAGGATAGAAGACTGACGATTGAGGATTGAGGATTGAGTATTGAAGATTAAGGATTGATGATTGAGGAATGAGGATTGAGGATTGAGGATTGAGGATTGAGTGTTGAAGATTGAGGATTGATGATTGAGGACTGAGGATTGAGGATTGGGGATTGAGGATTGAGGATTGAGGTTTGAGGACTGAGGGCTGAGGATTGTGGATTGAGGATTGAGGATTTAAGATTCAGTATTGAGGATTGAAGATTGGGAATTGAGGATTGAGGATTGAACATTGAGGACTGAGTGTTGAGTGTTGAGTGATGAGAATTGATGTTTGTGGATAGAGGTTTGAAGGTTGCAGATTGAGTATTGAGTATTGAAAACTTTGAATTGAGGATATTCTCTTGAGGATTGAGGATTGACAACAGATTGTTGAGGACTGAGGGCCGAAGATTGACGATTCAGGATTGAGGATTCAGAATTGAGGTTTGAGGACTAAGGATTGAGGATTGAAGATTGAGTATTGAGGATTGAGGATTGAGGATTGAAGATTGAGGATTGAGGATTGAGGATGGGGGCTGACGGTTGAGGATTGAGGTTTGAGGACTGAGGACTGAGGATAGAGCATTGAGAAATGGGGATGGAGGATTGATGATTGAAGATTGAGTATTGAGGATTGAAGACTTACGATTGAGGATTGAGGATTGAGGATTGACCATTGAGGACTGAGGATTGAGGACTGAGGATTGAGGATTGAGAATTGAGAACTGATAATGAGGACTGAGGGTTGAGGATTGAGGATAGAGGATTGAGGATTGAGGATTGAGGGCGGAGGATGAGGGCTGTGGGTTGAGCATTGAGGTTTGAGTATTGAACTCTGAGAATTCAGGATATTCTATTGAGTGTTGAGAACTGAGGATTGATGGTTGAGTATTGAGGATTGAAGATTGAGGATTGAGGAATGAGTATTGAAGGTTGAGGATTGATGATTGTGGATTGAGGATTGGGGATTGAGGATTGAGTATTGAGTATTGAAGATTGAGGATTGATGATTGAGGATTGAGTATTGAGGATTGAGGATTGAGGATTGAGGATTGAGGATTGAGGATTGAGGATTGAGGATTGAGGATTGAACATTGAGGATTGGGGTCTGAGGAGGGACGATAGAGGATTGAGGATTGAGGATTGAGAGTTGAGGATTGATGATTCAAGATTGAGTATTGAGGATTGTAGAATGAGGATTGAGGATTGAGGTTTGAGGATTGAGGATTGAGGATTGAAGATTTAGTATTGAGGATTGAAGATAGAGGATTGAGAATTGAGGATTGAGGATTGAGGATTGAAGATTGAGGATTGAGTGTCGAGGATTGAAGATTGAGTATTGAGGATAGAAGACTGACGATTGAGGATTGAGGATTGAGTATTGAAGATTAAGGATTGATGATTGAGGAATGAAGATTGAGGATTGAGGATTGAGGACTGAGGATTGAGGATTGAAGATTGATGATTGAGGATTGGTTATTGAGGATTGAGGATTGAAGATTGAGGATTGGGTAGTGAGGATTGATGAATGAGGATTGAGGATTGAGGATTGAGGATTGAGTGTTGAGGATTGAAGGTTGAGTATTGAGGATAGAAGACGGACGATTGAGGATTGAGGATTGATGATTGCGGATCGAGGATTGAGTATTGAAGATTTAGTATTGAGGATTGAAGGTAGAGGATTGAGAATTGAGGATTGAGGATTGAGGATTGAAGATTGAGTATTGGGTATTGAGGATTCAAGAATAAGTATTGAGGATTGAGGATTGAGGATTGAGGATTGAGGATAGAAGATTGAGTATTGAGGATTGAAGACTGACGATTGAGGATTGAGTACTGAGGATTGAGGGTTGAGGATTGAGGATTGAAGATTGAGTATTGAGGAATGAGGATTGAGGATTGAAGATTGAGTATTGACGATTGAGGATGGGGGCTGACGGTTCAGGATTGAGGTTTGAGGAATGAGGATTGAGGATTGAGGATTGAGGATTGAGTATTGAAGATTGAGGATTGATGATTGAGGACTGAGGATTGAGTGTAGAGTGATGAGAATTGATGTTTGTGGATAGAGGTTTGAAGATTGCAGATTGAGTATTGACTATTGAAAACTTTGAATTCAGGATATTCTATTGAGGATTGAGGATTGACAACAGATAGTTGAGGACTGAGGTCTGAAGATTGAGGATTCAGGATTGAGGATTCAGAATTGAGGTTTGAGGACTAAGGATTGAGGATTGAAGATTGAGTATTGAGGATTGAGGATTGAGGATTGAAGATTGAGTATTGAGGATTGAGGATGGGGGCTGACGGTTGAGGATTGAGGTTTGAGGGCTGAGGACTGAGGATAGAGCATTGAGAAATGAGGATTGAGGATTGATGATTGAAGATTGAGTATTGGGTATTGAGGATTGAAGAATGAGGATTGAGGATTGAGGTTTGAGGATTGAGGATTGAAGATTGAGTATTGAGGATTGAAGAATGAGAATTGAGGATTGAGGATTGAGGATTGAGTGTTGAGGATTGAAGATTGAGTATTGAGGATAGAAGACTGACGATTGAGGATTGAGGATTGAGTATTGAAGATTAAGGGTTGATGATTGAGGAATGAGGATTGAGGATTGAGGATTGAGGATTGAGTATTGAAGATTGAGGATTGATGATTGAGGACTGAGGATTGAGGATTGGGGATAGAGGATTGAGGATTGAGGTTTGAGGACTGAGGACTGAGGATTGTGGATTGAGGATTCAGTATTGAGGATGAGGGCTGAGGGTTGAGGATTGAGGTTTGAGGACTGAGGACTGAGGATTGAGGATTGAGAATTGAGGATTCAGGATCGAGGATTGAAGATTGAGGATTGGGTATTGAGGACTGAAGAATGAGGATTGAGGATTGAGGATTGAGGATTGAGGAATGAAAATTGGGGGTTGAGGGTTGAGGATTGAGGATTGAAGAATGAGTATTGACGATTGAAGATTGAGGATTGAGGATTGAGTATTGAGGACTGAAGATTGACGATTGAGGATTAAGGATTGAGGATTGAGGATTGAGGATTGAAGATTCAGTATTGAGGATTGAAGGTTGAGGGTTGTGGATTGAGGATCTAGGATAGGAGATTGATTATTGAGGATTGAAGATTGAGAATTCAGGGTTGAGGATTGAGAATTGATAATTGAGGATGAGGATTGAGGGTTGAGGATTGAGGTTTGAGAAATGAGGATTGAGGATTGAGGATTGAGGATTGAGGATTGAGGATTGAGGATTGAAGATTCAGGTTTGGGTACTGAGGATTGAAGAATGAGGATTGAGCATTGAGGATTGAGGATTGAGTATTGAAGATTGAGTATTGAGGATTGAAGATTGACGATTGAGGATTGGGGATTGAGGATTGAGGATTGAACGTTGAGGACTGAGTGTTGAGGGTTGAGTGATGAGAATTGATGTTTGTGGATAGAGGTTTGAAGATTACAGTTTGAGTATTGAGTATTGAAAGCTGTGAATTGAGGATATTCTATTGAGGATTGAGGATTGACAATTGATTGTTGAGGACTGAGGGCCGAAGATTGAGGACTCAGGATTGAGGATTCAGAATTGAGGTTTGAGGACTGAGGATTGTGGATTGAGGATTGAGGATTGAAGATTCAGTATTGAGGATTGAAGATTGGGAATTGAGGATTGGGGATTGAACATTGAGGACTGAGTGTTGAGTGTTGAGTGATGAGAATTGATGTTTGTGGATAGAGGTTTGAAGATTGCAGATTGAGTATTGAGTATTGAAAACTTTGAATTGAGAATGTTCTATTGAGGATTGAGGATTGACAACAGATTGTTGAGGACTGAGGCCTGAAGATTGAGGATTCAGGATTTTGGATCCAGAATTGAGGTTTGAGGGCTAAGGATTGAGGATTGAAGATTGAGTATTGAGGATTGGGGATTGAGGATTGAAGATTGAGGATTGAGGATTGAGGATGGGGGCTGACGGTTCAGGATTGAGGTTTGAGGACTGAGGACTGAGGATGGAGCATTGAGAAATGAGGATTGAGGATTGAGGATTGAAGATTGAGTATTGGGTATTGAGGATCGAAGAATGAGGATTGAGGATTGAGGTTTGAGGATTGAGGATTGAAGATTGAGTATTGAGGATTGAAGGCTGACGATTGAGGATTGAGGATTGAGGACTGAGGATTGAGGATTGAGGATTGAAGATTGAGGATTGGGTATTGAGGATTGAAGAATGAGGATTGAGGATTGAGGATAGAGGATTGAGTGTTGAGGATTGAAGATTGAGTATTGAGGATAGAAGACTGACGATTGAGGATTGAGGATTGAGTGTTGAAGATTGAGGATTGATGATTGAGGAATGAGGATTGAGGATTGAGGATTGAGGATTGAGTATTGAAGATTGAGGATTGATGATTGAGGACTGAGGATTGAGTGTTGAGTGATGAGAATTGATGTTTGTGTATAGAGGTCTGAAGATTGCAGATTGAGTATTGACAATTGAAAACCTTGAATTGAGGATATTCTATTGTGGATTGAGGATTGACAACAGATTGTTGAGGACTGAGGTCTGAAGATTGACGATTCAGGATTGAGGATTCAGAATTGAGGTTTGAGGACTAAGGATTGAGGATTGAAGATTGGGTATTGAGGATTGAGGATTGAGGATTGAAGACTGAGGATTGAGGATTGAGGATGGGGGCTGACGGTTGAGGATTGAGGTTTGAGGACTGAGGACTGAGGATAGAGCATTGAGAAATGAGGATTGAGGATTGATGACTGAAGATTGAGTATTGTGGATTGAAGACTGACGATTGAGGATTGAGGACTGAGGATTGATCATTGAGGACTGAGGATTGAGGACTGAGGATTGAGGATTGAGAGTTGAGAACTGATAATGAGGTCTGAGGGTTGAGGATTGAGAATTGAGAACTGATAGTGAGGACTGAGGGCTGAGGATTGAGGATAGAGGATTGAGGATTGAGGATTGAGTATTGAAGATTGAGGATTGATGACTGAGAATTGAGGATTGAGGATTGAAAATTGATTATTAAGGATTGAAGATTGAGGATTGAGGATTGAGGATTGAGAATTGAGAATTGACGATGAGGACTGAGGGTTGTGGATTGAGGTTTGAGGAATGAGGATTGAGGATTGAGGATTGAGGATTGAGGATTGAGGATTGAGGATTGAGGATTGAGTATTGAAGATTGAGTATTGATGACTGAGGATTGAGGATTGAGGATTGAGGATTGAGGATTGAGGATTGAAAATTGAGTATCGGGGACTCAAGATTGAGGATTGAGGATTGAGGATTGAGGGCGGAGGATGAGGGCTGTGGGTTGAGCATTGAGGTTTGAGTATTGAACCCTGAGAATTCAGGATATTCTATTGAGTGTTGAGAACTGAGGATTGATGGTTGAGTATTGAGGATTGAAGATTGAGGATTGAGGAATGAGTATTGAAGGTTGAGGATTGATCATTGTGGATTGAGGATTGGGGATTGAGGATTGAGTATTGAGTATTGAAGATTGAGGATTGATGATTGAGGATTGAGTATTGAGGATTGAGGATTGAGGATTGAGGATTGAGGATTGAAGATTGAGGATTGATGATTGAGGACTGAGGATTGAGGATTGGGGATAGAGGATTGAGGATTGAGGTTTGAGGACTGAGGACTGAGGATTGTGGATTGAGGATTCAGTATTGAGGATGAGGGCTGAGGGTTGAGGATTGAGGTTTGAGGACTGAGGACTGAGGATTGAGGATTGAGAATTGAGGATTCAGGATTGAGGATTGAAGATTGAGGATTGGGTATTGAGGACTGAAGAATGAGGATTGAGGATTGAGGATTGAGGATTGAGGAATGAAAATTGAGGGTTGAGGGTTGAGGATTGAGGATTGAAGAATGAGTATTGACGTTTGAAGATTGAGGATTGAGGATTGAGTATTGAGGACTGAAGATTGACGATTGAGGATTGAGGATTGAGGATTGAAGATTGAGTATTGAGGATTGAAGATTGAGGATTGAGGATTGATCATTGAGGACTGAGGATTGAGGACCGAGGATTGAGGATTGAGAATTGAGAACTGATAATGAGGACTGAGGGTTGAGGATTGAGGATAGAGGATTGAGGGTTGAGGATTGAGTATTGAAGATAGAGGATTGATGACTGAGTATTGAGGATTGAGGATTGAAAATTGATTATTAAGGATTGAAGTTTGAGGATTGAGGATTGAGGATTGAGAATTGAGAATTGAGGATGAGGACTGAGGGTTGTGGATTGAGGTTTGAGGAATGAGGATTGAGGATTGAGGATTGAGTATTGAGGATTGAGGATTGAGGATTGAGGATTGAAGATTGAGGATTGATGATTGAGGATTGAGGATTGAGGATGTGGGCTGACGGTTGAGGATTGATGTTTGAGGACTGAGGACTGAGGATAGAGCATTGAGAAGTGAGGATTGAGGATTGATGATTGAAGATTGAGTATTGGGTATTGAGGATTGAAGAACGAGGATTGAGGATTGAGGTTTGAGGATTGAGGATTGAAGATTGAGTATTGAGGATTGTAGACTGACGATTGAGGATAGAGGAATGAGGACTGAGGATTGAAGACTGAAGATTGATGATTGAGGATTGGGTATTGAGGATTGAAGAATGAGAATTGAGGATTGAGGATTGAGGATTGAGGATTGAGTGTTGAGGATTGAAGATTGAGTATTGAGGATAGAAGACTGACGATTGAGGATTGAGGATTGAGTATTGAAGATTAAGGATTGGTGATTGAGGAATGAGGATTGAGGATTGAGGATTGAGGATTGAGTGTTGAAGATTGAGGATTGATGAGTGAGGGCTGAGGATTGAGGATTGGGGATAGAGGATTGAGGATTGAGGTTTGAGGACTGAGGGCTGAGGATTGTGGATTGAGGATTGAGGATTGAAGATTCAGTATTGAGGATTGAAGATTGGGAATTGAGGATTGAGGATTGAACATTGAGGACTGAGTGTTGAGTGTTGAGTGATGAGAATTGATGTTTGTGGATAGAGGTTTGAAGGTTGCAGATTGAGTATTGAGTATTGAAAACTTTGAATTGAGGATATTCTCTTGAGGATTGAGGATTGACAACAGATTGTTGAGGACTGAGGGCCGAAGATTGAGGATTCAGTATTGAGGATTCAGAAATGAGGATTGAGGATTGAGGATTGAGGATTGAAGACTGAGGATTGAGGATTGAGGATGAGGGCTGAGGGTTGAGGATTGAGGTTTGAGGATTGAAGATTGAGGATTGGGTATTGGGGATTGAAGAATGAGGATTGAGTATTGTGGATTGAGGATTGAGGATTGAAGAGTGAGTATTGAGGATTGAAGATTGAGGATTGAGGATTGAGGATTGGGGATTGACGATGAGTGCTGAGGGTTGAGGATTGAGGTTTGAGGACTGAGGACTGAGGATTGAGGATTGAGAATTGAGGATAGAGGATTGAGGATTGAAGATTGAGGATTGGGTATTGAGGATTGAAGAATGAGTATTGAGGATTGAGGATTGAGGATTGAGGAATGAAAATTGAGGGTTGAGGGTTGAGGATTGAGGATTGAAGAATGAGTATTGACGATTGAAGATTGAGGATTGAGGATTGAGTATTGAGGACTGAAAATTGACGATTGAGGATTGAGTATTGAGGATTGAAGATTGAGTATTGAGGATTGAAGATTGAGGATTGAGGATTGATCATTGAGGACTGAGGATTGAGGACTGAGGATTGAGGATTGAGAATTGAGAACTGATAATGAGGACTGAGGGTTGAGGATTGAGGATAGAGGATTGAGGATTGAGGATTGAGTATTGAAGATTGAGGATTGATGACTGAGTATTGAGGATTGAGGATTGAAAATTGATTATTAAGGGTTGAAGGTTGAGGATTGAGGATTGAGGATTGAGGATTGAAGATTGAATATTGATGATTGAATATTGAGGACTGAGGATTGAGGGTTATGTTTCGAGGACGAGGACTGAGGGTTGAATATTGATGTTTGAGGTCTGATGGTTAAGGATTGAAGATTGAGTATTGATGACTGAGGATTGAGGATTGAGGATTGAGGATTGAGGATTGAGGATTGAAAATTGAGTATCGGGGACTCAAGATTGAGGATTGAGGATTGAGGATTGAGGACGGAAGATGAGGGCTGAGGGTTGAGGATGGAGGTTTGAGTATTGAATCCTGAGAATTCAGGATATTCTATTGAGTGTTGAGAACCGAGGATTGATGGTTGAGTATTGAGGATCGAAGATTGAGGATTGAGGAATGAGTATTGAAGGTTCAGGATTGATGGTTGTGGATTGAGGATTGGGGATTGAGGATCGAGTATTGAGTATTGAAGATTGAGGATTGATGATTGAGGATTGAGGATTGTGGATTGAGGATTGAGGATTGAGGATTGAGGATTGAGGATTGAAGACTGAGGATTGGGGATTGAGGAGTGACGATTGAGGATTGAGGATTGAGGATTGAGAGTTGAGGATTGATGATTCAAGATTGAGTATTGAGGATTGTAGAATGAGGATTGAGGATTGAGGATTGAGGATTGAGGATTGAGGATTGAAGATTTAGTATTGAGGATTGAAGATAGAGGATTGAGAATTGAGGGTTGAGGATTGAGGAATGAAGATTCAGGATTGGGTAGTGAGGATTGATGAATGAGGATTGAGGATTGAGGATTGAGGATTGAGTGTTGAGGATTGAAGATTGAGTATTGAGGATAGAAGACGGACGATTGAGGATTGAGGATTGAGGATTGAGGATCGAGGATTGAGGATTGAAGATTTAGTATTGAGGATTGAAGGTAGAGGATAGAGAATTGAGGATTGAGGATTGAGGATTGAAGATTGTGTATTGGGTATTGAGGATTCAAGAATAAGGATTGAGGATTGAGGATTGAGGATTGAGGATTGAGGATAGAAGATTGAGTATTGAGGATTGAAGACTGACGATTGAGGATTGAGTACTGAGGATTGAGGGTTGAGGATTGAGGATTGAAGATTGAGTATTGAGGATTCAGGATTGAGGATTGAAGATTGAGTATTGACGATTGAGGATGGGGGCTGACGGTTCAGGGTTGAGGTTTGAGGAATGAGGATTGAGGATTGAGTATTGAGGATTGAAGATTGAGTATTGAGGATTGATGATTGAGGATTGAGGATTGGTAATTGAGGATTGAGTATTGAGTATTGAAGATTGAGGATTGATGATTGAGGATTGAGGATTGAGGATTGAGGATTCAGTGTTGAGGATTGAACATTGAGTATTGAGGATAGAAGACGGACGATTGAGGATTGAGGATTGAGGATTGAGGATCGAGGATTGAGGATTGAAGATTTAGTATTGAGGACTGAATGTAGAGGATTGAGAATTGAGGATTGAGGATTGAGGATTGAAGATTGAGTATTGGGTATTGAGGATTCAAGAATGAGGATTGAGGATTGAGGATTGAGGATTGAGGATAGAAGATTGAGTATTGAGGATTGAAGAATGACGATTGAGTATTGAGAATTGAGGACTGAGGATTGAGGATTAAGGATTGAGGGTTGAGAATTGATGATTGAGGATTGAAGGTTGAGTATTGAGGATTGAAGGTTAAGGATTGAGGATTGAGGATTGAAAATTGAGTATCGGGGACTCAAGAATGAGGATTGAGGATTGAGGATTGAGGACGGAGGATGAGGGCTGGGGGTTGAGGAATGAGGTTTGAGTATTGAATCCTGAGAATTCAGGATATTCTATGGAGTGTTGAGAACTGAGGATTGATGGTTGAGTATTCAGGATGGAAGATTGAGGATTGAGGAATGAGTATTGAAGGTTGAGGATTGATGATTGTGGATTGAGGATTGGGGATTGAGGATTGAGTATTGAGTATTGAAGATTGAGGATTGATGATTGAGGATTGTGTATTGAGGATTGAGGTTTGAGGATTGAGGATTGAGGACTGAGGATTGAAGATTGAGGATTGGGGTCTGAGGAGTGACGATTGAGGATTGAGCATTGAGGATTGAGAGTTGAGGATTGATGATTCAAGATTGAGTATTGAGGATTGTAGAATGAGGATTGAGGATTGAGGTTTGAGGACTAAGGATTGAGGATTGAAGATTGAGTATTGAGGATTGAGGATTGAGGATTGAAGATTGAGGATTGAGGATTGAGGATGGGGGCTGACGGTTCAGGATTGAGGTTTGAGGACTGAGGACTGAGGATAGAGCATTGAGAAATGAGGATTGAGTATTTAGGATTGAAGATTGAGTATTGGGTATTGAGGATCGAAGAATGAGGATTGAGGATTGAGGTTAGAGGATTGAGGATTGAAGATTGAGTATTGAGGATTGAAGACTGACGTTTGAGGATTGAGGATTGAGGACTGAGAATTGAGGATTGAGGATTGAAGATTGAGGATTGGGTATTGAGGATTGAAGAATGAGGATTGAGGATTGAGGATAGAGGATTGAGTGTTGAGTATTGAAGAATGAGTATTGAGGATAGAAGACTGACGATTGAGGATTGAGGATTTAGTGTTGAAGATTGAGGATTGATGATTGAGGAATGAGTATTGAGGATTGAGGATTGAGGATTGAGTATTGAAGATTGAGGATTGATGATTGAGGACTGAGGATTGAGTGTTGAGTGATGAGAATTGATGTTTGTGGATAGAGGTTTGAAGATTGCAGATTGAGTATTGACTATTGAAAACCTTGAATTGATGATATTCTATTGAGGATTGAGGATTGACAACAGATTGTTGAGGACTGAGGTCTGAAGATTGAGGATTCAGGATTGAGGATTCAGAACTGAGGTTTGAGGGCTAAGGATTGAGGATTGAAGATTGAGTATCGAGGATTGAGGATTGAGGATTGAAGATTGAGGATTGAGGATTGAGGATGGGGGCTGACGGTTGAGGATTGAGGTTTGAGGACTGAGGACTGAGGATAGAGCATTGGGAAATGAGGATTGAGGATTGATGATTGAAGATTGAGTATTGTGTATTGAGGATTGAAGAACGAGGATTGAGGATTGAGGTTTGAGGATTGAGGATTGAAGACTGAGTATTGAGGATTGAAGGCTGACGATTGTGATAGAGGATTGAAGACTGAGGATTGAGGATTGAAGATTGATGATTGAGGATTGGGTATTGAGGATTGAAGAATGAGGATTGAGGATTGAGGATTGAGGATTGAGTGTTGAGGATTGCAGATTGAGTATTGAGGATAGAAGACTGACGGTTGAGGATTGAGGATTGAGTATTGAAGATTAAGGATTGATGATTGAGGAATGAGGATTGAGGATTGAGGATTGAGGATTGAGTGTTGAAGATTGTGGATTGATGATTGAGGACTAAGGATTGAGGATTGGGGATTGAGGATTGACTATTGAGGTTTGAGGACTGAGGGCTGAGGATTGTGGATTGAGGATTGAGGATTGAAGATTCAGTATTGAGGATTGAAGATTGGGAATTGAGGATTGAGGATTGAACATTGAGGACTGAGTGTTGAGTGTTGAGTGATGAGAATTGATGTTTGTGGATAGAGGTTTGAAGATTGCAGATTGAGTATTGAGTATTGAAAACTTTCAATTGAGGATATTCTATTGAGGATTGAGGATTGAGAACAGATTGTTGAGGACTGAGGGCCGAAGATTGAGGATTCAGGATTGAGGATTCAGAATTGAGGTTTGAGGACTGAGGATTGAGGATTGAAGATTGAGTACTGAGGATTGAAGATTCAGGATTGAGAATTGAGGATTCAGTATTGAGGATGAGGGCTGAAGGTTGAGGATTGAGGTTTGAGGTCTGATGGTTAAGGATTGAGGATTGAGAATTGAGGATTGAAGGTTGAGGATTGAAGATTGAGGATTGGGTATTGAGGATTGAAGAATGAGGATTGAGGATTGAGGTTTGAGGATTGAGGATTGAGGATTGAGGATTGAGGATTGAGGATTGAGGATTGAGGATTGAGTATTGAAGATTGAGGATTGATGATTGAGGATTGAGGATTGAGGATTGAAGATTGAATATTGATGATTGAATATTGAGGACTGAGGATTGAGGGTTGTTTATTGAGGGCGAGGACTGAGGGTTGAATATTGATGTTTGAGGTCTGAGGTTTAAGGATTGAGGATTGAGGATTGAGGATTGAGGATTGAGTATTGAAGATTGAGGATTGATGATTGAGGATTGAGGATTGAGGATTGAAGATTGAATATTGAAGATTGTGTATTGAGGATTGAGGTTTGAGGATTGAAGATTGAGGATTGAGGATTGAGGATGGGGGCTGACGGTTCAGGATTGAGGTTTGAGGACTGAGGACTGAGGATAGAGCATTGAGAAATGAGGATTGAGTATTGAGGATTGAAGATTGAGTATTGGGTATTGAGGATCGTAGAATGAGGATTGAGGATTGAGGTTTGAGGATTGAGGATTGAAGATTGAGTATTGAGGATTGAAGACTGACGATTGAGGATTGAGGATTGAGGACTGAGAATTGAGGATTGAGGATTGAAGGTTGAGGATTGGGTATTGAGGATTGAAGAATGAGGATTGAGGATTGAGGATAGAGGATTGAGTGTTGAGTATTGAAGATTGAGTATTGAGGATAGAAGACTGACGATTGAGGATTGAGGATTGAGTGTTGAAGATTGAGGATTGATGATTGTGGAATGAGGATTGAGGATTGAGGATTGAGGATTGAGTATTGAAGATTGAGGATTGATGATTGAGGACTGAGGATTGAGTGTTGAGTGATGAGAATTGATGTTTGTGGATAGAGGTTTGAAGATTGCAGATTGAGTATTGACTATTGAAAACCTTGAATTGATGATATTCTATTGAGGATTGAGGATTGACAACAGATTGTTGAGGACTGAGGTCTGAAGATTGAGGATTCAGGATTGAGGATTCAGAATTGAGGTTTGAGGACTAAGGATTGAGGATTGAAGATTGAGTATTGAGGATTGAGGATTGAGGATTGAAGATTGAGGATTGAGGATTGAGGATGGGGGCTGACGGTTGAGGATTGAGGTTTGAGGACTGAGGACTGAGGATAGAGCATTGAGAAATGAGGATTGAGGATTGATGATTGAAGATTGAGTATTGGGTATTGAGGATTGAAGAACGAGGATTGAGCATTGAGGTTTGAGGATTGAGGATTGAAAATTGAGTATTGAGGATTGAAGACTGACGATTGAGGATAGAGGATTGAGGACTGAGGATTGAGGATTGAAGATTGATGATTGAGGATTGGGTATTGAGGATTGAAGAATGAGGATTGAGGATTGAGGATTGAGGATTGAGTGTTGAGGATTGCAGATTGAGTATTGAGGATAGAAGACTGACGGTTGAGGATTGAGGATTGAGTATTGAAGATTAAGGATTGATGATTGAGGAATGAGGATTGAGGATTGAGGATTGAGGATTGAGTGTTGAAGATTGTGGATTGATGATTGAGGACTAAGGATTGAGGATTGGGGATTGAGGATTGACTATTGAGGTTTGAGGACTGAGGGCTGAGGATTGTGGATTGAGGATTGAGGATTGAAGATTCAGTATTGAGGATTGAAGATTGGGAATTGAGGATTGAGGATTGAACATTGAGGACTGAGTGTTGAGTGTTGAGTGATGAGAATTGATGTTTGTGGATAGAGGTTTGAAGATTGCAGATTGAGTATTGAGTATTGAAAACTTTGAATTGAGGATATTCTATTGAGGATTGAGGATTGAGAACAGATTGTTGAGGACTGAGGGCCGAAGATTGAGGATTCAGGATTGAGGATTCAGAATTGAGGTTTGAGGACTGAGGATTGAGGATTGAAGATTGAGTACTGAGGATTGAAGATTCAGGATTGAGAATTGAGGATTCAGTATTGAGGATGAGGGCTGAAGGTTGAGGATTGAGGTTTGAGGTCTGATGGTTAAGGATTGAGGATTGAGAATTGAGGATTGAAGGTTGAGGATTGAAGATTGAGGATTGGGTATTGAGGATTGAAGAATGAGGATTGAGGATTGAGGTTTGAGGATTGAGGATTGAGGATTGAGGATTGAGGATTGAGGATTGAGGATTGAGGATTGAGTATTGAAGATTGAGGATTGATGATTGAGGATTGAGGATTGAGGATTGAAGATTAAATATTGATGATTGAATATTGAGGACTGAGGATTGAGGGTTGTTTATTGAGGGCGAGGACTGAGGGTTGAATATTGATGTTTGAGGTCTGAGGTTTAAGGATTGAGGATTGAGGATTGAGGATTGAGGATTGAGTATTGAAGATTGAGGATTGATGATTGAGGATTGAGGATTGAGGATTGAAGATTGAATATTGAAGATTGTGTATTGAGGATTGAGGTTTGAGGATTGAAGATTGAGGATTGAGGATTGAGGATGGGGGCTGACGGTTCAGGATTGAGGTTTGAGGACTGAGGACTGAGGATAGAGCATTGAGAAATGAGGATTGAGTATTGAGGATTGAAGATTGAGTATTGGGTATTGAGGATCGTAGAATGAGGATTGAGGATTGAGGTTTGAGGATTGAGGATTGAAGATTGAGTATTGAGGATTGAAGACTGACGATTGAGGATTGAGGATTGAGGACTGAGAATTGAGGATTGAGGATTGAAGGTTGAGGATTGGGTATTGAGGATTGAAGAATGAGGATTGAGGATTGAGGATAGAGGATTGAGTGTTGAGTATTGAAGATTGAGTATTGAGGATAGAAGACTGACGATTGAGGATTGAGGATTGAGTGTTGAAGATTGAGGATTGATGATTGTGGAATGAGGATTGAGGATTGAGGATTGAGGATTGAGTATTGAAGATTGAGGATTGATGATTGAGGACTGAGGATTAAGTGTTGAGTGATGAGAATTGATGTTTGTGGATAGAGGTTTGAAGATTGCAGATTGAGTATTGACTATTGAAAACCTTGAATTGATGATATTCTATTGAGGATTGAGGATTGACAACAGATTGTTGAGGACTGAGGTCTGAAGATTGAGGATTCAGGATTGAGGATTCAGAATTGAGGTTTGAGGACTAAGGATTGAGGATTGAAGATTGAGTATTGAGGATTGAGGATTGAGGATTGAAGATTGAGGATTGAGGATTGAGGATGGGGGCTGACGGTTGAGGATTGAGGTTTGAGGACTGAGGACTGAGGATAGAGCATTGAGAAATGAGGATTGAGGATTGATGATTGAAGATTGAGTATTGGGTATTGAGGATTGAAGAACGAGGATTGAGGATTGAGGTTTGAGGATTGAGGATTGAAAATTGAGTATTGAGGATTGAAGACTGACGATTGAGGATAGAGGATTGAGGACTGAGGATTGAGGATTGAAGATTGATGATTGAGGATTGGGTATTGAGGATTGAAGAATGAGGATTGAGGATTGAGGATTGAGGATTGAGTGTTGAGGATTGAAGATTGAGTATTGAGGATAGAAGACTGACGATTGAGGATTGAGGATTGAGTATTGAAGATTAAGGATTGATGATTGTGGATTGAGGATTGGGGATTGAGGATTGAGTATTGAGTATTGAAGATTGAGGATTGATGATTGAGGATTGTGTATTGAGGATTGAGGTTTGAGGATTGAGGATTGAGGACTGAGGATTGAAGATGGAGGATTGGGGTCTGAGGAGTGACGATTGAGGATTGAGCATTGAGGATTGAGAGTTGAGGATTGATGATTCAAGATTGAGTATTGAGGATTGTAGAATGAGGATTGAGGATTGAGGTTTGAGGATTGAGGATTGAGGATTGAAGATTTAGTATTGAGGATTGAAGATAGAGGGTTGAGAATTGAGGATTGAGGATTGAGGATTGAAGATTGAGGATTGTGTGTTGAGGATTGAAGATTGAGTATTGAGGATAGAAGACTGACGATTGAGGATTGAGGATTGAGTATTGAAGATTAAGGATTGATGATTGAGGAATGAGGATTGAGGATTGAGGATTGAGGACTGAGGATTGAGGATTGAAGATTGATCATTGAGGATTGGGTATTGAGGATTGAAGAATGAGGATTGAGGATTGAGGATTGAGGATTGAGTGCTGAGGATTGAAGATTGAGTATTGAGGATAGAAGACTGACGATTGAGGATTGAGGATTGAGTATTGAAGATTAAGGATTGATGATTGAGGAATGAGGATTGAGGATTGAGGATTGAGGATTGAGTATTGAAGATTGAGGATTGGTGATTGAGGACTGAGGATTGAGGATTGGGGATAGAGGATTGAGGATTGAGGTTTGAGGACTGAGGACTGAGGATTGTGAATTGAGGATTCAGTATTGAGGATGAGGGCTGAGGGTTGAGGATTGAGCTTTGAGGACTGAGGACTGATGTTTGAGGATTGAGAATTGAGGATTGAGGATTGAGGATTGAAGATTGAGGATTGGGTATTGAGGAGTGAAGAATGAGGATTGAGGATTGAGGATTGAGGATTGAGGAATGAAAATTGAGGGTTGAGGGTTGAGGATTGAGGATTGAAGGATGAGTATTGACGATTGAAGATTGAGGACTGAGGATTGAGTATTGAGGACTGAAGTTTGACGATTGAGGATTGAGGATTGAGGATTGAAGATTGAGTATTGAGGATTGAAGATTGAGGATTGAGGATTGATCATTGAGGACTGAGGATTGAGGACTGAGGATTGAGAATTGAGAATTGAGAACTGATAATGAGGTCTGAGGGTTGAGGATTGAGGATACGGGATTGAGGATTGAGGATTGAGTATTGAAGATTGAGGATTGGTGACTGAGTATTGAGGATTGAGGATTGAAAATTGATTATTAAGGATTGAAGATTGAGGTTTGAGGATTGAGGATTGAACATTGAGGACTGAGTGTTGAGTGTTGAGTGTTGAGTGATGAGAATTTATGTTTGTGGATAGAGGTTTGAAGATTGCAGATTGAGTATTGAGTATTGAAAACTTTGAATTGAGGATATTCTATTGAGGATTGAGGATTGACAACAGATTGTTGAGGACTGAGTGCTGAAGATTGAGGATTCAGGATTTTGGATCCAGAATTGAGGTTTGAGGACTAAGGATTGAGGATTGAAGATTGAGTATTGAGGATTGAGGATTGAGGATTGAAGATTGAGGATTGAGGATTGAGGATGGGGGCTGACGGTTCAGGATTGAGGTTTGAGGACTGAGGACTGAGGATAGAGCATTGAGAAATGAGGATTGAGTATTGAGGAATGAAGATTGAGTATTGGGTATTGAGGATCGAAGAATGAGGATTGAGGATTGAGGTTAGAGGATTGAGGATTGAAGATTGAGTATTGAGGATTGAAGACTGACGTTTGAGGATTGAGGATTGAGGACTGAGAATTGAGGATTGAGGATTGAAGATTGAGGATTGGGTATTGAGGATTGAAGAATGAGGATTGAGGATCGAGGATAGAGGATTGAGTGTTGAGTATTGAAGATTGAGTATTGAGGATAGAAGACTGACGATTGAGGATTGAGGATTGAGTGTTGAAGATTGAGGATTGATGATTGAGGAATGAGGATTGAGGATTGAGGATTGAGGATTGAGTATTGAAGATTGAGGATTGATGATTGAGGACTGAGGATTGAGTGTTGAGTGATGAGAATTGATGTTTGTGGATAGAGGTTTGAAGATTGCAGATTGAGTATTGACTATTGAAAACCTTGAATTGATGATATTCTATTGAGGATTGAGGATTGACAACAGATTGTTGAGGACTGAGGTCTGAAGATTGAGGATTCAGGATTTTGGATCCAGAATTGAGGTTTGAGGATTAAGGATTGAGGATTGAAGATTGAGTATTGAGGATTGAGGATTGAGGATTGAGGATTGAAGATTGAGGATTGAGGATTGAGGATGGGGGCTGACGGTTCAGGATTGAGGTTTGAGGACTGAGGACTGAGGATAGAGCATCGAGAAATGAGGATTGAGGATTGAGGATTGAAGATTGAGTATTGGGTATTGAGGATCGAAGAATGAGGATTGAGGATTGAGGTTTGAGGATTGAGGATTGAAGATTGAGGTTTGAGGAATGAGGATCGAGGATTGAGGATTGAGGATTGAGGATTGAGGATTGAGGATTGAGGATTGAGGATTGAGTATTGAAGATTGAGTATTGATGACTGAGGATTGAGGATTGAGGATTGAGGATTGAGGATTGAGGATTGAAAAATGAGTATCGGGGACTCAAGATTGAGGATTGAGGATTGAGGATTGAGGGCGGAGGATGAGGGCTGAGGGTTGAGCATTGAGGTTTGAGTATTGAACCCTGAGAATTCAGGATACTCTATTGAGTGTTGAGAACTGAGGATTGATGGTTGAGTATTGAGGATTGAAGATTGAGGATTGAGGAATGAGTATTGAAGGTTGAGGATTGATGATTGTGGATTGAGGATTGGGGATTGAGGATTGAGTATTGAGTATTGAAGATTGAGGATTGATGATTGAGGATTGAGTATTGAGGATTGAGGTCTGAGGACTGAGGATTGAGGACTGAGGATTGAAGATTGAGGATTGGGGTCTGAGGAGTGACGATTGAGGATTGAGCATTGAGGATTGAGTGTTGAGGATTGATGATTCAAGATTGAGTATTGAGGATTGTAGAATGAGGATTGAGGATTGAGGTTTGAGGATTGAGGATTGAGGATTGAAGATTTAGTATTGAGGATTGAAGATAGAGGATTGAGAATTGAGGATTGAGGATTGAGGATTGAAGATTGAGGATTGTGTGTTGAGGATTGAAGATTGAGTATTGAGGATAGAAGACTGACGATTGAGGATTGAGGATTGAGTATTGAAGATTAAGGATTGATGATTGAGGAATGAGGATTGAGGATTGAGGATTGAGGACTGATGATTGAGGATTGAAGATTGATGATTGAGGATTGGGTATTGAGGACTGAAGAATGAGGATTGAGGATTGAGGATTGAGGATTGAGTGTTGAGGATTGAAGATTGAGTATTGAGGATAGAAGACTGACGATTGAGGATTGAGGATTGAGTATTGAAGATTAAGGATTGATGATTGAGGAATGAGGATTGAGGATTGAGGATTGAGGATTGACGCTTGAGGATTGAGGGTTGAGGATGTAGGATTGAAGAGAGAGGACTGAGTGTTGAGGATTGAGTGCTGAGAATTGATGCTTGAGGTTTGAGATTTGATTATTGAATATTCTGGATTGAGTATTGAACCATCAGAATTCAGGATGTTCTATTGAGTATTGAGAATTGAGGATTGATGGTTGAGTATTGAGGATTGAAGATTGAGTATTGGGTATTGAGGATTGAAGAACGAGGATTGAGGATTGAGGTTTGAGGATTGAGGATTGAAAATTGAGTATTGAGGATTGAAGACTGGCGATTGAGGATAGAGGATTGAGGACTGAGGATTGAGGATTGAAGATTGATGATTGAGGATTGGGTATTGAGGATTGAAGAATGAGGATTGAGGATTGAGGATTGAGGATTGAGTGTTGAGGATTGAAGATTGAGTATTGAGGATAGAAGACTGACGATTGAGGATTGAGGATTGAGTATTGAAGATTAAGGATTGATGATTGAGGAATGAGGATTGAGGATTGAGGATTGAGGATTGAGTGTTGAAGATTGAGGATTGATGATTGAGGACTGAGGATTGAGGATTGGGGATTGAGGATTGAGGATTGAGGATTGAACGTTGAGGACTGAGGATTGAGTGTTATGTTTGGAGGACGAGGACTGAGGGTTGAATATTGATGTTTGAGGTCTGATGGTTAAGGATTGAGGATTGAGAATTGAGGATTGAAGATTGAGGATTGAAGATTGAGGATTCTGTATTGAGGATTGAAGAATGAGGATTGAGGATTGAGGTTTGAGGATTGAAGATTGGGAATTGAGGATTGAGGATTGAACATTGAGGACTGACTGTTGAGTGTTGAGTGATGAGAATTGATGTTTGTGGATAGAGGTTTGAAGATTGCAGATTGAGTATTGACAATTGAAAACCTTGAATTGAGGATATTCTATTGAGGATTGAGGATTGACAACAGATTGTTGAGGACTGAGGTCTGAAGATTGACGATTCAGGATTGAGGATTCAGAATTGAGGTTTGAGGACTAAGGATTGAGGATTGAAGAATGAGTATTGAGGATTGAGGATTGTGGATTGAGGATTGAGTGTTGAGGATTGAAGATTGAGTATTGAGGATAGAAGACGGACGATTGAGGATTGAGGATTGAGGATTGAGGATCGAGGATTGAGGATTGAAGATTTAGTATTAAGGATTGAAGGTAGAGGATTGAGAATTGAGGATTGAGGATTGAGGATTGAAGATTGAGTATTGGGTATTGAGGATTCAAGAATAAGGATTGAGGATTGAGGATTGAGGATTGAGGATTGAGGATTGAGGATAGAAGGTTGAGTATTGAGGATTGAAGACTGACGATTGAGGATTGAGTACTGAGGATTGAGGGTTGAGGATTGAGGATTGAAGATTGAGTATTGACGATTGAGGATGGGGGCTGACGGTTCAGGATTGAGGTTTGAGGAATGAGGATTGAGGATTGAGGATTGAGGATTGAGTGTTGAAGATTGAGGATTGATGATTGAGGACTGAGGATTGAGTGTTGAGTGATGAGAATTGATGTTTGTGGATAGAGGTTTGACGATTGCAGATTGAGTATTGACTATTGAAAACTTTGAATTGAGGATATTCTATTGAGGATTGAGGATTGACAACAGATTGTTGAGGACTGAGGTCTGAAGATTGAGGATTCAGGATTGAGGATTCAGAATTGAGGTTTGAGGACTAAGGATTGAGGATTGAAGATTGAGTATTGAGGATTGAGGATGGAAGATTGAGTATTGAAGATTGAGGATTGATGATTGAGGATTGAGGATTGAGGATTGAAGATTGAATATTGATGATTGAATATTGAGGACTGAGGATTGAGGGTTGTTTATTGAGGACGAGGACTGAGGGTTGAATATTGATGTTTGAGGTCTGAGGGTTAAGGATTGAGGATTGAGGATTGAGGATTGAGGATTGAGTATTGAAGATTGAGGATTGATGATTGAGGATTGAGGATTGAGGATTGAAGATTGAATATTGAAGATTGTGTATTGAGGATTGAGGTTTGAGGATTGAAGATTGAGGATTGAGGATTGAGGATGGGGGCTGACGGTTCAGGATTGAGGTTTGAGGACTGGGGACTGAGAAATAGAGCATTGAGAAATGAGGATTGAGTATTGAGGATTGAAGATTGAGGATTGAGTATTGAAGATTGAGGATTGATGATTGAGGATTGAGGATTGAGGATTGAAGATTGAATATTGATGATTGAATATTGAGGACTGAGGATTGAGGGTTGTTTATTGAGGACGAGGACTGAGGGTTGAATATTGATGTTTGAGGTCTGAGGGTTAAGGATTGAGGATTGAGGATTGAGGATTGAGGATTGAGTATTGAAGATTGAGGATTGATGATTGAGGATTGAGGATTGAGGATTGAAGATTGAATATTGAAGATTGTGTATTGAGGATTGAGGTTTGAGGATTGAAGATTGAGGATTGAGGATTGAGGATGGGGGCTGACGGTTCAGGATTGAGGTTTGAGGACTGAGGACTGAGGATAGAGCATTGAGAAATGAGGATTGAGTATTGAGGATTGAAGAATGAGTATTGGGTATTGAGGATCGTAGAATGAGGATTGAGGATTGAGGTTTGAGGATTGAGGATTGAAGATTGAGTATTGAGGATTGAAGACTGACGATTGAGGATTGAGGATTGAGGACTGAGAATTGAGGATTGAGGATTGAAGGTTGAGGATTGGGTATTGAGGATTGAAGAATGAGGATTGAGGATTGAGGATAGAGGATTGAGTGTTGAGTATTGAAGATTGAGTATTGAGGATAGAAGACTGACGATTGAGGATTGAGGATTGAGTGTTGAAGATTGAGTATTGATGATTGTGGAATGAGGATTGAGGATTGAGGATTGAGGATTGAGTATTGAAGATTGAGGATTGATGATTGAGGACTGAGGATTGAGTGTTGAGTGATGAGAATTGATGTTTGTGGATAGAGGTTTGAAGATTGCAGATTGAGTATTGACTATTGAAGACCTTGAATTGATGATATTCTATTGAGGATTGAGGATTGACAACAGATTGTTGAGGACTGAGGTCTGAAGATTGAGGATTCAGGATTGAGGATTCAGAATTGAGGTTTGAGGACTAAGGATTGAGGATTGAAGATTGAGTATTGAGGATTGAGGATTGAGGATTGAAGATTGAGGATTGAGGATTGAGGATGGGGGCTGACGGTTGAGGATTGAGGTTTGAGGACTGAGGACTGAGGATAGAGCATTGAGAAATGAGGATTGAGTATTGATGATTGAAGATTGAGTATTGGGTATTGAGGATTGAAGAACGAGGATTGAGGATTGAGGTTTGAGGATTGAGGATTGAAAATTGAGTATTGAGGATTGAAGACTGACGATTGAGGATAGAGGATTGAGGACTGAGGATTGAGGATTGAAGATTGATGATTGAGGATTGGGTATTGAGGATTGAAGAATGAGGATTGAGGATTGAGGATTGAGGATTGAGTGTTGAGGATTGAAGAATGAGTATTGAGGATAGAAGACTGACGATTGAGGATTGAGGATTGAGTATTGAAGATTAAGGATTGATGATTGAGGAATGAGGATTGAGGATTGAGGATTGAGGATTGAGTATTGAAGATTGAGGATTGATGATTGAGGACTGAGGATTGAGGATTGGGGATTGAGGGTTGAGGATTGAGGTTTGAGGACTGAGGACTGAGGATTGTGGATTGAGGATTGAGGATTGAAGATTCAGTATTGAGGATTGAAGATTGGGAATTGAGGATTGAGGATTGAACATTGAGGACTGAGTGTTGAGTGTTGAGTGATGAGAATTGATGTTTGTGGATAGAGGATTGAAGATTGAGGATTGAGTGTTGAGCATTGAAGATTGAGTATTGAGGATAGAAGACTGACGATTGAGGATTGAGGATTGAGTATTGAAGATTAAGGATTGAGGATAGAGGATTGAGGATTGAGGATAATGAGTATTGAAGATTGAGGATTGATGACTGAGTATTGAGGATTGAAGATTGAAAATTGATTATTAAGGATTGAAGATTGAGGATTGAGGATTGAGTATTGAGAATTGAGAATTGAGGATGAGGACTGAGGGTTGTGGATTGAGGTTTGAGGAATGATGATTGAGGATTGAGGATTGAGGATTGAGGATTGAGGATTGAGGATTGAGGATTGAGTATTGAAGATTGAGTATTGATGACTGAGGATTGAGGATTGAGGGTTGAGGATTGAGGATTGAGGATTGAAAATTGAGTATCGGGGACTCAAGATTGAGGATTGAGGATTGAGGATTGAGGACGGAGGATGAGGGCTGAGGGTTGAGGATTGAGGTTTGAGTATTGAATCCTGAGGATTCAGGATATTCTATTGAGTGTTGAGAACTGAGGATTGATGGTTGAGTATTGAGGATTGAAGATTGAGGATTGAGGAATGAGTATTGAAGGTTGAGGATTGATGGTTGTGGATTGAGGATTGGGGATTGAGGATTGAGTATTGAGTATTGAATATTGAGGATTGATGATTGAGGACTGAGGATTGTGGATTGAGTATTGAGGATTGAGGATTGAGGATTGAGGATTGAAGATTGAGGATTGGGGATTGAGGAGTGACGATTGAGGATTGAGGATTGAGGATTGAGAGTTGAGGATTGATGATTCAAGATTGAGTATTGAGGATTGTAGAATGAGGATTGAGGATTGAGGATTGAGGATTGAGGATTGAGGATTGAAGATTTAGTATTGAGGATTGAAGATAGAGGATTGAGAATTGAAGATTGAGGATTGAGGATTGAAGATAGAGGATTGGGTAGTGAGGATTGATGAACGATGATTGAGGATTGAGGATTGAGGATTGAGGATTGAGCATTGAAAATTGAGGATTGGGAATTGAGGATTGACGATTGAGGATTGAGTATTGAGGATTGAAGATTGAGTATTGATGATTGAAGATTGAGGGTTGAGGATTGAGGATTGAGAATGAGGGCTGAGGGTTTGAGTATAGAATCCTGAGAATTCAGGATATTCTATTGATCATTGAGCATTTAGGATTGATGGTTGAGTATTGAGGATTGAGAATTGAGGATTGAGGATTGAGTATTGAAGATTGAGGATTGATGATTGAGCATTGAGGATTGAGTATTGAGGATTGACGCTTGAGGATTGAGGGTTGAGGATGTAGGATTGAAGAGAGAGGACTGAGTGTTGAGGATTGAGTGTTGAGGATTGATGCTTGAGGTTTGAGATTTGATTATTGAATATTCTGGATTGAGTATTGAACCATCAGAATTCAGGATGTTCTATTGAGTATGAAGAATGAGGATTGAGGATTGAGGTTTGAGGATTGAGGATTGAAGATTGAGGTTTGAGGAATGAGGATTGAGGATTGAGGATTGAGGATTGAGGATTGAGGATTGAGGATTGAGGATTGAGGATTGAGGATTGAGTATTGAAGATTGAGTATTGATGACTGAGGATTGAGGATTGAGGATTGAGGATTGAGGATTGAGGATTGAAAAATGAGTATCGGGGACTCAAGATTGAGGATTGAGGATTGAGGATTGAGGGCGGAGGATGAGGGCTGAGGGTTGAGCATTGAGGTTTGAGTATTGAACCCTGAGAATTCAGGATATTCTATTGAGTGTTGAGAACTGAGGATTGATGGTTGAGTATTGAGGATTGAAGATTGAGGATTGAGGAATGAGTATTGAAGGTTGAGGATTGATGATTGTGGATTGAGGATTGGGGATTGAGGATTGATTATTGAGTATTGAAGATTGAGGATTGATGATTGAGGATTGAGTATTGAGGATTGAGGTTTGAGGATTGAGGATTGAGGACTGAGGATTGAAGATTGAGGATTGGGGTCTGAGGAGTGACGATTGAGGATTGAGCATTGAGGATTGAGAGTTGAGGATTGATGATTCAAGATTGAGTATTGAGGATTGTAGAATGAGGATTGAGGATTGAGGTTTGAGGATTGAGGATTGAGGATTGAAGATTTAGTATTGAGGATTGAAGATAGAGGATTGAGAATTGAGGATTGAGGATTGAGGATTGAAGATTGAGGATTGTGTGTTGAGGATTGAAGATTGAGTATTGAGGATAGAAGACTGACTATTGAGGATTGAGGATTGAGTATTGAAGATTAAGGATTGATGATTGAGGAATGAGGATTGAGGATTGAGGATTGAGGACTGAGGATTGAGGATTGAAGATTGATGATTGAGGATTGGGTATTGAGGATTGAAGAATGAGTATTGAGGATAGAAGACTGACGATTGAGGATTGAGGATTGAGTATTGAAGATTAAGGATTGATGATTGAGGAATGAGGATTGAGGATTGAGGATTGAGGATTGAGTATTGAAGATTCAGGATTGATGATTGAGGACTGAGGATTGAGGATTGGGGATTGAGGGTTGAGGATTGAGGTTTGAGGACTGAGGACTGAGGATTGTGGATTGAGGATTGAGGATTGAAGATTCAGTATTGAGGATTGAAGATTGGGAATTGAGGATTGAGGATTGAACATTGAGGACTGAGTGTTGAGTGTTGAGTGATGAGAATTGATGTTTGTGGATAGAGGATTGAAGATTGAGGATTGAGTGTTGAGCATTGAAGATTGAGTATTGAGGATAGAAGACTGACGATTGAGGATTGAGGATTGAGTATTGAAGATTAAGGATTGAGGATAGAGGATTGAGGATTGAGGATAATGAGTATTGAAGATTGAGGATTGATGACTGAGTATTGAGGATTGAGGATTGAAAATTGATTATTAAGGATTGAAGATTGAGGATTGAGGATTGAGTATTGAGAATTGAGGATGAGGACTGAGGGTTGTGGATTGAGGTTTGAGGAATGATGATTGAGGATTGAGGATTGAGGATTGAGGATTGAGGATTGAGGATTGAGGATTGAGTATTGAAGATTGAGTATTGATGACTGAGGATTGAGGATTGAGGGTTGAGGATTGAGGATTGAGGATTGAAAATTGAGTATCGGGGACTCAAGATTGAGCATTGAGGATTGAGGATTGAGGACGGAGGATGAGGGCTGAGGGTTGAGGATTGAGGTTTGAGTATTGAATCCTGAGGATTCAGGATATTCTATTGAGTGTTGAGAACTGAGGATTGATGGTTGAGTATTGAGGATTGAAGATTGAGGATTGAGGAATGAGTATTGAAAGTTGAGGATTGATGGTTGTGGATTGAGGATTGGGGATTGAGGATTGAGTATTGAGTATTGAATATTGAGGATTGATGATTGAGGACTGAGGATTGTGGATTGAGTATTGAGGATTGAGGATTGAGGATTGAGGATTGAAGATTGAGGATTGGGGATTGAGGAGTGACGATTGAGGATTGAGGATTGAGGATTGAGAGTTGAGGATTGATGATTCAAGATTGAGTATTGAGGATTGTAGAATGAGAATTGAGGATTGAGGATTGAGGATTGAGGATTGAGGATTGAAGATTTAGTATTGAGGATTGAAGATAGAGGATTGAGAATTGAGGATTGAGGATTGAGGATTGAAGATTGAGGATTGGGTAGTGAGGATTGATGAACGAGGATTGAGGATTGAGGATTGAGGATTGAGGATTGAGCATTGAAAATTGAGGATTGGGAAATGAGGATTGACGATTGAGGATTGAGTATTGAGGATTGAAGATTGAGTATTGATGATTGAAGATTGAGGGTTGAGGATTGAGGATTGAGAATGAGGGCTGAGGGTTGAGGATTGAGGTTTGAGTATAGAATCCTGAGAATTCAGGATATTCTATTGATCATTGAGCATTTAGGATTGATGGTTGAGTATTGAGGATTGAGAATTGAGGATTGAGGATTGAGTATTGAAGATTGAGGATTGATGATTGAGCATTGAGGATTGAGTATTGAGGATTGACGCTTGAGGATTGAGGGTTGAGGATGTAGGATTGAAGAGAGAGGACTGAGTGTTGAGGATTGAGTGTTGAGGATTGATGCTTGAGGTTTGAGATTTGATTATTGAATATTCTGGATTGAGTATTGAACCATCAGAATTCAGGATGTTCTATTGAGTATTGAGAATTGAGGATTGATGGTTGAGTATTGAGGATTGATGGTTGAGGGTTGAGTGTCGGATATAGAGGATTGAGGATTGAGGATTGAGGATTGAGTATTGATGATTGAGGAATGATGATTGAGGATTGAGGATTGAGGATTGGGGATTGAGGATTGAGGATTGAGGATTGATTGTTGAGGATTGAGAATTGAAGATTGAGTTTTGATCACTGAGGATTGAGGATTGAGGATTGAGGATTGAGGATTGAGGATTGAAGACTGAATATTGAGGATTGAAGATTCAGGATTGAGGATTGAGGATTGAGGATGGAGGATGAGGGCTGAGGGTTGAGGGTTGAGGTTTGAGGACTGTGGAATGAGGATTAAGGGTTGAGAATTGAGGATTGAGGATTGAGGATTGAAGATTGAGGATTGGGTATTGAGGTTTGAAGAATGAGGATTGAGGATTGAGGATTGAGGATTGAGGATTGAGAATTGAGGATTGAGGATTGAGTATTGAAGATTGAGGATTGATGATTGAGGATTGAGGATTGAGTATTGAGGATTGACGCTTGAGGATTGAGGGTTGAGGATGTAGGATTGAAGAGAGAGGACTGAGTGTTGAGGATTGAGTGCTGAGAATTGATGCTTGAGGTTTGAGATTTGATTATTGAATATTCTGGATTGAGTATTGAACCATCAGAATTCAGGATGTTCTATTGAGTATTGAGAATTGAGGATTGAGTGTTGAGTGATGAGAATTGATGTTTGTGGATAGAGGTTTGAAGATTGCAGATTGAGTATTGACTATTGAAAACCTTGAATTGATGATATTCTATTGAGGATTGAGGATTGACAACAGATTGTTGAGGACTGAGGTCTGAAGATTGAGGATTCAGGATTTTGGATCCAGAATTGAGGTTTGAGGATTAAGGATTGAGGATTGAAGATTGAGTATTGAGGATTGAGGATTGAGGATTGAGGATTGAAGATTGAGGATTGAGGATTGAGGATGGGGGCTGACGGTTCAGGATTGAGGTTTGAGGACTGAGGACTGAGGATAGAGCATCGAGAAATGAGGATTGAGGATTGAGGATTGAAGATTGAGTATTGGGTATTGAGGATCGAAGAATGAGGATTGAGGATTGAGGTTTGAGGATTGAGGATTGAAGATTGAGGTTTGAGGAATGAGGATCGAGGATTGAGGATTGAGGATTGAGGATTGAGGATTGAGGATTGAGGATTGAGGATTGAGTATTGAAGATTGAGTATTGATGACTGAGGATTGAGGATTGAGGATTGAGGATTGAGGATTGAGGATTGAAAAATGAGTATCGGGGACTCAAGATTGAGGATTGAGGATTGAGGATTGAGGGCGGAGGATGAGGGCTGAGGGTTGAGCATTGAGGTTTGAGTATTGAACCCTGAGAATTCAGGATACTCTATTGAGTGTTGAGAACTGAGGATTGATGGTTGAGTATTGAGGATTGAAGATTGAGGATTGAGGAATGAGTATTGAAGGTTGAGGATTGATGATTGTGGATTGAGGATTGGGGATTGAGGATTGAGTATTGAGTATTGAAGATTGAGGATTGATGATTGAGGATTGAGTATTGAGGATTGAGGTCTGAGGACTGAGGATTGAGGACTGAGGATTGAAGATTGAGGATTGGGGTCTGAGGAGTGACGATTGAGGATTGAGCATTGAGGATTGAGTGTTGAGGATTGATGATTCAAGATTGAGTATTGAGGATTGTAGAATGAGGATTGAGGATTGAGGTTTGAGGATTGAGGATTGAGGATTGAAGATTTAGTATTGAGGATTGAAGATAGAGGATTGAGAATTGAGGATTGAGGATTGAGGATTGAAGATTGAGGATTGTGTGTTGAGGATTGAAGATTGAGTATTGAGGATAGAAGACTGACGATTGAGGATTGAGGATTGAGTATTGAAGATTAAGGATTGATGATTGAGGAATGAGGATTGAGGATTGAGGATTGAGGACTGATGATTGAGGATTGAAGATTGATGATTGAGGATTGGGTATTGAGGACTGAAGAATGAGGATTGAGGATTGAGGATTGAGGATTGAGTGTTGAGGATTGAAGATTGAGTATTGAGGATAGAAGACTGACGATTGAGGATTGAGGATTGAGTATTGAAGATTAAGGATTGATGATTGAGGAATGAGGATTGAGGATTGAGGATTGAGGATTGACGCTTGAGGATTGAGGGTTGAGGATGTAGGATTGAAGAGAGAGGACTGAGTGTTGAGGATTGAGTGCTGAGAATTGATGCTTGAGGTTTGAGATTTGATTATTGAATATTCTGGATTGAGTATTGAACCATCAGAATTCAGGATGTTCTATTGAGTATTGAGAATTGAGGATTGATGGTTGAGTATTGAGGATTGAAGATTGAGTATTGGGTATTGAGGATTGAAGAACGAGGATTGAGGATTGAGGTTTGAGGATTGAGGATTGAAAATTGAGTATTGAGGATTGAAGACTGGCGATTGAGGATAGAGGATTGAGGACTGAGGATTGAGGATTGAAGATTGATGATTGAGGATTGGGTATTGAGGATTGAAGAATGAGGATTGAGGATTGAGGATTGAGGATTGAGTGTTGAGGATTGAAGATTGAGTATTGAGGATAGAAGACTGACGATTGAGGATTGAGGATTGAGTATTGAAGATTAAGGATTGATGATTGAGGAATGAGGATTGAGGATTGAGGATTGAGGATTGAGTGTTGAAGATTGAGGATTGATGATTGAGGACTGAGGATTGAGGATTGGGGATTGAGGATTGAGGATTGAGGATTGAACGTTGAGGACTGAGGATTGAGTGTTATGTTTGGAGGACGAGGACTGAGGGTTGAATATTGATGTTTGAGGTCTGATGGTTAAGGATTGAGGATTGAGAATTGAGGATTGAAGATTGAGGATTGAAGATTGAGGATTCTGTATTGAGGATTGAAGAATGAGGATTGAGGATTGAGGTTTGAGGATTGAAGATTGGGAATTGAGGATTGAGGATTGAACATTGAGGACTGACTGTTGAGTGTTGAGTGATGAGAATTGATGTTTGTGGATAGAGGTTTGAAGATTGCAGATTGAGTATTGACAATTGAAAACCTTGAATTGAGGATATTCTATTGAGGATTGAGGATTGACAACAGATTGTTGAGGACTGAGGTCTGAAGATTGACGATTCAGGATTGAGGATTCAGAATTGAGGTTTGAGGACTAAGGATTGAGGATTGAAGAATGAGTATTGAGGATTGAGGATTGTGGATTGAGGATTGGGGATTGAGGATTGAGTATTGAGTATTGAAGATTGAGGATTGATGATTGAGGATTGAGGATTGTGGATTGAGGATTGAGGATTGAGGATTGAGGATTGAGGATTGAAGATTGAGGATTGGGGATTGAGGAGTGACGATTGAGGATTGAGGATTGAGGATTGAGGATTGAGAGTTGAGGATTGATGATTCAAGATTGAGTATTGAGGATTGTAGGATGAGGATTGAGGATTGAGGATTGAGGATTGAGGATTGAGGATTGAAGATTTAGTATTGAGGATTGAAGATAGAGGATTGAGAATATAGGATTGAGGATAGAGGATTGAAGATTGAGGATTGGGTAGTGAGGACTGATGAATGAGGATTGAGGATTGAGGGTTGAGGATTGAGTGTTGAGGATTGAAGATTGAGTATTGAGGATAGAAGACGGACGATTGAGGATTGAGGATTGAGGATTGAGGATCGAGGATTGAGGATTGAAGATTTAGTATTAAGGATTGAAGGTAGAGGATTGAGAATTGAGGATTGAGGATTGAGGATTGAAGATTGAGTATTGGGTATTGAGGATTCAAGAATAAGGATTGAGGATTGAGGATTGAGGATTGAGGATTGAGGATTGAGGATAGAAGGTTGAGTATTGAGGATTGAAGACTGACGATTGAGGATTGAGTACTGAGGATTGAGGGTTGAGGATTGAGGATTGAAGATTGAGTATTGACGATTGAGGATGGGGGCTGACGGTTCAGGATTGAGGTTTGAGGAATGAGGATTGAGGATTGAGGATTGAGGATTGAGTGTTGAAGATTGAGGATTGATGATTGAGGACTGAGGATTGAGTGTTGAGTGATGAGAATTGATGTTTGTGGATAGAGGTTTGACGATTGCAGATTGAGTATTGACTATTGAAAACTTTGAATTGAGGATATTCTATTGAGGATTGAGGATTGACAACAGATTGTTGAGGACTGAGGTCTGAAGATTGAGGATTCAGGATTGAGGATTCAGAATTGAGGTTTGAGGACTAAGGATTGAGGATTGAAGATTGAGTATTGAGGATTGAGGATGGAAGATTGAGTATTGAGGATTGAGGATGGGGGCTGACGGTTGAGGATTGAGGTTTGAGGACTGAGGACTGAGGATAGAGCATTGAGAAATGAGGATTGAGGATTGATGATTGAAGATTGAGTATTGGGTATTGAGGATTGAAGAATGAGGATTGAGGATTGAGGTTTGAGGATTGAGGATTGAACATTGAGTATTGAGGATTGTAGACTGACGATTGAGGATTGAGGATTGAGGACTCAGGATTGAGGATTGAAGATTGATGATTGAGTATTGGGTATTGAGGATTGAAGAATGAGGATTGAGGATTGAGGATTGAGGATTGAGTGTTGAGGATTGAAGATTGAGTATTGAGGATAGAAGACTGACGATTGAGGATTGAGGATTGAGTATTGAAGATTAAGGATTGATGATTGAGGAATGAGGATTGAGGATTGAGGATTGAGGATTGAGTATTGAAGATTGAGGATTGGTGATTGAGGATTGAGGATTGAGGATTGAGGATTGAGTGTTGAGGATTGAAGATTGAGTATTGAGGATAGAAGACTGACGATTGAGGATTGAGGATTGAGTATTGAAGATTAAGGATTGATGATTGAGGAATGAGGATTGAGGATTGACGATTGAGGATTGAGTATTGAAGATTGAGGATTGGTGATTGAGGACTGAGGATTGAGGATTGGGGATAGAGGATTGAGGATTGAGGTTTGAGGACTGAGGACTGAGGATTGTGAATTGAGGATTCAGTATTGAGGATGAGGGCTGAGGGTTGAGGATTGAGGTTTGAGGACTGAGGACTGATGTTTGAGGATTGAGAATTGAGGATTGAGGATTGAGGATTGAAGATTGAGGATTGGGTATTGAGGATTGAAGAATCAGGATTGAGGATTGAGGATTGAGGATTGAGGAATGAAAATTGAGGGTTGAGGGTTGAGGATTGAGGATTGAGGGATGAGTATTGACGATTGAAGATTGAGGACTGAGGATTGAGTATTGAGGACTGAAGTTTGACGATTGAGGATTGAGGATTGAGGATTGAAGATTGAGTATTGTGGATTGAGGATTGACAACAGATTGTTGAGGACTGAGGTCTGAAGATTGAGGATTCGGGATTGAGGATTCAGAACTGAGGTTTGAGGACTAAGGATTGAGGATTGAAGATTGAGTATTGAGGATTGAGGATTGAGGATTGAAGATTGAGGATTGAGAATTGAGGATGGGGGCTGACGGTTGAGGATTGAGGTTTGAGGACTGAGGACTGAGGATAGAGCATTGGGAAATGAGGATTGAGGATTGATGATTGAAGATTGAGTATTGTGTATTGAGGATTGAAGAACGAGGATTGAGGATTGAGGTTTGAGGATTGAGGATTGAAGACTGAGTATTGAGGATTGAAGACTGACGATTGTGATAGAGGATTGAGGACTGAGGATTGAGGATTGAAGATTGATGATTGAGGATTGGGTATTGAGGATTGAAGAATGAGGATTGAGGATTGAGGATTGAGGATTGAGTGTTGAGGATTGCAGATTGAGTATTGAGGATAGAAGACTGACGATTGAGGATTGAGGATTGAGTATTGAAGATTAAGGATTGATGATTGAGGAATGAGGATTGAGGATTGAGGATTGAGGATTGAGTGTTGAAGATTGTGGATTGATGATTGAGGACTAAGGATTGAGGATTGGGGATTGAGGATTGAGGATTGAGGTTTGAGGACTGAGGGCTGAGGATTGTGGATTGAGGATTGAGGATTGAAGATTCAGTATTGAGGATTGAAGATTGGGAATTGAGGATTGAGGATTGAACATTGAGGACTGAGTGTTGAGTGTTGAGTGATGAGAATTGATGTTTGTGGATAGAGGTTTGAAGATTGCAGATTGAGTATTGAGTATTGAAAACTTTGAATAGAGGATATTCTATTGAGGATTGAGGATTGAGAACAGATTGTTGAGGACTGAGGGCCGAAGATTGAGGATTCAGGATTGAGGATTCAGAATTGAGGTTTGAGGACTGAGGATTGAGGATTGAAGATTGAGTACTGAGGATTGAAGATTCAGGATTGAGAATTGAGGATTCAGTATTGAGGATGAGGGCTGAGGGTTGAGTATTGAGGTTTGAGGTCTGATGGTTAAGGATTGAGGATTGAGAATTGAGGATTGAAGGTTGAGGATTGAAGATTGAGGATTGGGTATTGAGGATTGAAGAATGAGGATTGAGGATTGAGGTTTGAGGATTGAGGATTGAGGATTGAGGATTGAGGATTGAGGATTGAAGATTGAGCATTGAGTATTGAAGATTGAGGATTGATGATTGAGGATTGAGGATTGAGGATTGAAGATTGAATATTGATGATTGAATATTGAGGACTGAGGATTGAGGGTTGTTTATTGAGGACGAGGACTGAGGGTTGAATATTGATGTTTGAGGTCTGAGGGTTAAGGATTGAGGATTGAGGATTGAGGATTGAGGATTGAGTATTGAAGATTGAGGATTGATGATTGAGGATTGAGGATTGAGGATTGAAGATTGAATATTGAAGATTGTGTATTGAGGATTGAGGTTTGAGGATTGAAGATTGAGGATTGAGGATTGAGGATGGGGGCTGACGGTTCAGGATTGAGGTTTGAGGACTGAGGACTGAGGATAGAGCATTGAGAAATGAGGATTGAGTATTGAGGATTGAAGAATGAGTATTGGGTATTGAGGATCGTAGAATGAGGATTGAGGATTGAGGTTTGAGGATTGAGGATTGAAGATTGAGTATTGAGGATTGAAGACTGACGATTGAGGATTGAGGATTGAGGACTGAGAATTGAGGATTGAGGATTGAAGGTTGAGGATTGGGTATTGAGGATTGAAGAATGAGGATTGAGGATTGAGGATAGAGGATTGAGTGTTGAGTATTGAAGATTGAGTATTGAGGATAGAAGACTGACGATTGAGGATTGAGGATTGAGTGTTGAAGATTGAGTATTGATGATTGTGGAATGAGGATTGAGGATTGAGGATTGAGGATTGAGTATTGAAGATTGAGGATTGATGATTGAGGACTGAGGATTGAGTGTTGAGTGATGAGAATTGATGTTTGTGGATAGAGGTTTGAAGATTGCAGATTGAGTATTGACTATTGAAGACCTTGAATTGATGATATTCTATTGAGGATTGAGGATTGACAACAGATTGTTGAGGACTGAGGTCTGAAGATTGAGGATTCAGGATTGAGGATTCAGAATTGAGGTTTGAGGACTAAGGATTGAGGATTGAAGATTGAGTATTGAGGATTGAGGATTGAGGATTGAAGATTGAGGATTGAGGATTGAGGATGGGGGCTGACGGTTGAGGATTGAGGTTTGAGGACTGAGGACTGAGGATAGAGCATTGAGAAATGAGGATTGAGTATTGATGATTGAAGATTGAGTATTGGGTATTGAGGATTGAAGAACGAGGATTGAGGATTGAGGTTTGAGGATTGAGGATTGAAAATTGAGTATTGAGGATTGAAGACTGGCGATTGAGGATAGAGGATTGAGGACTGAGGATTGAGGATTGAAGATTGATGATTGAGGATTGGGTATTGAGGATTGAAGAATGAGGATTGAGGATTGAGGATTGAGGATTGAGTGTTGAGGATTGAAGATTGAGTATTGAGGATAGAAGACTGACGATTGAGGATTGATGATTGAGTATTGAAGATTAAGGATTGATGATTGAGGAATGAGGATTGAGGATTGAGGATTGAGGATTGAGTGTTGAAGATTGAGGATTGATGATTGAGGACTGAGGATTGAGGATTGGGGATTGAGGATTGAGGATTGAACGTTGAGGACTGAGGATTGAGTGTTATGTTTGGAGGACGAGGACTGAGGGTTGAATATTGATGTTTGAGGTCTGATGGTTAAGGATTGAGGATTGAGAATTGAGGATTGAAGATTGAGGATTGAAGATTGAGGATTCTGTATTGAGGATTGAAGAATGAGGATTGAGGATTGAGGTTTGAGGATTGAAGATTGGGAATTGAGGATTGAGGATTGAACATTGAGGACTGACTGTTGAGTGTTGAGTGATGAGAATTGATGTTTGTGGATAGAGGTTTGAAGATTGCAGATTGAGTATTGACAATTGAAAACCTTGAATTGAGGATATTCTATTGAGGATTGAGGATTGACAACAGATTGTTGAGGACTGAGGTCTGAAGATTGACGATTCAGGATTGAGGATTCAGAATTGAGGTTTGAGGACTAAGGATTGAGGATTGAAGAATGAGTATTGAGGATTGAGGATTGTGGATTGAGGATTGGGGATTGAGGATTGAGTATTGAGTATTGAAGATTGAGGATTGATGATTGAGGATTGAGGATTGTGGATTGAGGATTGAGGATTGAGGATTGAGGATTGAGGATTGAAGATTGAGGATTGGGGATTGAGGAGTGACGATTGAGGATTGAGGATTGAGGATTGAGGATTGAGAGTTGAGGATTGATGATTCAAGATTGAGTATTGAGGATTGTAGGATGAGGATTGAGGATTGAGGATTGAGGATTGAGGATTGAGGATTGAAGATTTAGTATTGAGGATTGAAGATAGAGGATTGAGAATATAGGATTGAGGATAGAGGATTGAAGATTGAGGATTGGGTAGTGAGGACTGATGAATGAGGATTGAGGATTGAGGGTTGAGGATTGAGTGTTGAGGATTGAAGATTGAGTATTGAGGATAGAAGACGGACGATTGAGGATTGAGGATTGAGGATTGAGGATCGAGGATTGAGGATTGAAGATTTAGTATTAAGGATTGAAGGTAGAGGATTGAGAATTGAGGATTGAGGATTGAGGATTGAAGATTGAGTATTGGGTATTGAGGATTCAAGAATAAGGATTGAGGATTGAGGATTGAGGATTGAGGATTGAGGATTGAGGATAGAAGGTTGAGTATTGAGGATTGAAGACTGACGATTGAGGATTGAGTACTGAGGATTGAGGGTTGAGGATTGAGGATTGAAGATTGAGTATTGACGATTGAGGATGGGGGCTGACGGTTCAGGATTGAGGTTTGAGGAATGAGGATTGAGGATTGAGGATTGAGGATTGAGTGTTGAAGATTGAGGATTGATGATTGAGGACTGAGGATTGAGTGTTGAGTGATGAGAATTGATGTTTGTGGATAGAGGTTTGACGATTGCAGATTGAGTATTGACTATTGAAAACTTTGAATTGAGGATATTCTATTGAGGATTGAGGATTGACAACAGATTGTTGAGGACTGAGGTCTGAAGATTGAGGATTCAGGATTGAGGATTCAGAATTGAGGTTTGAGGACTAAGGATTGAGGATTGAAGATTGAGTATTGAGGATTGAGGATGGAAGATTGAGTATTGAAGATTGAGGATTGATGATTGAGGATTGAGGATTGAGGATTGAAGATTGAATATTGATGATTGAATATTGAGGACTGAGGATTGAGGGTTGTTTATTGAGGACGAGGACTGAGGGTTGAATATTGATGTTTGAGGTCTGAGGGTTAAGGATTGAGGATTGAGGATTGAGGATTGAGGATTGAGTATTGAAGATTGAGGATTGATGATTGAGGATTGAGGATTGAGGATTGAAGATTGAATATTGAAGATTGTGTATTGAGGATTGAGGTTTGAGGATTGAAGATTGAGGATTGAGGATTGAGGATGGGGGCTGACGGTTCAGGATTGAGGTTTGAGGACTGGGGACTGAGAAATAGAGCATTGAGAAATGAGGATTGAGTATTGAGGATTGAAGATTGAGGATTGAGTATTGAAGATTGAGGATTGATGATTGAGGATTGAGGATTGAGGATTGAAGATTGAATATTGATGATTGAATATTGAGGACTGAGGATTGAGGGTTGTTTATTGAGGACGAGGACTGAGGGTTGAATATTGATGTTTGAGGTCTGAGGGTTAAGGATTGAGGATTGAGGATTGAGGATTGAGGATTGAGTATTGAAGATTGAGGATTGATGATTGAGGATTGAGGATTGAGGATTGAAGATTGAATATTGAAGATTGTGTATTGAGGATTGAGGTTTGAGGATTGAAGATTGAGGATTGAGGATTGAGGATGGGGGCTGACGGTTCAGGATTGAGGTTTGAGGACTGAGGACTGAGGATAGAGCATTGAGAAATGAGGATTGAGTATTGAGGATTGAAGAATGAGTATTGGGTATTGAGGATCGTAGAATGAGGATTGAGGATTGAGGTTTGAGGATTGAGGATTGAAGATTGAGTATTGAGGATTGAAGACTGACGATTGAGGATTGAGGATTGAGGACTGAGAATTGAGGATTGAGGATTGAAGGTTGAGGATTGGGTATTGAGGATTGAAGAATGAGGATTGAGGATTGAGGATAGAGGATTGAGTGTTGAGTATTGAAGATTGAGTATTGAGGATAGAAGACTGACGATTGAGGATTGAGGATTGAGTGTTGAAGATTGAGTATTGATGATTGTGGAATGAGGATTGAGGATTGAGGATTGAGGATTGAGTATTGAAGATTGAGGATTGATGATTGAGGACTGAGGATTGAGTGTTGAGTGATGAGAATTGATGTTTGTGGATAGAGGTTTGAAGATTGCAGATTGAGTATTGACTATTGAAGACCTTGAATTGATGATATTCTATTGAGGATTGAGGATTGACAACAGATTGTTGAGGACTGAGGTCTGAAGATTGAGGATTCAGGATTGAGGATTCAGAATTGAGGTTTGAGGACTAAGGATTGAGGATTGAAGATTGAGTATTGAGGATTGAGGATTGAGGATTGAAGATTGAGGATTGAGGATTGAGGATGGGGGCTGACGGTTGAGGATTGAGGTTTGAGGACTGAGGACTGAGGATAGAGCATTGAGAAATGAGGATTGAGTATTGATGATTGAAGATTGAGTATTGGGTATTGAGGATTGAAGAACGAGGATTGAGGATTGAGGTTTGAGGATTGAGGATTGAAAATTGAGTATTGAGGATTGAAGACTGACGATTGAGGATAGAGGATTGAGGACTGAGGATTGAGGATTGAAGATTGATGATTGAGGATTGGGTATTGAGGATTGAAGAATGAGGATTGAGGATTGAGGATTGAGGATTGAGTGTTGAGGATTGAAGAATGAGTATTGAGGATAGAAGACTGACGATTGAGGATTGAGGATTGAGTATTGAAGATTAAGGATTGATGATTGAGGAATGAGGATTGAGGATTGAGGATTGAGGATTGAGTATTGAAGATTGAGGATTGATGATTGAGGACTGAGGATTGAGGATTGGGGATTGAGGGTTGAGGATTGAGGTTTGAGGACTGAGGACTGAGGATTGTGGATTGAGGATTGAGGATTGAAGATTCAGTATTGAGGATTGAAGATTGGGAATTGAGGATTGAGGATTGAACATTGAGGACTGAGTGTTGAGTGTTGAGTGATGAGAATTGATGTTTGTGGATAGAGGATTGAAGATTGAGGATTGAGTGTTGAGCATTGAAGATTGAGTATTGAGGATAGAAGACTGACGATTGAGGATTGAGGATTGAGTATTGAAGATTAAGGATTGAGGATAGAGGATTGAGGATTGAGGATAATGAGTATTGAAGATTGAGGATTGATGACTGAGTATTGAGGATTGAAGATTGAAAATTGATTATTAAGGATTGAAGATTGAGGATTGAGGATTGAGTATTGAGAATTGAGAATTGAGGATGAGGACTGAGGGTTGTGGATTGAGGTTTGAGGAATGATGATTGAGGATTGAGGATTGAGGATTGAGGATTGAGGATTGAGGATTGAGGATTGAGTATTGAAGATTGAGTATTGATGACTGAGGATTGAGGATTGAGGGTTGAGGATTGAGGATTGAGGATTGAAAATTGAGTATCGGGGACTCAAGATTGAGGATTGAGGATTGAGGATTGAGGACGGAGGATGAGGGCTGAGGGTTGAGGATTGAGGTTTGAGTATTGAATCCTGAGGATTCAGGATATTCTATTGAGTGTTGAGAACTGAGGATTGATGGTTGAGTATTGAGGATTGAAGATTGAGGATTGAGGAATGAGTATTGAAGGTTGAGGATTGATGGTTGTGGATTGAGGATTGGGGATTGAGGATTGAGTATTGAGTATTGAATATTGAGGATTGATGATTGAGGACTGAGGATTGTGGATTGAGTATTGAGGATTGAGGATTGAGGATTGAGGATTGAAGATTGAGGATTGGGGATTGAGGAGTGACGATTGAGGATTGAGGATTGAGGATTGAGAGTTGAGGATTGATGATTCAAGATTGAGTATTGAGGATTGTAGAATGAGGATTGAGGATTGAGGATTGAGGATTGAGGATTGAGGATTGAAGATTTAGTATTGAGGATTGAAGATAGAGGATTGAGAATTGAAGATTGAGGATTGAGGATTGAAGATAGAGGATTGGGTAGTGAGGATTGATGAACGATGATTGAGGATTGAGGATTGAGGATTGAGGATTGAGCATTGAAAATTGAGGATTGGGAATTGAGGATTGACGATTGAGGATTGAGTATTGAGGATTGAAGATTGAGTATTGATGATTGAAGATTGAGGGTTGAGGATTGAGGATTGAGAATGAGGGCTGAGGGTTTGAGTATAGAATCCTGAGAATTCAGGATATTCTATTGATCATTGAGCATTTAGGATTGATGGTTGAGTATTGAGGATTGAGAATTGAGGATTGAGGATTGAGTATTGAAGATTGAGGATTGATGATTGAGCATTGAGGATTGAGTATTGAGGATTGACGCTTGAGGATTGAGGGTTGAGGATGTAGGATTGAAGAGAGAGGACTGAGTGTTGAGGATTGAGTGTTGAGGATTGATGCTTGAGGTTTGAGATTTGATTATTGAATATTCTGGATTGAGTATTGAACCATCAGAATTCAGGATGTTCTATTGAGTATGAAGAATGAGGATTGAGGATTGAGGTTTGAGGATTGAGGATTGAAGATTGAGGTTTGAGGAATGAGGATTGAGGATTGAGGATTGAGGATTGAGGATTGAGGATTGAGGATTGAGGATTGAGGATTGAGGATTGAGTATTGAAGATTGAGTATTGATGACTGAGGATTGAGGATTGAGGATTGAGGATTGAGGATTGAGGATTGAAAAATGAGTATCGGGGACTCAAGATTGAGGATTGAGGATTGAGGATTGAGGGCGGAGGATGAGGGCTGAGGGTTGAGCATTGAGGTTTGAGTATTGAACCCTGAGAATTCAGGATATTCTATTGAGTGTTGAGAACTGAGGATTGATGGTTGAGTATTGAGGATTGAAGATTGAGGATTGAGGAATGAGTATTGAAGGTTGAGGATTGATGATTGTGGATTGAGGATTGGGGATTGAGGATTGATTATTGAGTATTGAAGATTGAGGATTGATGATTGAGGATTGAGTATTGAGGATTGAGGTTTGAGGATTGAGGATTGAGGACTGAGGATTGAAGATTGAGGATTGGGGTCTGAGGAGTGACGATTGAGGATTGAGCATTGAGGATTGAGAGTTGAGGATTGATGATTCAAGATTGAGTATTGAGGATTGTAGAATGAGGATTGAGGATTGAGGTTTGAGGATTGAGGATTGAGGATTGAAGATTTAGTATTGAGGATTGAAGATAGAGGATTGAGAATTGAGGATTGAGGATTGAGGATTGAAGATTGAGGATTGTGTGTTGAGGATTGAAGATTGAGTATTGAGGATAGAAGACTGACTATTGAGGATTGAGGATTGAGTATTGAAGATTAAGGATTGATGATTGAGGAATGAGGATTGAGGATTGAGGATTGAGGACTGAGGATTGAGGATTGAAGATTGATGATTGAGGATTGGGTATTGAGGATTGAAGAATGAGTATTGAGGATAGAAGACTGACGATTGAGGATTGAGGATTGAGTATTGAAGATTAAGGATTGATGATTGAGGAATGAGGATTGAGGATTGAGGATTGAGGATTGAGTATTGAAGATTCAGGATTGATGATTGAGGACTGAGGATTGAGGATTGGGGATTGAGGGTTGAGGATTGAGGTTTGAGGACTGAGGACTGAGGATTGTGGATTGAGGATTGAGGATTGAAGATTCAGTATTGAGGATTGAAGATTGGGAATTGAGGATTGAGGATTGAACATTGAGGACTGAGTGTTGAGTGTTGAGTGATGAGAATTGATGTTTGTGGATAGAGGATTGAAGATTGAGGATTGAGTGTTGAGCATTGAAGATTGAGTATTGAGGATAGAAGACTGACGATTGAGGATTGAGGATTGAGTATTGAAGATTAAGGATTGAGGATAGAGGATTGAGGATTGAGGATAATGAGTATTGAAGATTGAGGATTGATGACTGAGTATTGAGGATTGAGGATTGAAAATTGATTATTAAGGATTGAAGATTGAGGATTGAGGATTGAGTATTGAGAATTGAGGATGAGGACTGAGGGTTGTGGATTGAGGTTTGAGGAATGATGATTGAGGATTGAGGATTGAGGATTGAGGATTGAGGATTGAGGATTGAGGATTGAGTATTGAAGATTGAGTATTGATGACTGAGGATTGAGGATTGAGGGTTGAGGATTGAGGATTGAGGATTGAAAATTGAGTATCGGGGACTCAAGATTGAGCATTGAGGATTGAGGATTGAGGACGGAGGATGAGGGCTGAGGGTTGAGGATTGAGGTTTGAGTATTGAATCCTGAGGATTCAGGATATTCTATTGAGTGTTGAGAACTGAGGATTGATGGTTGAGTATTGAGGATTGAAGATTGAGGATTGAGGAATGAGTATTGAAAGTTGAGGATTGATGGTTGTGGATTGAGGATTGGGGATTGAGGATTGAGTATTGAGTATTGAATATTGAGGATTGATGATTGAGGACTGAGGATTGTGGATTGAGTATTGAGGATTGAGGATTGAGGATTGAGGATTGAAGATTGAGGATTGGGGATTGAGGAGTGACGATTGAGGATTGAGGATTGAGGATTGAGAGTTGAGGATTGATGATTCAAGATTGAGTATTGAGGATTGTAGAATGAGAATTGAGGATTGAGGATTGAGGATTGAGGATTGAGGATTGAAGATTTAGTATTGAGGATTGAAGATAGAGGATTGAGAATTGAGGATTGAGGATTGAGGATTGAAGATTGAGGATTGGGTAGTGAGGATTGATGAACGAGGATTGAGGATTGAGGATTGAGGATTGAGGATTGAGCATTGAAAATTGAGGATTGGGAAATGAGGATTGACGATTGAGGATTGAGTATTGAGGATTGAAGATTGAGTATTGATGATTGAAGATTGAGGGTTGAGGATTGAGGATTGAGAATGAGGGCTGAGGGTTGAGGATTGAGGTTTGAGTATAGAATCCTGAGAATTCAGGATATTCTATTGATCATTGAGCATTTAGGATTGATGGTTGAGTATTGAGGATTGAGAATTGAGGATTGAGGATTGAGTATTGAAGATTGAGGATTGATGATTGAGCATTGAGGATTGAGTATTGAGGATTGACGCTTGAGGATTGAGGGTTGAGGATGTAGGATTGAAGAGAGAGGACTGAGTGTTGAGGATTGAGTGTTGAGGATTGATGCTTGAGGTTTGAGATTTGATTATTGAATATTCTGGATTGAGTATTGAACCATCAGAATTCAGGATGTTCTATTGAGTATTGAGAATTGAGGATTGATGGTTGAGTATTGAGGATTGATGGTTGAGGGTTGAGTGTCGGATATAGAGGATTGAGGATTGAGGATTGAGGATTGAGTATTGATGATTGAGGAATGATGATTGAGGATTGAGGATTGAGGATTGGGGATTGAGGATTGAGGATTGAGGATTGATTGTTGAGGATTGAGAATTGAAGATTGAGTTTTGATCACTGAGGATTGAGGATTGAGGATTGAGGATTGAGGATTGAGGATTGAAGACTGAATATTGAGGATTGAAGATTCAGGATTGAGGATTGAGGATTGAGGATGGAGGATGAGGGCTGAGGGTTGAGGGTTGAGGTTTGAGGACTGTGGAATGAGGATTAAGGGTTGAGAATTGAGGATTGAGGATTGAGGATTGAAGATTGAGGATTGGGTATTGAGGTTTGAAGAATGAGGATTGAGGATTGAGGATTGAGGATTGAGGATTGAGAATTGAGGATTGAGGATTGAGTATTGAAGATTGAGGATTGATGATTGAGGATTGAGGATTGAGTATTGAGGATTGACGCTTGAGGATTGAGGGTTGAGGATGTAGGATTGAAGAGAGAGGACTGAGTGTTGAGGATTGAGTGCTGAGAATTGATGCTTGAGGTTTGAGATTTGATTATTGAATATTCTGGATTGAGTATTGAACCATCAGAATTCAGGATGTTCTATTGAGTATTGAGAATTGAGGATTGATGGTTGAGTATTGAGGATTGATGGTTGAGGGTTGACTGTTGAATATAGAGGATTGAGGATTGAGGATTGAGGATTGCGTATTGAAGATTGAGGAATGATGATTGAGGATTGAGGATTGAGGATTGGGGATTGAGGATTGAGCATTGAGGTTTGAGGACTGAGGGCTGAGGATTGAGGATTGAGGATTTAGGATTGAGGATGAGGGCTGAGTGTTGAGGATTGAGGTTTGAGGACTGAGGACTGAGGACTGATGATTGAGAATTGAGGATTGAGGATTGAGGATTGAAGATTGAGGATTGGGTATTGAGGATTGAAGAATGAGGATTGAGGATTGAAGAATGAGTATTGACGATTGAAGATTGAGGATTGAGGATTGAGTATTGAGGACTGAAGATTGACGATTGAGGATTGAGTATTGAGGATTGAGGATTGAGGACTGAGGATTGAGGATTGAGAATTGAGAACTGATAATGAGGACTGAGGGTTGAGGATTGAGGATAGAGGATTGAGGATTGAGGATAATGAGTATTGAAGATTGAGGATTGATGACTGAGTATTGAGGATTGAGGATTGAAAATTGATTATTAAGGATTGAAGATTGAGTATTGAGGATTGAGTATTGAGAATCGAGAATTGAGGATGAGGACTGAGGGTTGTGGATTGAGGATTGAGGAATGATGATTGAGGATTGAGGATTGAGGATTGAGGATTGAGGATTGAGGATTGAGGATTGAGGATTGAGTATTGAAGATTGAGTATTGATGACTGAGGATTGAGGATTGAGGATTGAGGATTGAGGATTGAGGATTGAAAATTGAGTATCGGGGACTCAAGATTGAGGACTGAGGATTGAGGATTGAGGACGGAGGATGAGGGCTGAGGGTTGAGGATTGAGGTTTGTGTATTGAATCCTGAGAATTCAGGATATTCTATTGAGTGTTGAGAACTGAGGATTGATGGTAGAGTATTGAGGATTGAAGATTGAGGATTGAGGAATGAGTATTGAAGGTTGAGGATTGATGGTTGTGGATTGAGGATTGGGGACTGAGGATTGAGTATTGAGTATTGTAGATTGAGGATTGATGATTGAGGATTGAGGATTGTGGATTGAGGATTGAGGATTGAGGATTGAGGATTGAGGATTGAAGATTGAGGATTGGGGATTGAGGAGTGACGATTGAGGATTGAGGATTGAGGATTGAGGATTGAGAGTTGAGGATTGATGATTCAAGATTGAGTATTGAGGATTGTAGGATGAGGATTGAGGATTGAGGATTGAGGATTGAGGATTGAGGATTGAAGGTTTAGTATTGAGGATTGAAGATAGAGGATTGAGAATTGAGGATTGAGGATTGAGGATTGAAGATTGAGGATTGGGTAGTGAGGACTGATGAATGAGGATTGAGGATTGAGGGTTGAGGATTGAGTGTTGAGGATTGAAGATTGAGTATTGAGGATAGAAGACGGACGATTGAGGATTGAGGATTGAGGATTGAGGATCGAGGATTGAGGATTGAAGATTTAGTATTAAGGATTGAAGGTAGAGGATTGAGAATTGAGGATTGAGGATTGAGGATTGAAGATTGAGTATTGGGTATTGAGGATTCAAGGATAAGGATTGAGGATTGAGGATTGAGGATTGAGGATTGAGGATAGAAGGTTGAGTATTGAGGATTGAAGACTGACGATTGAGGATTGAGTACTGAGGATTGAGGGTTGAGGATTGAGGATTGAAGATTGAGTATTGAGGATTGAGGATTGACGATTGAAGATTGAGTATTGACGATTGAGGATGGGGGCTGACGGTTCAGGATTGAGGTTTGAGGAATGAGGATTGAGGATTGAGGATTGAGGATTGAGTATTGAAGATTGAGGATTGATGATTGAGGACTGAGGATTGAGTGTTGAGTGATGAGAATTGATGTTTGTGGATAGAGGTTTGAAGATTGCAGATTGAGTATTGACTATTGAAAACTTTGAATTGAGGATATTCTATTGAGGATTGAGGATTGACAACAGATTGTTGAGGACTGAGGGCCGAAGATTCAGGATTCAGGATTGAGGATTCAGAATTGAGGTTTGAGGACTGAGGATTGAGGATTGAAGATTGAGTACTGAGGATTGAAGATTGAGGATTGAGAATTGAGGATTCAGTATTGAGGATGAGGGCTGAGGGTTGAGGATTGAGGTTTGAGGACTGAGGACTGAGGATTGAGGATTGAGAATTGCGGATTGAGGATTGAGGATTGAAGATTGAGGATTGGGTATTGAGGATTGGAGAATGAGAATTGAGGATTGAGGATTGAGGATTGAAAATTGAGTATCGGGGACTCAAGATTGAGGATTGAGGATTGAGGATTGAGGGCGGAGGATGAGGGCTGAGGGTTGAGCATTGAGGTTTGAGTATTGAACCCTGAGAATTCAGGATATTCTATTGAGTGTTGAGAGCTGAGGATTGATGGTTGAGTATTGAGGATTGAAGATTGAGGATTGAGGAATGAGTATTGAAGGTTGAGGATTGATGATTGTGGATTGAGGATTGGTGATTGAGGATTGAGTATTGAGTATTGAAGATTGCGGATTGATGATTGAGGATTGAGTATTGAGGATTGAGGATTGAGGATTGAGGATTGAGGATTGAGGATTGAACATTGAGGAGTGGGATCTGAGGAGTGACGATAGAGGATTGAGGATTGAGGATTGAGAGTCGAGGATTGATGATTCAAGATTGAGTATTGAGGATTGTAGAATGAGGATTGAGGATTAAGGTTTGAGGATTGAGGATTGAGGATTGAAGATTTAGTATTGAGGATTGAAGATAGAGGATTGAGAATTGAGGATTGAGGATTGAGGATTGAAGATTGAGGATTGAGTGTTGAGGATTGAAGATTGAGTATTGGGGATAGAAGACTGACGATTGAGGATTGAGGATTGAGTATTGAAGATTAAGGATTGATGATTGAGGAATGAGGATTGAGGATTGAGGATTGAGGACTGAGGATCGAGGATTGAAGATTGATGATTGAGGATTGGGTATTGAGGATTGAAGAATGAGGATTGAGGATTGAGGATAGAGGATTGAGTGTTGAGGATTGAAGATTGAGTATTGAGGATAGAAGACTGACGATTGAGGATTGAGGATTGAGTGTTGAAGATTGAGGATTGATGATTGAGGAATGAGGATTGAGGATTGAGGATTGAGGATTGAGTATTGAAGATTGAGGATTGATGATTGAGGACTGAGGATTGAGTGTTGAGTGATGAGAATTGATGTTTGTGGATAGATGTTTGAAGATTGCAGATTGAGTATTGACAATTGAAAACCTTGAATTGAGGATATTCTATTGAGGATTGAGGATTGACAGCAGATTGTTGAGAACTGAGGTCTGAAGATTGACGATTCAGGATTGAGGATTCAGAATTGAGGTTTGAGGACTAAGGATTGAGGATTGAAGATTGAGTATTGAGGATTGAGGATTGAGGATTGAAGATTGAGGATTGGGTAGTGAGGATTGATGAATGAGGATTGAGGATTGAGGATTGAGGATTGAGTGTTGAGGATTGAAGATTGAGTATTGAGGATTGTGGGTGGGGGCTGACGGTTCAGGATTGAGGTTTGAGGACTGAGGACTGAGGATGGAACATTGAGAAGTGAGGATTGAGGATTGAGGATTGAAGATTGAGTATTGGGTATTGAGGATCGAAGAATGAGGATTGAGGATTGAGGTTTGAGGATTGAGGATTGAAGATTGAGTATTGAGGATTGAAGACTGACGATTGAGGATTGAGGATTGAGGACTGAGGGTTGAGGATTGAGGATTGAAGATTGAGGATTGGGTATTGAGGATTGAAGAATGAGGATTGACGATTGAGGATAGAGGATTGAGTGTTGAGGATTGAAGATTGAGTATTGAGGATAGAAGACTGACGATTGAGGATTGAGGATTGAGTGTTGAAGATTGAGGATTGATGATTGAGGAATGAGGATTGAGGATTGAGGATTGAGGATTGAGGATTGAGTATTGAAGATTGAGGATTGATGATTGAGGACTGAGGATTGAGTGTTGAGTGATGAGAATTGATGCTTGTGGATAGAGGTTTGAAGATTGCAGATTGAGTATTGACAATTGAAAACCTTGAATTGAGGATATTCTATTGAGGATTGAGGATTGACAACAGATTGTTGAGAACTGAGGTCTGAAGATTGACGATTCAGGATTGAGGATTCAGAATTGAGGTTTGAGGACTAAGGATTGAGGATTGAAGATTGAGTAGTGAGGATTGAGGATTGAGGATTGAAGATTGAGGATTGAGGATTGAAAATTGATTATTAAGGATTGAAGATTGAGGATTGAGGATTGAGGATTGAGAATTGAGAATTGAGGATGAGGACTGAGGGTTGTGGATTGAGGTTTGAGGAATGAGGATTGAGGATTGAGGATTGAGGATTGAGGATTGAGGATTGAGGATTGAGTATTGAAGATTGAGTATTGATGACTGAGGATTGAGTATTGAGGATTGAAGACTGACGATTGAGGATTGAGGATTGAGGATTGATCATTGAGGACTGAGGATTGAGGACTGAGGATTGAGGATTGAGAATTGAGAACTGATAATGAGGACTGAGGGTTGAGGATTGAGAATTGAGAAATGATAATGAGGACTGAGGGTTGAGGATTGAGGATAGAGGATTGAGGATTGAGGATTGAGTATTGAAGATTGAGGATTGATGACTGAGTATTGAGGATTGAGGATTGAAAATTGATTATTAAGGATTGAAGATTGAGGATTGAGGATTGAGGATTGAGAATTGAGAATTGAGGATGAGGACTGAGGGTTGTGGATTGAGGTTTGAGGAATGAGGATTGAGGATTGAGGATTGAGGATTGAGGATTGAGGATTGAGGATTGAGTATTGAAGATTGAGTATTGATGACTGAGGATTGAGGATTGAGGATTGAGGATTGAGGATTGAGGATTGAAAATTGAGTATCGGGGACTCAAGATTGAGGATTGAGGATTGAGGATTGAGGGCGGAGGATGAGGGCTGAGGGTTGAGCATTGAGGTTTGAGTATTGAAACCTGAGAATTCAGGATATTCTATTGAGTGTTGAGAACTGAGGATTGATGGTTGAGTATTGAGGATTGAAGATTGAGGATTGTGGAATGAGTATTGAAGGTTGAGGATTGATGATTGTGGATTGAGGATTGGGGATTGAGGATTGAGTATTGAGTATTGAAGATTGAGGATTGATGATTGAGGATTGAGTATTGAGGATTGAGGATTGAGGATTGAGGATTGAGGGTTGAGGATTGAACATTGAGGATTGGGGTCTGAGGAGTGACGATAGAGGATTGAGGATTGAGGATTGAGAGTTGAGGATTGATGATTCAAGATTGAGTATTGAGGATTGTAGAATGAGGATTGAGGATTGAGGTTTGAGGATTGAGGATTGAGGATTGAAGATTTAGTATTGAGGATTGAAGATAGAGGATTGAGAATTGAGGATTGAGGATTGAGGATTGAAGATTGAGGATTGAGTGTTGAGGATTGAAGATTGAGTATTGAGGATAGAAGACTGACGATTGAGGATTGAGGATTGAGTATTGAAGATTAAGGATTGGTGATTGAGGAATGAGGATTGAGGATTGAGGATTGAGGACTGAGGATCGAGGATTGAAGATTGATGATTGAGGATTGGTTATTGAGGATTGAGGATTGAAGATTGAGGATTGGGTAGTGAGGATTGATGAATGAGGATTGAGGATTGAGGATTGAGGATTGAGTGTTGAGGATTGAAGATTGAGTACTGAGGATTAAGGATGGGGGCTGACGGTTCAGGATTGAGGTTTGAGGACTGAGGACTGAGGATGGAGCATTGAGAAATGAGGATTGAGAATTGAGGATTGAAGATTGAGTATTGGGTATTGAGGATCGAAGAATGAGGATTGAGGATTGAGGTTTGAGGATTGAGGATTGAAGATTGAGTATTGAGGATTGAAGACTGACGATTGAGGATTGAGGATTGAGGACTGAGGATTGAGGATTGAGGATTGAAGATTGAGGATTGGGTATTGAGGATTGAAGAATGAGGATTGAGGATTGAGGATAGAGGATTGAGTGTTGAGGATTGAAGATTGAGTATTGAGGATAGAAGACTGACGATTGAGGATTGAGGATTGAGTGTTGAAGATTGAGGATTGATGATTGAGGAATGAGGATTGAGGATTGAGGATTGAGGATTGAGTATTGAAGATTGAGGATTGATGATTGAGGACTGAGGATTGAGTGTTGAGCGATGAGAATTGATGTTTGTGGATAGAGGTTTGAAGATTGCAGATTGAGTATTGACAATTGAAAACCTTGAATTGAGGATATTCTATTGAGGATTGAGGATTGACAACAGATTGTTGAGAACTTAGGTCTGAAGATTGACGATTCAGGATTGAGGATTCAGAATTGAGGTTTGAGGACTAAGGATTGAGGATTGAAGATTGAGTATTGAGGATTGAGGATTGAGGATTGAAGATTGAGGATTGGGTAGTGAGGATTGATGAATGAGGATTGCGGATTGAGGATTGAGGATTGAGTGTTGAGGATTGAAGATTGAGTATTGAGGATTGAGGATGGGGGCTGACGGTTCAGGATTGAGGTTTGAGAACTGAGGACTGAGGATGGAGCATTGAGAAATGAGGATTGAGGATTGAGGATTGAAGATTGAGTATTGGGTATTGAGGATCGAAGAATGAGGATTGAGGATTGAGGTTTGAGGATTCAGGATTGAAGATTGAGTATTGAGGATTGAAGACTGACGATTGAGGATTGAGGATTGAGTACTGGGGATTGAGGATTGAGGATTGAAGATTGAGGATTAGGTATTGAGGATTGAAGAATGAGGATTGAGGATTGAGGAGAGAGGATTGAGTGTTGAGGATTGAAGATTGAGTATTGAGGATAGAAGACTGACGATTGAGGATTGAGGATTGAGTGTTGAAGATTGAGGATTGATGATTGAGGAATGAGGATTGAGGATTGAGGATTGAGGATTGAGTATTGAAGATTGAGGATTGATGATTGAGGACTGAGGATTGAGTGTTGAGTGATGAGAATTGATGTTTGTGGATAGAGATTTGAAGATTGCAGATTGAGTATTGACAATTGAAAACCTTGAATTGAGGATATTCTATTGAGGATTGAGGATTGACAACAGATTGTTGAGAACTGAGGTCTGAAGATTGACGATTCAGGATTGAGGATTCAGAATTGAGGTTTGAGGACTAAGGATTGAGGTATGAAGATTGAGGATTGAGGATTGAGGATTGAGGATTGAGTATTGAAGGTTGAGGATTGATGACTGAGTATTGACGATTGAGGATTGAAAATTGATTATTAAGGATTGAAGATTGAGGATTGAGGATTGAGGATTGAGAATTGAGAATTGAGGATGAGGACTGAGGGTTGTGGATTGAGGTTTGAGGAATGATGATTGAGGATTGAGGATTGAGGATTGAGGATTGAGGATTGAGGATTGAGTATTGAAGATTGAGTATTGATGACTGAGGATTGATGACTGAGGATTGAGGATTGAGGATTGAGGATTGAAAATTGAGTATCGGGGACTCAAGATTGAGGATTGAGGATTGAGGACTGAGGGCGGAGGATGAGGGCTGAGGGTTGAGGATTGAGGTTTGAGTATTGAACCCTGAGAATTCAGGATATTCTATTGAGTGTTGAGAACTGAGGATTGATGGTTGAGTATTGAGGATTGAAGATTGAGGATTGAGGAATGAGTATTGAAGGTTGAGGATTGATGATTGTGGATTGAGGATTGGGGATTGAGGATTGAGTATTGAGTATTGAAGATTGAGTATTGATGATTGAGGATTGAGTATTGAGGATTGAGGATTGAGGATTGAGGATTGAGGATTGAGGATTGAACATTGAGGATTGGGGTCTGAGGAGTGACGATAGAGGATTGAGGATTGAGGATTGAGAGTTGAGGATTGATGATTCAAGATTGAGTATTGAGGATTGTAGAATGAGGATTGAGGATTGAGGTTTGAGGATTGAGGATTGAGGATTGAAGATTTAGTATTGAGGATTGAAGATAGAGGATTGAGAATTGAGGTTTGAGGATTGAGGATTGAAGATTGAGGATTGAGTGTTGAGGATTGAAGATTGAGTATTGACGATAGAAGACGGACGATTGAGGATTGAGGATTGATGATTGAGGATCGAGGATTGAGGATTGAAGATTTAGTATTGAGGATTGAAGGTAGAGGATTGAGAATTGAGGATTGAGGATTGAGGATTGAAGATTGAGTATTGGGTATTGAGGATTCAAGAATAAGGATTGAGGATTGAGGATTGAGGATTGAGGATTGAGGATTGAGGATAGAAGATTGAGTATTGAGGATTGAAGACTGACGATTGAGGATTGAGTACTGAGGATTGAGGGTTGAGGATTGAGGATTGAAGATTGAGTATTGAGGAATGAGGATTGAGGATTGAAGATTGAGTATTGACGATTGAGGATGGGGGCTGACGGTTCAGGATTGAGGTTTGAGGAATGGGGGTTGAGGATTGAGGATTGAGGATTGAGTATTGAAGATTGAGGATTGATGATTGAGGACTGAGGATTGAGTGTTGAGTGATGAGAATTGATGTTTGTGGATAGAGGTTTGAAGATTGCAGATTGAGTATTGACTATTGAAAACTTTGAATTGAGGATATTCTATTGAGGATTGAGGATTGACAACAGATTGTTGAGGACTGAGGTCTGAAGATTGAGGATTCAGGATTGAGGATTCAGAATTGAGGTTTGAGGACTAAGGATTGAGGATTGAAGATTGAGTATTGAGGATTGAGGATTGAGGATTGAAGATTGAGTATTGAGGATTGAGGATGGGGGCTGACGGTTGAGGATTGAGGTTTGAGGACTGAGGACTAAGGATAGAGCATTGAGAAATGAGGATTGAGGATTGATGATTGAAGATTGAGTATTGGGTATTGAGGATTGAAGAATGAGGATTGAGGATTGAGGTTTGAGGATTGAGGATTGAAGATTGAGTATTGAGGATTGAAGACTGACGATTGAGGATTGAGGATTGAGGACTGAGGATTGAGGATTGAAGATTGATGATTGAGGATTGGGTATTGAGGATTGAAGAATGAGGATTGAGGATTGAGGATTGAGGATTGAGTGTTGAGGATTGAAGATTGAGTATTGAGGATAGAAGGCTGACGATTGAGGATTGAGGGTTGAGTATTGAAGATTAAGGGTTGATGATTGAGGAATGAGGATTGAGGATTGAGGATTGAGTATTGAAGATTGAGGATTGATGATTGAGGACTGAGGATTGAGGATTGGGGATAGAGGATTGAGGATTGAGGTTTGAGGACTGAGGACTGAGGATTGTGGATTGAGGATTCAGTATTGAGGATGAGGGCTGAGGGTTGAGGATTGAGGTTTGAGGACTGAGGACTGAGGATTGAGGATTGAGAATTGAGGATTCAGGATTGAGGATTGAAGATTGAGGATTGGGTATTGAGGACTGAAGAATGAGGATAGAGGATTGAGGATTGAGGACTGAGGAATGAAAATTGAGGGTTGAGGGTTGAGGATTGAGGATTGAAGAATGAGTATTGACGATTGAAGGTTGAGGATTGAGGATTGAGTATTGAGGACTGAAGATTGACGATTGAGGATTGAGGATTGAGGATTGAGGAATGAAAATTGAGGGTTGAGGGTTGAGGATTGAGGATTGAAGAATGAGTATTGACGATTGAAGGTTGAGGATTGAGGATTGAGTATTGAGGACTGAAGATTGACGATTGAGGATTGAGAATTGAAGATTCAGGATTGAGGATTGAAGATTGAGGATTGGGTATTGAGGACTGAAGAATGAGGATTGAGGATTGAGGTATGAGGATTGAGGATTGAGGATTGAGGATTGAGGATTGAGGATTGAGGATTGAGGATTGAGGATTGAGTATTGAAGAATGAGGATTGATGATTGAGGATTGAGGATTGAGGATTGAAGATTGAATATTGATGATTGAATATTGAGGACTGAGGATTGAGGGTTGTTTATTGAGGACGAGGACTGAGGGTTGAATACTGATGTTTGAGGTCTGAGGGTTAAGGATTGAGGATTGAGGATTGAGGATTGAAGATTGAGAATTGAAGATTGAGTATTGAGGACTGAAGATTGACGATTGAGGATTAAGGATTGAGGATTGAGGATTGAGGATTGAAGATTCAGTATTGAGGATTGAAGGTTGAGGGTTGTGGATTGAGGATCTAGGATAGGAGATTGATTATTGAGGATTGAAGATTGAGAATTCAGGGTTGAGGATTGAGAATTGATAATTGAGGATGAGGATTGAGGGTTGAGGATTGAGGTTTGAGAAATGAGGATTGAGGATTGAGGATTGAGGATTGAGGATTGAGGATTGAGGATTCAGTATTGACGATTTAGTATTGATCACTGAGGATTGAGGATTGAGTATTGAGGATTGAAGATTGAATATAGAGGATTGAAGATTTAGGATTGAGGATTGAGTATTGAGGATGGAGGATGAGGGCTGAGGGCTGAGGATTGAGGTTTGGGTATTGAATCCTGAGAATTCAGGATATTCTATTGAGTATTGAGAATTGAGCATTGATGGTTGAGTATTGAGGATTGAGGATTGGGTATTGAGGATTGAAGAATGAGGGTTGAGGATTGAGGATTGAGGATTGAGGATTGAGGATTGAAGATTCAGGTTTGGGTACTGAGGATTGAAGAATGAGGATTGAGCATTGAGGATTGAGGATTGAGTATTGAAGATTGAGTATTGAGGATTGAAGATTGACGATTGAGGATTGGGGATTGAGGATTGAGGATTGAACGTTGAGGACTGAGTGTTGAGGGTTGAGTGATGAGAATTGATGTTTGTGGATAGAGGTTTGAAGAGAGCAGTTTGAGTATTGAGTATTGGAAGCTGTGAATTGAGGATATTCTATTGAGGATTGAGGATTGACAATTGATTGTTGAGGACTGAGGGCCGAAGATTGAGGACTCAGGATTGAGGATTCAGAATTGAGGTTTGAGGACTGAGGATTGTGGATTGAGGATTCAGGATTGAAGATTCAGTATTGAGGATTGAAGATTGGGAATTGAGGATTGAGGATTGAACATTGAGGACTGAGTGTTGAGTGTTGAGTGATGAGAATTGATGTTTGTGGATAGAGGTTTGAAGATTGCAGATTGAGTATTGAGTATTGAAAACTTTGAATTGAGAATGTTCTATTGAGGATTGAGGATTGACAACAGATTGTTGAGGACTGAGGTCTGAAGATTGAGGATTCAGGATTTTGGATCCAGAATTGATGTTTGAGGGCTAAGGATTGAGGATTGAATATTGAGTATTGAGGATTGAGGATTGAGGATTGAAGATTGAGGATTGAGGATTGAGGATGGGGGCTGACGGTTCAGGATTGAGGTTTGAGGACTGAGGACTGAGGATGGAGCATTGAGAAATGAGGATTGAGGATTGAGGATTGAAGATTGAGTATTGGGTATTGAGGATCGAAGAATGAGGATTGAGGATTGAGGTTTGAGGATTGAGGATTGAAGATTGAGTATTGAGGATTGAAGACTGACGATTGAGGATTGAGGATTGAGGACTGAGGATTGAGGATTGAGGATTGAAGATTGAGGATTGGGTATTGAGGATTGAAGAATGAGGATTGAGGATTGAGGATAGAGGATTGAGTGTTGAGGATTGAAGATTGAGTATTGAGGATAGAAGACTGACGATTGAGGATTGAGGATTGAGTGTTGAAGATTGAGGATTGATGATTGAGGAATGAGGATTGAGTATTGAGGATTGAGGATTGAGTATTGAAGATTGAGGATTGATGATTGAGGACTGAGGATTGAGTGTTGAGTGATGAGAATTGATGTCTGTGAATAGAGGTTTGAAGATTGCAGATTGAGTATTGACAATTGAAAACCTTGAATTAAGGATATTCTATTGAGGATTGAGGATTGACAACAGATTGTTGAGGACTGAGGTCTGAAGATTGACGATTCAGGATTGAGGATTCAGAATTGAGGTTTGAGGACTAAGGATTGAGGATTGAAGATTGATTATTGAGGATTGAGGATTGATCATTGAGGACTGAGGGTTGAGGACTGAGGATTGAGGATTGAGAATTGAGAACTGATAATGAGGACTGAGGGTTGAGGATTGAGAATTGAGAATTGATAATGAGGACTGAGGGTTGAGGATTGAGGATAGAGGATTGAGGATTGAGGATTGGGTATTGAAGAGTGAGGATTGATGACTGAGTATTGAGGATTGAGGATTGAAAATTGATTATTAAGGATTGAAGATTGAGGATTGAGGATTGAGGATTGAGAATTGAGAATTGAGGATGAGGACTGAGGGTTGTGGATTGAGGTTTGAGGAATGAGGATTGAGGATTGAGGATTGAGGATTGAGGATTGAGGATTGAGGATTGAGGATTGAGTATTGAAGATTGAGTATTGATGACTGAGGATTGAGGATTGAGGATTGAGGATTGAGGATTGAGGATTGAAAATTGAGTATCGGGGACTCAAGATTGAGGATTGAGGATTGAGGATTGAGGACGGAGGATGAGGGCTGAGGGTTGAGGATTGAGGTTTGAGTATTGAATCCTGAGAATTCAGGATATTCTATTGAGTGTTGAGAACTGAGGATTGATGGTTGAGTATTGAGGATTGAAGATTGAGGATTGAGGAATGAGTATTGAAGGTTGAGGATTGATGGTTGTGGATTGAGGATTGGGGATTCAGGATTGAGTATTGAGTATTGAAGATTGAGGATTGATGATTGAGGATTGAGGATTGTGGGTTGAGGATTGAGCATTGAGGATTGAGGATTGAGGATTGAGGATTGAAGATTGAGGATTGGGTATTGAGGATTGAAGAATGAGGATTGAGGATTGAGGATAGAGGATTGAGTGTTGAGGATTGAAGATTGAGTATTGAGGATAGAAGACTGACGATTGAGGATTGAGGATTGAGTGTTGAAGATTGAGGATTGATGATTGAGGAATGAGGATTGAGGATTGAGGATTGAGGATTGAGTATTGAAGATTGAGGATTGATGATTGAGGACTGAGGATTGAGTGTTGAGTGATGAGAAATGATGTTTGTGGATAGAGGTTTGAAGATTGCAGATTGAGTATTGACAATTGAAAACCTTGAATTGAGGATATTCTATTGAGGATTGAGGATTGACAACAGATTGTTGAGGACTGAGGTCTGAAGATTGACGATTCAGGATTGAGGATTCAGAATTGAGGTTTGAGGACTAAGGATTGAGGATTGAAGATTGAGTATTGAGGATTGAGGATTGAGGATTGAAGATTGAGGATTGAGGATTGAGTATTGAAGATTAAGGGTTGATGATTGAGGAATGATGATTGAGGATTGAGTATTGAGGGTTGAGTATTGAAGATTGAGGATTGATGATTGAGGACTGAGGATTGAGGATTGGGGATAGAGGATTGAGGATTGAGGTTTGAGGACTGAGGACTGAGGATTGTGGATTGAGGATTCAGTATTGAGGATGAGGGCTGAGGGTTGAGGATTGAGGTTTGAGGACTGAGGACTGAGGATTGAGGATTGAGAATTGGGGATTCAGGGTTGAGGATTGAAGATTGAGGATTGGGTATTGAGGACTGAAGAATGAGGATTGAGGATTGAGGATTGAGGATTGAGGATTGAGGATTGAGGATTGAGGATTGAGGATTGAGGATTGAGGACTGAGGATTGAGGATTGTGAATTGAGAACTGATAATGAGGACTGAGGGTTGAGGATTGAGGATAGAGGACTGAGGATTGAGGATTGAGTATTGAAGATAGAGGATTGATGACTGAGTATTGAGGATTGAGGATTGAAAATTGATTATTAAGGATTGAAGTTTGAGGATTGAGGATTGAGGATTGAGAATTGAGAATTGAGGATGAGGACTGAGGGTTGAGGATTGAGGATAGAGGACTGAGGATTGAGGATTGAGTATTGAAGATAGAGGATTGATGACTGAGTATTGAGGATTGAGGATTGAAAATTGATTATTAAGGATTGAAGTTTGAGGATTGAGGATTGAGGATTGAGAATTGAGAATTGAGGATGAGGACTGAGGGTTGTGGATTGAGGTTTGAGGAATGAGGATTGAGGATTGAGGATTGAGTATTGAGGATTGAGGATTGAGGATTGAGGATTGAAGATTGAGGATTGATGATTGAGGATTGAGGATTGAGGATGTGTGCTGACGGTTGAGGATTGATGTTTGAGGACTGAGGACTGAGGATAGAGCATTGAGAAATGAGGATTGAGGATTGATGATTGAAGATTGAGTATTGGGTATTGAGGATTGAAGAACGAGGATTGAGGATTGAGGTTTGAGGATTGAGGATTGAAGAATGAGTATTGACGTTTGAAGATTGAGGATTGAGGATTGAGTATTGAGGACTGAAGATTGAGGATTGAGGATTGAGGATTGAGTGTTGAGGATTGATGATTGTGTATTGAGGATAGAAGACTGACGATTGAGGATTGAGGATTGAGTATTGAAGATTAAGAATTGGTGATTGAGGAATGAGGATTGAGGATTGAGGATTGAGGATTGACTGTTGAAGATTGAGGATTGATGATTGAGGACTGAGGATTGAAGATTGGGGATTGAGGATTGAGGATTGAGGTTTGAGGACTGAGGGCTGAGGATTGTGGATTGAGGATTGAGGATTGAAGATTCAGTATAGAGGATTGAAGATTGGGAATTGAGGATTGAGGATTGGGGATTGACGATGAGTGCTGAGGGTTGAGGATTGAGGTTTGAGGACTGAGGACTGAGTATTGAGGGTTGAGAATTGAGGATAGAGGATTGAGGATTGAAGATTGAGGATTGGGTATTGAGGATTGGAGAATGAGTATTGAGGATTGAGGATTGAGGATTGAGGAATGAAAATTGAGGGTTGAGGGTTGAGGATTGAGGATTGAAGAATGAGTGTTGACGATTGAAGATTGAGGATTGAGGATTGAGTATTGAGGACTGAAGATTGACGATTGAGGATTGAGTATTGAGGATTGAAGATTGAGTATTGAGGATTGAAGATTGAGGATTGAGGATTGATCATTGAGGACTGAGGATTGAGGACTGAGGATTGAGGATTGAGAATTGGGAACTGATAATGAGGACTGAGGGTTGAGGATTGAGGATAGAGGATTGAGGAATGAGGATTGAGTATTGAAGATTGAGGATTGATGATTGAGTATTGAGGATTGAGGATTGAAAATTGATTATTAAGTGTTGAAGGTTGAGGATTGAGGATTGAGGATTGAGGATTGAAGATTGAATATTGATGATTGAATATTGAGGACTGAGGATTGAGGGTTATGTTTCGAGGACGAGGACTGAAGGTTGAATATTGATGTTTGAGGTCTGATGGTTAAGGATTGAAGATTGAGTATTGATGACTGAGGATTGAGGATTGAGGATTGAGGATTGAGGATTGAGGATTGAAAATTGAGTATAGGGGACTCAAGATTGAGGATTGAGGATTGAGGATTGAGGACGGAGGATGAGGGCTGAGGGTTGAGGATTGAGGTTTGAGTATTGAATCCTGAGAATTCAGGATATTCTATTGAGTGTTGAGAACTGAGGACTGATGGTTGAGTATTGAGGATTGAAGATTGAGGATTGAGGAATGAGTATTGAAGGTTGAGGATTGATGGTTGTGGATTGAGGATTGGGGATTGAGGATTGAGTATTGAGTATTGAAGGTTGAGGATTGATGATTGAGGATTGAGGATTGTGGGTTGAGGATTGAGCATTGAGGATTGAGGATTGAGGATTGAAGACTGAGGATTGGGGATTGAAGAGTGACGATTGAGGATTGAACGTTGAGGACTGAGTGTTGAGGGTTGAGTGATGAGAATTGATGTTTGTGGATAGAGGTTTGAAGATTGCAGTTTGAGTATTGAGTATTGAAAGCTGTGAATTGAGGATATTCTATTGAGGATTGAGGATTGACAATTGGTTGTTGAGGACTGAGGGCCGAAGATTGAGGACTCAGGATTGAGGATTCAGAATTGAGGTTTGAGGACTGAGGATTGTGGATCGAGGATTGAGGATTGAAGATTCAGTATTGAGGATTGAAGAATGGGAATTGAGGATTGAGGATTGAACATTGAGGACTGAGTGTTGAGTGTTGAGTGATGAGAATTGATGTTTGTGGATAGAGGTTTGAAGATTGCAGATTGAGTATTGAGTATTGAAAACTTTGAATTGAGAATATTCTATTGAGGATTGAGGATTGGCAACAGATTGTTGAGGACTGAGGTCTGAAGATTGAGGATTCAGGATTTTGGATCCAGAATTGAGGTTTGAGGACTAAGGATTGAGGATTGAAGATTGAGTATTGAGGATTGAGGATTGAGGATTGAAGATTGAGCATTGAGGATTGAGGATCGGGGCTGACGGTTCAGGATTGAGGTTTGAGGACTAAGGACTGAGGATAGAGCATTGAGAAATGAGGATTGAGGATTGAGGATTGAAGATTGAGTATTGGGTATTGAGGATCGAAGAATGAGGATTGAGGATTGAGGTTTGAGGATTGAGGATTGAAGATTGAGGTTTGAGGAATGAGGATTGAGGATTGAGGATTGAGGATTGAGGATTGAGGATTGAGGATTGAGGATTGAGGATTGAGTATTGAAGATTGAGTATTGATGACTGAGGATTGAGGATTGAGGATTGAGGATTGAGGATTGAGTATTGAAGATTGAGGATTGATGATTGAGGACTGAGGATTGAGTGTTGACTGATGAGAATTGATGTTTGTGGATAGAGGTTTGAAGATTGCAGATTGAGTATTGACTATTGAAAACTTTGAATTCAGGATATTCTATTGAGGATTGAGGATTGACAACAGATTGTTGAGGACTGAGGTTTGAAGATTGAGGATTCAGGATTGAGGATTCAGAATTGAGGTTTGAGGACTAAGGATTGAGGATTGAAGATTGAGTATTGAGGATTGAGGATTGAGGATTGAAGACTGAGTATTGAGGATTGAGGATGGGGGCTGGCGGTTGAGGATTGAGGTTTGAGGACTGAGGACTGAGGATAGAGCATTGAGAAATGAGGATTGAGGATTGATGATTGAAGATTGAGTATTGGGTATTGAGGATTGAAGAATAAGGATTGAGGATTGAGGTTTGAGGATTGAGGATTGAAGGTTGAGTATTGAGGATTGAGGATTGAAGATTGAGGATTGAGGATTGAGGATGGGGGCTGACGGTTCAGGATTGAGGTTTGAGGACTGAGGACTGAGGATGGAGCATTGAGAAATGAGGATTGAGGATTGAGGATTGAAGATTGAGTATTGGGTATTGAGGATCGAAGAATGAGGATTGAGGATTGAGGTTTGAGGATTGAGGATTGAAGATTGAGTATTGAGGATTGAAGACTGACGATTGAGGATTGAGGATTGAGGACTGAGGATTGAGGATTGAGGATTGAAGATTGAGGATTGGGTATTGAGGATTGAAGAATGAGGATTGAGGATTGAGGATAGAGGATTGAGTGTTGAGGATTGAAGATTGAGTATTGAGGATAGAAGACTGACGATTGAGGATTGAGGATTGAGTGTTGAAGATTGAGGATTGATGATTGAGGAATGAGGATTGAGTATTGAGGATTGAGGATTGAGTATTGAAGATTGAGGATTGATGATTGAGGACTGAGGATTGAGTGTTGAGTGATGAGAATTGATGTCTGTGGATAGAGGTTTGAAGATTGCAGATTGAGTATTGACAATTGAAAACCTTGAATTAAGGATATTCTATTGAGGATTGAGGATTGACAACAGATTGTTGAGGACTGAGGTCTGAAGATTGACGATTCAGGATTGATGATTCAGAATTGAGGTTTGAGGACTAAGGATTGAGGATTGAAGATTGATTATTGAGGATTGAGGATTGATCATTGAGGACTGAGGGTTGAGGACTGAGGATTGAGGATTGAGAATTGAGAACTGATAATGAGGACTGAGGGTTGAGGATTGAGAATTGAGAATTGATAATGAGGACTGAGGGTTGAGGATTGAGGATAGAGGATTGAGGATTGTGGATTGGGTATTGAAGATTGAGGATTGATGACTGAGTATTGAGGACTGAGGATTGAAAATTGATTATTAAGGATTGAAGATTGAGGATTGAGGATTGAGGATTGAGAATTGAGAATTGAGGATGAGGACTGAGGGTTGTGGATTGAGGTTTGAGGAATGAGGATTGAGGATTGAGGATTGAGGATTGAGGATTGAGGATTGAGGATTGAGGATTGAGTATTGAAGATTGAGTATTGATGACTGAGGATTGAGGATTGAGGATTGAGGATTGAGGATTGAGGATTGAAAATTGAGTATCGGGGACTCAAGATTGAGGATTGAGGACGGAGGATGAGGGCTGAGGGTTGAGGATTGAGGTTTGAGTTTTGAATCCTGAGAATTCAGGATATTCTATTGAGTGTTGAGAACTGAGGATTGATGGTTGAGTATTGAGGATTGAAGATTGAGGATTGAGGAATGAGTATTGAAGGTTGAGGATTGATGGTTGTGGATTGAGGATTGGGGATTGAGGATTGAGTATTGAGTATTGAAGATTGAGGATTGATGATTGAGGATTGAGGATTGTGGGTTGAGGATTGAGCATTGAGGATTGAGGATTGAGGATTGAGGATTGAAGATTGAGGATTGGGTATTGAGGATTGAAGAATGAGGATTGAGGATTGAGGATAGAGGATTGAGTGTTGAGGATTGAAGATTGAGTATTGAGGATAGAAGACTGACGATTGAGGATTGAGGATTGAGTGTTGAAGATTGAGGATTGATGATTGAGGAATGAGGATTGAGGATTGAGGATTGAGGATTGAGTATTGAAGATTGAGGATTGATGATTGAGGACTGAGGATTGAGTGTTGAGTGATGAGAAATGATGTTTGTGGATAGAGGTTTGAAGATTGCAGATTGAGTATTGACAATTGAAAACCTTGAATTGAGGATATTCTATTGAGGATTGAGGATTGACAACAGATTGTTGAGGACTGAGGTCTGAAGATTGACGATTCAGGATTGAGGATTCAGAATTGAGGTTTGAGGACTAAGGATTGAGGATTGAGGATTGAGAATTGGGGATTCAGGATTGAGGATTGAAGATTGAGGATTGGGTATTGAGGTCTGAAGAATGAGGATTGAGGATTGAGGATTGAGGATTGAGGAATGAAAATTGAGGGTTGAGGGTTGAGGATTGAGGATTGAAGAATGAGTATTGACGTTTGAAGATTGAGGATTGAGGATTGAGTATTGAGGACTGAAGATTGACGATTGAGGATTGATCATTGAGGACTGAGGATTGAGGACTGAGGATTGAGGATTGTGAATTGAGAACTGATAATGAGGCCTGAGGGTTGAGGATTGAGGATAGAGGACTGAGGATTGAGGATTGAGTATTGAAGATAGAGGATTGATGACTGAGTATTGAGGATTGAGGATTGAAAATTGATTATTAAGGATTGATGTTTGAGGATTGAGGATTGAGGATTGAGAATTGAGAATTGAGGATGAGGACTGAGGGTTGTGGATTGAGGTTTGAGGAATGAGGATTGAGGATTGAGGATTGAGTATTGAGGATTGAGGATTGAGGATTGAGGATTGAAGATTGAGGATTGATGATTGAGGATTGAGGATTGAGGATGTGTGCTGACGGTTGAGGATTGATGTTTGAGGACTGAGGACTGAGGATAGAGCATTGAGAAATGAGGATTGAGGATTGATGATTGAAGATTGAGTATTGGGTATTGAGGATTGAGGAACGAGGATTGAGGATTGAGGTTTGAGGATTGAGGATTGAAGAATGAGTATTGACGTTTGAAGATTGAGGATTGAGGATTGAGTATTGAGGATTGAGGATTGAAGATTGAGGTTTGAGGAATGAGGATTGAGGATTGAGGATTGAGGATTGAGGATTGAGGATTGAGGATTGAGGATTGAGGATTGAGTATTGAAGATTGAGTATTGATGACTGAGGATTGAGGATTGAGGATTGAGGATTGAGGATTGAGTATTGAAGATTGAGGATTGATGATTGAGGACTGAGGATTGAGTGTTGACTGATGAGAATTGATGTTTGTGGATAGAGGTTTGAAGATGGCAGATTGAGTATTGACTATTGAAAACTTTGAATTCAGGATATTCTATTGAGGATTGAGGATTGACAACAGATTGTTGAGGACTGAGGTTTGAAGATTGAGGATTCAGGATTGAGGATTCAGAATTGAGGTTTGAGGACTAAGGATTGAGGATTGAAGATTGAGTATTGAGGATTGAGGATTGAGGATTGAAGATTGAGTATTGAGGATTGAGGATGGGGGCTGGCGGTTGAGGATTGAGGTTTGAGGACTGAGGACTGAGGATAGAGCATTGAGAAATGAGGATTGAGGATTGATGATTGAAGATTGAGTATTGGGTATTGAGGATTGAAGAATAAGGATTGAGGATTGAGGTTTGAGGATTGAGGATTGAAGGTTGAGTATTGAGGATTGAGGATTGAAGATTGAGGATTGAGGATTGAGGATGGGGGCTGACGGTTCAGGATTGAGGTTTGAGGACTGAGGACTGAGGATGGAGCATTGAGAAATGAGGATTGAGGATTGAGGATTGAAGATTGAGTATTGGGTATTGAGGATCGAAGAATGAGGATTGAGGATTGAGGTTTGAGGATTGAGGATTGAAGATTGAGTATTGAGGATTGAAGACTGACGATTGAGGATTGAGGATTGAGGACTGAGGATTGAGGATTGAGGATTGAAGATTGAGGATTGGGTATTGAGGATTGAAGAATGAGGATTGAGGATTGAGGATAGAGGATTGAGTGTTGAGGATTGAAGATTGAGTATTGAGGATAGAAGACTGACGATTGAGGATTGAGGATTGAGTGTTGAAGATTGAGGATTGATGATTGAGGAATGAGGATTGAGTATTGAGGATTGAGGATTGAGTATTGAAGATTGAGGATTGATGATTGAGGACTGAGGATTGAGTGTTGAGTGATGAGAATTGATGTCTGTGGATAGAGGTTTGAAGATTGCAGATTGAGTATTGACAATTGAAAACCTTGAATTAAGGATATTCTATTGAGGATTGAGGATTGACAACAGATTGTTGAGGACTGAGGTCTGAAGATTGACGATTCAGGATTGATGATTCAGAATTGAGGTTTGAGGACTAAGGATTGAGGATTGAAGATTGATTATTGAGGATTGAGGATTGATCATTGAGGACTGAGGGTTGAGGACTGAGGATTGAGGATTGAGAATTGAGAACTGATAATGAGGACTGAGGGTTGAGGATTGAGAATTGAGAATTGATAATGAGGACTGAGGGTTGAGGATTGAGGATAGAGGATTGAGGATTGTGGATTGGGTATTGAAGATTGAGGATTGATGACTGAGTATTGAGGACTGAGGATTGAAAATTGATTATTAAGGATTGAAGATTGAGGATTGAGGATTGAGGATTGAGAATTGAGAATTGAGGATGAGGACTGAGGGTTGTGGATTGAGGTTTGAGGAATGAGGATTGAGGATTGAGGATTGAGGATTGAGGATTGAGGATTGAGGATTGAGGATTGAGTATTGAAGATTGAGTATTGATGACTGAGGATTGAGGATTGAGGATTGAGGATTGAGGATTGAGGATTGAAAATTGAGTATCGGGGACTCAAGATTGAGGATTGAGGATTGAGGATTGAGGACGGAGGATGAGGGCTGAGGGTTGAGGATTGAGGTTTGAGTATTGAATCCTGAGAATTCAGGATATTCTATTGAGTGTTGAGAACTGAGGATTGATGGTTGAGTATTGAGGATTGAAGATTGAGGATTGAGGAATGAGTATTGAAGGTTGAGGATTGATGGTTGTGGATTGAGGATTGGGGATTGAGGATTGAGTATTGAGTATTGAAGATTGAGGATTGATGATTGAGGATTGAGGATTGTGGGTTGAGGATTGAGCATTGAGGATTGAGGATTGAGGATTGAGGATTGAAGATTGAGGATTGGGTATTGAGGATTGAAGAATGAGGATTGAGGATTGAGGATAGAGGATTGAGTGTTGAGGATTGAAGATTGAGTATTGAGGATAGAAGACTGACGATTGAGGATTGAGGATTGAGTGTTGAAGATTGAGGATTGATGATTGAGGAATGAGGATTGAGGATTGAGGATTGAGGATTGAGTATTGAAGATTGAGGATTGATGATTGAGGACTGAGGATTGAGTGTTGAGTGATGAGAAATGATGTTTGTGGATAGAGGTTTGAAGATTGCAGATTGAGTATTGACAATTGAAAACCTTGAATTGAGGATATTCTATTGAGGATTGAGGATTGACAACAGATTGTTGAGGACTGAGGTCTGAAGATTGACGAATCAGGATTGAGGATTCAGAATTGAGGTTTGAGGACTAAGGATTGAGGATTGAGGATTGAGAATTGGGGATTCAGGATTGAGGATTGAAGATTGAGGATTGGGTATTGAGGTCTGAAGAATGAGGATTGAGGATTGAGGATTGAGGATTGAGGAATGAAAATTGAGGGTTGAGGGTTGAGGATTGAGGATTGAAGAATGAGTATTGACGTTTGAAGATTGAGGATTGAGGATTGAGTATTGAGGACTGAAGATTGACGATTGAGGATTGATCATTGAGGACTGAGGATTGAGGACTGAGGATTGAGGATTGTGAATTGAGAACTGATAATGAGGCCTGAGGGTTGAGGATTGAGGATAGAGGACTGAGGATTGAGGATTGAGTATTGAAGATAGAGGATTGATGACTGAGTATTGAGGATTGAGGATTGAAAATTGATTATTAAGGATTGATGTTTGAGGATTGAGGATTGAGGATTGAGAATTGAGAATTGAGGATGAGGACTGAGGGTTGTGGATTGAGGTTTGAGGAATGAGGATTGAGGATTGAGGATTGAGTATTGAGGATTGAGGATTGAGGATTGAGGATTGAAGATTGAGGATTGATGATTGAGGATTGAGGATTGAGGATGTGTGCTGACGGTTGAGGATTGATGTTTGAGGACTGAGGACTGAGGATAGAGCATTGAGAAATGAGGATTGAGGATTGATGATTGAAGATTGAGTATTGGGTATTGAGGATTGAGGAACGAGGATTGAGGATTGAGGTTTGAGGATTGAGGATTGAAGAATGAGTATTGACGTTTGAAGATTGAGGATTGAGGATTGAGTATTGAGGACTGAAGATTGAGGATTGAGGATTGAGGATTGAGTGTTGAGGATTGAAGATTGTGTATTGAGGATAGAAGACTGACGATTGAGTATTGAGGATTGAGTATTGAAGATTAAGAATTGGTGATTGAGGAATGAGGATTGAGGATTGAGGATTGAGGATTGACTGTTGAAGATTGAGGATTGATGATTGAGGACTGAGGATTGAAGATTGGGGATTGAGGATTGAGGATTGAGGTTTGAGGACTGAGGGCTGAGGATTGTGGATTGAGGATTGAGGATTGAAGATTCAGTATCGAGGATTGCAGATTGGGAATTGAGGATTGAGGATTGGGGATTGACGATGAGTGCTGAGGGTTGAGGATTGAGGTTTGAGGACTGAGGACTGAGTATTGAGGATTGAGAATTGAGGATAGAGGATTGAGGATTGAAGATTGAGGATTGGGTATTGAGGATTGGAGAATGAGTATTGAGGATTGAGGATTGAGGATTGAGGAATGAAAATTGAGGGTTGAGGGTTGAGGATTGAGGATTGAAGAATGAGTGTTGACGATTGAAGATTGAGGATTGAGGATTGAGTATTGAGGACTGAAGATTGACGATTGAGGATTGAGTATTGAGGATTGAAGATTGAGTATTGAGGATTGAAGATTGAGGATTGAGGATTGATCATTGAGGACTGAGGATTGAGGACTGAGGATTGAGGATTGAGAATTGGGAACTGATAATGAGGACTGAGGGTTGAGGATTGAGGATAGAGGGTTGAGGAATGAGGATTGAGTATTGAAGATTGAGGATTGATGACTGAGTATTGAGGATTGAGGATTGAAAATTGATTATTAAGGGTTGAAGTTTCAGGATTGAGGATTGAGGATTGAGGATTGAAGATTGAATATTGATGATTGAATATTGAGGACTGAGGATTGAGGGTTATGTTTCGAGGACGAGGACTGAAGGTTGAATATTGATGTTTGAGGTCTGATGGTTAAGGATTGAAGATTGAGTATTGATGACTGAGGATTGAGGATTGAGGATTGAGGATTGAGGATTGAGGATTGAAAATTGAGTATCGGGGACTCAAGATTGAGGATTGAGGATTGAGGATTGAGGACGGAGGATGAGGGCTGAGGGTTGAGGATTGAGGTTTGAGTATTGAATCCTGAGAATTCAGGATATTCTATTGAGTGTTGAGAACTGAGGACTGATGGTTGAGTATTGAGGATTGAAGATTGAGGATTGAGGAATGAGTATTGAAGGTTGAGGATTGATGGTTGTGGATTGAGGATTGGGGATTGAGGATTGAGTATTGAGTATTGAAGGTTGAGGATTGATGATTGAGGATTGAGGATTGTGGGTTGAGGATTGAGCATTGAGGATTGAGGATTGAGGATTGAAGACTGAGGATTGGGGATTGAAGAGTGACGATTGAGGATTGAACGTTGAGGACTGAGCGTTGAGGGTTGAGTGATGAGAATTGATGTTTGTGGATAGAGGTTTGAAGATTGCAGTTTGAGTATTGAGTATTGAAAGCTGTGAATTGAGGATATTCTATTGAGGATTGACGATTGACAATTGGTTGTTGAGGACTGAGGGCCGAAGATTGAGGACTCAGGATTGAGGATTCAGAATTGAGGTTTGAGGACTGAGGATTGTGGATCGAGGATTGAGGATTGAAGATTCAGTATTGAGGATTGAAGAATGGGAATTGAGGATTGAGGATTGAACATTGAGGACTGAGTGTTGAGTGTTGAGTGATGAGAATTGATGTTTGTGGATAGAGGTTTGAAGATTGCAGATTGAGTATTGAGTATTGAAAACTTTGAATTGAGAATATTCTATTGAGGATTGAGGATTGACAACAGATTGTTGAGGACTGAGGTCTGAAGATTGAGGATTCAGGATTTTGGATCCAGAATTGAGGTTTGAGGACTAAGGATTGAGGATTGAAGATTGAGTATTGAGGATTGAGGATTGAGGATTGAAGATTGAGGATCGAGGATTGAGGATCGGGGCTGACGGTTCAGGATTGAGGTTTGAGGACTAAGGACTGAGGATAGAGCATTGAGAAATGAGGATTGAGGATTGAGGATTGAAGATTGAGTATTGGGTATTGAGGATCGAAGAATGAGGATTGAGGATTGAGGTTTGAGGATTGAGGATTGAAGATTGAGGTTTGAGGAATGAGGATTGAGGATTGAGGATTGAGGATTGAGGATTGAGGATTGAGGATTGAGGATTGAGGATTGAGTATTGAAGATTGAGTATTGATGACTGAGGATTGAGGATTGAGGATTGAGGATTGAGGATTGAGTATTGAAGATTGAGGATTGATGATTGAGGACTGAGGATTGAGTGTTGAGTGATGAGAATTGATGTTTGTGGATAGAGGTTTGAAGATTGCAGATTGAGTATTGACTATTGAAAACTTTGAATTCAGGATATTCTATTGAGGATTGAGGATTGACAACAGATTGTTGAGGACTGAGGTTTGAAGATTGAGGATTCAGGATTGAGGATTCAGAATTGAGGTTTCAGGACTAAGGATTGAGGATTGAAGATTGAGTATTGAGGATTGAGGATTGAGGATTGAAGATTGAGTATTGAGGATTGAGGATGGGGGCTGGCGGTTGAGGATTGAGGTTTGAGGACTGAGGACTGAGGATAGAGCATTGAGAAATGAGGATTGAGGATTGATGATTGAAGATTGAGTATTGGGTATTGAGGATTGAAGAATAAGGATTGAGGATTGAGGTTTGAGGATTGAGGATTGAAGGTTGAGTATTGAGGATTGAAGACTGACGACTGAGGATTGAGGATTGAGGATTGAGTATTGAAGATTGAGTATTGATGACTGAGGATTGAGGATTGAGGATTGGGAATTGAGGATTGAGGATTGAACATTGTGGACTGAGTGTTGAGTGTTGAGTGATGAGAATTGATGTTTGTGGATAGAGGTTTGAAGATTGCAGATTGAGTATTGACTATTGAAAACCTTGAATTGATGATATTCTATTGAGGATTGAGGATTGACAACAGATTGTTGAGGACTGAGGTCTGAAGAATGAGGATTCAGGATTGAGGATTCAGAATTGAGGTTTGAGGACTAAGGATTGAGGATTGAAGATTGAGTATTGAGGATTGAGGATTGAGGATTGAAGATTGAGGATTGAGGATTGAGGATGGGGGCTGACGGTTGAGGATTGAGGTTTGAGGACTGAGGACTGAGGATAGAGCATTGAGAAATGAGGATTGAGGATTGATGATTGAAGATTGAGTATTGGGTATTGAGGATTGAAGAACGAGGATTGAGGATTGAGGTTTGAGGGTTGAGGATTGAAGATTGAGTATTGAGGATTGAAGACTGACGATTGAGGATAGAGGATTGAGGACTGAGGATTGAGGATTGAAGATTGATGATTGAGGATTGGGTATTGAGGATTGAAGAATGAGGATTGAGGATTGAGGATTGAGGATTGAGTGTTGAGGATTGAAGATTGAGTATTGAGTATAGAAGACTGACGATTGAGGATTGAGGATTGAGTATTCAAGATTAAGGATTGATGATTGAGGAATGAGGATTGAGGATTGAGGATTGAGGATTGAGTGTTGAAGATTGAGGATTGATGATTGAGGACTGAGGATTGAGGATTGGGGATTGAGGATTGAGGATTGAACGTTGAGGACTGAGTGTTGAGGGTTGAGTGATGAGAATTGATGTTTGTGGATAGAGGTTTGAAGATTGCAGTTTGAGTATTGAGTATTGAAAGCTGTGAATTGAGGATATTCTATTGAGGATTGAGGATTGACAATTGATTGTTGAGGACTGAGGGCCGAAGATTGAGGACTCAGGATTGAGGATTCAGGATTGAGGTTTGAGGACTGAGGATTGTGGGTTGAGGATTGAGGATTGAAGATTCAGTATTGAGGATTGAAGATTGGGAATTGAGGATTGAGGATTGAACATTGAGGACTGAGTGTTGAGTGTTGAGTGATGAGAATTGATGTTTGTGGATAGAGGTTTGAAGATTGCAGATTGAGTATTGAGTATTGAAAAGTTTGAATTGAGAATATTCTATTGAGGATAGAGGATTGACAACAGATTGTTGAGGACTGAGGTCTGAAGATTGAGGATTCAGGATTTTGGATCCAGAATTGAGGTTTGAGGGCTAAGGACTGAGGATTGAAGATTGAGTATTGAGGATTGAGGATTGAGGATTGAAGATTGAGGATTGAGGATTGAGGATGGGGGCTGACGGTTCAGGATTGAGGTTTGAGGACTGAGGACTGAGGATAGAGCATTGAGAAATGAGGATTGAGGATTGAGGATTGAAGATTGAGTATTGGGTATTGAGGATCGAAGAATGAGGATTGAGGATTGAGGTTTGAGGTTTGAGGATTGAAGATTGAGGTTTGAGGAATGAGGATTGAGGATTGAGGATTGAGGATTGAGGATTGAGGATTGAGGATTGAGGATTGAGTATTGAAGATTGAGTATTGATGACTGAGGATTGAGGATTGAGGATTGAGGATTGAGGATTGAGGATTGAAAAATGAGTATCGGGGACTCAAGATTGAGGATTGAGGATTGAGGATTGAGGGCGGAGGATGAGGGCTGAGGGTTGAGCATTGAGGTTTGAGTATTGAACCCTGAGAATTCAGGATATTCTATTGAGTGTTGAGAACTGAGGATTGAGGATTGAGAATTGAGTATTGAAGATTGAGGATTGATGATTGAGGATTGTGTATTGAGGATTGAGGTTTGAGGATTGAGGATTGAGGACTGAGGATTGAGGATTGAGGATTGAGGATTGAGGATTGAGGATTGAGGATTGAAGATTGAGGATTGGGTATTGAGGATTGAAGAATGAGGATTGAGGATTGAGGATTGAGGATTGAGGATTGAGGATTGAAGGCTGAGGATTGGGTATTGAGGATTGAAGACTGAGGATTGAGGATTGAGGATTGAGGATTGAGGATTGAAGATTGAGTATTGAGGATTGAAGGTTGAGGATTGAGGATTGAGGATTGAGGATTGAAGATTGAAGATTGAATATTGAGGATTGAAGATTGAGGATTGAGAATTGAGGATTGAGGAATGAGGATTGAAGATTGAGGTTTGGGTATTGAGGATTGAAGAATGAGGATTGAGGATTGAGGTTTGAGGATTGAGGATTGCAGGTTGAGTATTGAGGATTGAAGATTGAGTATTGAGGATTGAAGATTGACGATTGAGGATTGAGGATTGAGGATTGAGGATTGAACGTTGAGGACTGAGAGTTGAGGGCTGAGTGATGAGAATTGATGTTTGTGGATAGAGGTTTGAAGATTGCAGTTTGAGTATTGAGTATTGAAAGCTGTGAATTGAGGATATTCTATTGAGGATTGAGGATTGACAATTGATTGTTGAGGACTGAGGGCCGAAGATTGAGGACTCAGGATTGAGGATTCAGAATTGAGGTTTGAGGATTGAGGATTGAAGATTGAGGATTGAGTGTTGAGGATTGAAGATTGAGTATTGAGGATAGAAGACTGACGATTGAGGATTGAGGATTGAGTATTGAAGATGAAGGACTGATGATTGAGGAATGAGGACTGAGGATTGAGGATTGAGGACTGAGGATTGAGGATTGAAGATTGATGATTGAGGATTGGGTATTGAGGATTGAAGAATGAGGATTGAGGATTGAGGATTGAGGATTGAGTGTTGAGGATTGAAGATTGAGTATTGAGGATAGAAGACTGACGATTGAGGATTGAGGATTGAGTATTGAAGATTAAGGATTGATGATTGAGGAATGAGGATTGAGGATTGAGGATTGAGGAGTGAGTATTGAAGATTGAGGATTGATGATTGAGGACTGAGGATTGAGGATTGGGGATTGAGGGTTGAGGATTGAGGTTTGAGGACTGGGGACTGAGGATTGTGAATTGAGGATTGAGGATTGAAGATTCAGTATTGAGGATTGAAGATTGGGAATTGAGGATTGAGGATTGAATATTGAGGACTGAGTGTTGAGTGTTGAGTGATGAGAATTGATGTTTGTGGATAGAGGATTGAAGATTGAGGATTGAGTGTTGAGAATTGAAGATTGAGTATTGAGGATAGAAGACTGACAATTGAGGATTGAGGATTGAGTATTGAAGATTAAGGATTGAGGATAGAGGATTGAGGATTGAGGATAATGAGTATTGAAGATTGAGGATTGATGACTGAGTAATGAGGATTGAGGATTGAAAATTGGTTATTAAGGATTGAAGATTGAGAATTGAGGATTGAGTGTTGAGAATTGAGAATTGAGGATGAGGACTGAGGGTTGTGGATTGAGGTTTGAGGAATGATGATTGAGGATTGAGGATTGAGGATTGAGGATTGAGGATTGAGGATTGAGGATTGAGTACTGAAGATTGAGTATTGATGACTGAGGATTGAGTATTGAGGGTTGAGGATTGAGGATTGAGGATTGAAAATTGAGTATCGGGGACTCAAGATTGAGGATTGAGGATTGAGGATTGAGGACGGAGGATGAGGGCTGAGGGTTGAGGATTGAGGTTTGAGTATTGAATTCGGAGAATTCAGGATATTCTATTGAGTGTTGAGAACTGAGGATTGATGGTTGAGTATTGAGGATTGAATATTGAGGATTGAGGAATGAGTATTGAAGGTTGAGGATTGATGGTTGTGGATTGAGGATTGGGGATTGAGGATTGAGTATTGAGTATTGAATATTGAGAATTGATGATTGAGGACTGAGGATTGTGGATTGAGGATTGAGGATTGAGGATTGAGGATTGAGGATTGAAGATTGAGGATTGGGGATTGAGGAGTGACGATTGAGGATTGAGGATTGAGGATTGAGAGTTGAGGATTGATGATTCAAGATTGAGTATTGAGGATTGTAGAATGAGGATTGAGGATTGAGGATTGAGGATTGAGGATTGAGGATTGAAGATTGAGGATTGGGTAGTGAGGATTGATGAATGAGGATTGAGGATTGAGGATTGAGGATTGAGGATTGAGCATTGAAAATTGAGGATTGGGAATTGAGGATTGACGATTGAGGATTGAGTATTGAGGATTGAAGATTGAGTATTGATGATTGAAGATTGAGGGTTGAGGATTGAGGATTGAGAATGAGGGCTGAGGGTTGAGGATTGAGGTTTGAGTATAGAATCCTGAGAATTCAGGATATTCTATTGATCATTGAGCATTTAGGATTGATGGTTGAGTATTGAGGATTGAGAATTGAGGATTGAGGATTGAGTATTGAAGATTGAGGATTGATGATTGAGCATTGAGGATTGAGTATTGAGGATTGACGCTTGAGGATTGAGGGTTGAGGATGTAGGATTGAAGAGAGAGGACTGAGTGTTGAGGATTGAGTGTTGAGGATTGATGCTTGAGGTTTGAGATTTGATTATTGAATATTCTGGATTGAGTATTGAACCATCAGAATTCAGGATGTTCTATAGAGTATTGAGAATTGAGGATTGATGGTTGAGTATTGAGGATTGATGGTTGAGGCTTGAGTGTTGAATATAGAGGATTGAGGATTGAGGATTGAGGATTGAGGATTGAGTATTGATGATTGAGGAATGATGGTTGAGGATTGAGGATTGAGGATTGGGGATTGAGGATTGAGGATTGAGGATTGATTGTTGAGGATTGAGAATTGAAGATTGAGTTTTGATCACTGAGGATTGAGGATTGAGGATTGAAGATTCAGGATTGAGTATTGAGAATTGAGGATTGATGGTTGAGTATTGAGGATTGATGGTTGAGGGTTGAGTGTTGAATATAGAGGGTTGAGGATTGAGGATTGAGGATTGCGTATTGAATATTGAGGAATGATGATTGAGGATTGAGGATTGAGGATTGGGGATTGAGGATTGAGCATTGAGGTTTGAGGACTGAGGGCTGAGGATTGAGGATTGAGGATTTAGGATTGAGGATGAGGGCTGAGTGTTGAGGATTGAGGTTTGAGGACTGAGCACTGAGGATTGATGATTGAGAATTGAGGATTGAGGATTGAGGATTGAAGATTGAGGATTGGGTATTGAGGATTGAAGAATGAGGATTGAGGATTGAGGATTGAGGATTGAGGATTGAGGATTGAGTATTGAAGATTGAGTATTGATCACTGAGGATTGAGGATTGAGGATTGAGGATTGAGGATTGAAGATTGAATATTGAGGATTGAAGATTCAGGATTGAGGATTGAGGATTGAGGATGGAGGATGAGGGCTGAGGGTTGAGGATTGAGGTTTGAGGACTGAGGAATGAAGATTAAGGGTTGAGAATTGAGGATTGAGGATTGAGGATTGAAGATTGAGGATTGGGTATTGAGGATTGAAGAATGAGGATTGAGGATTGAGGATTGAGGATTGAGGATTGAGGATTGAAGGTTGAGGATTGGGTATTGAGGATTGAAGACTGAGGATTGAGGATTGAGGATTGAGGATTGAGGATTGAAGATTGAGTATTGAGGATTGAAGGTTGAGGATTGAGGATTGAGGATTGAGGATTGAAGATTGAAGATTGAATATTGAGGATTGAAGATTGAGGATTGAGTATTGAGGATTGAGGATTGAGTATTGAGGATTGAGGATTGAGTATTGAAGATTGAGGATTGAGGATTGAGGACTGAGGATTGAGGATTGAAGATTGATGATTGAGGATTGGGTATTGAGGATTGAAGAATGAGGATTGAGGATTGAGGATTGAGGATTGAGTGTTGAGGATTGAAGATTGAGTATTGAGGATAGAAGACTGACGATTGAGGATTGAGGATTGAGTATTGAAGATTAAGGATTGATGATTGAGGAATGAGGATTGAGGATTGAGGATTGAGGAGTGAGTATTGAAGATTGAGGATTGATGATTGAGGACTGAGGATTGAGGATTGGGGATTGAGGGTTGAGGATTGAGGTTTGAGGACTGGGGACTGAGGATTGTGAATTGAGGATTGAGGATTGAAGATTCAGTATTGAGAATTGAAGATTGGGAATTGAGGATTGAGGATTGAATATTGAGGACTGATTGTTGAGTGTTGAGTGATGAGAATTGATGTTTGTGGATAGAGGATTGAAGATTGAGGATTGAGTGTTGAGAATTGAAGATTGAGTATTGAGGATAGAAGACTGACGATTGAGGATTGAGGATTGAGTATTGAAGATTGAGGATTGATGATTGAGCATTGAGGATTGAGTATTGAGGATTGACGCTTGAGGATTGAGGGTTGAGGATGTAGGATTGAAGAGAGAGGACTGAGTGTTGAGGATTGAGTGTTGAGGATTGATGCTTGAGGTTTGAGATTTGATTATTGAATATTCTGGATTGAGTATTGAACCATCAGAATTCAGGATGTTCTATAGAGTATTGAGAATTGAGGATTGATGGTTGAGTATTGAGGATTGATGGTTGAGGGTTGAGTGTTGAATATAGAGGATTGAGGATTGAGGATTGAGGATTGAGGATTGAGTATTGATGATTGAGGAATGATGGTTGAGGATTGAGGATTGAGGATTGGGGATTGAGGATTGAGGATTGAGGATTGATTGTTGAGGATTGAGAATTGAAGATTGAGTTTTGATCACTGAGGATTGAGGATTGAGGATTGAAGATTCAGGATTGAGTATTGAGAATTGAGGATTGATGGTTGAGTATTGAGGATTGATGGTTGAGGGTTGAGTGTTGAATATAGAGGGTTGAGGATTGAGGATTGAGGATTGCGTATTGAATATTGAGGAATGATGATTGAGGATTGAGGATTGAGGATTGGGGATTGAGGATTGAGCATTGAGGTTTGAGGACTGAGGGCTGAGGATTCAGGATTGAGGATTTAGGATTGAGGATGAGGGCTGAGTGTTGAGGATTGAGGTTTGAGGACTGAGCACTGAGGATTGATGATTGAGAATTGAGGATTGAGGATTGAGGATTGAAGATTGAGGATTGGGTATTGAGGATTGAAGAATGAGGATTGAGGATTGAGGATTGAGGATTGAGGATTGAGGATTGAGTATTGAAGATTGAGTATTGATCACTGAGGATTGAGGATTGAGGATTGAGGATTGAGGATTGAAGATTGAATATTGAGGATTGAAGATTCAGGATTGAGGATTGAGGATTGAGGATGGAGGATGAGGGCTGAGGGTTGAGGATTGAGGTTTGAGGACTGAGGAATGAAGATTAAGGGTTGAGAATTGAGGATTGAGGATTGAGGATTGAAGATTGAGGATTGGGTATTGAGGATTGAAGAATGAGGATTGAGGATTGAGGATTGAGGATTGAGGATTGAGGATTGAAGGTTGAGGATTGGGTATTGAGGATTGAAGACTGAGGATTGAGGATTGAGGATTGAGGATTGAGGATTGAAGATTGAGTATTGAGGATTGAAGGTTGAGGATTGAGGATTGAGGATTGAGGATTGAAGATTGAAGATTGAATATTGAGGATTGAAGATTGAGGATTGAGTATTGAGGATTGAGGATTGAGTATTGAGGATTGAGGATTGAGTATTGAAGATTGAGGATTGAGGATTGAGGACTGAGGATTGAGGATTGAAGATTGATGATTGAGGATTGGGTATTGAGGATTGAAGAATGAGGATTGAGGATTGAGGATTGAGGATTGAGTGTTGAGGATTGAAGATTGAGTATTGAGGATAGAAGACTGACGATTGAGGATTGAGGATTGAGTATTGAAGATTAAGGATTGATGATTGAGGAATGAGGATTGAGGATTGAGGATTGAGGAGTGAGTATTGAAGATTGAGGATTGATGATTGAGGACTGAGGATTGAGGATTGGGGATTGAGGGTTGAGGATTGAGGTTTGAGGACTGGGGACTGAGGATTGTGAATTGAGGATTGAGGATTGAAGATTCAGTATTGAGAATTGAAGATTGGGAATTGAGGATTGAGGATTGAATATTGAGGACTGATTGTTGAGTGTTGAGTGATGAGAATTGATGTTTGTGGATAGAGGATTGAAGATTGAGGATTGAGTGTTGAGAATTGAAGATTGAGTATTGAGGATAGAAGACTGACGATTGAGGATTGAGGATTGAGTATTGAAGATTAAGGATTGAGGATAGAGGATTGAGGATTGAGGATAATGAGTATTGAAGATTGAGGATTGATGACTGAGTAATGAGGATTGAGGATTGAAAATTGGTTATTAAGGATTGAAGATTGAGGATTGAGGATTGAGTGTTGAGAATTGAGAATTGAGGATGAGGACTGAGGGTTGTGGATTGAGGTTTGAGGAATGATGATTGAGGATTGAGGATTGAGGATTGAGGATTGAGGATTGAGGATTGAGGATTGAGTACTGAAGATTGAGTATTGATGACTGAGGATTGAGGATTGAGGGTTGAGGATAGAGGATTGATGATTCAAGATTGAGTATTGAGGATTGTAGAATGAGGATTGAGGATTGAGGATTGAGGATTGAGGATTGAGGATTGAAGATTTAGTATTGAGGATTGAAGATAGAGGATTGAGAATTGAGGATTGAGGATTGAGGATTGAAGATTGAGGATTGGGTAGTGAGGATTGATGAATGAGGATTGAGGATTGAGGATTGAGGATTGAGGATTGAGCATTGAAAATTGAGGATTGGGAATTGAGGATTGACGATTGAGGATTGAGTATTGAGGATTGAAGATTGAGTATTGATGATTGAATATTGAGGGTTGAGGATTGAGGATTGAGAATGAGGGCTGAGGGTTGAGGATTGAGGTTTGAGTATAGAATCCTGAGAATTCAGGATATTCTATTGATCATTGAGCATTTAGGATTGATGGTTGAGTATTGAGGATTGAGAATTGAGGATTGAGGATTGAGTATTGAAGATTGAGGATTGATGATTGAGCATTGAGGATTGAGTATTGAGGATTGACGCTTGAGGATTGAGGGTTGAGGATGTAGGATTGAAGAGAGAGGACTGAGTGTTGAGGATTGAGTGTTGAGGATTGATGCTTGAGGTTTGAGATTTGATTATTGAATATTCTGGATTGAGTATTGAACCATCAGAATTCAGGATGTTCTATAGAGTATTGAGAATTGAGGATTGATGGTTGAGTATTGAGGATTGATGGTTGAGGGTTGAGTGTTGAAGATAGAGGATTGAGGATTGAGGATTGAGGATTGCGTATTGAATATTGAGGAATGATGATTGAGGATTGAGGATTGAGGATTGGGGATTGAGGATTGAGCATTGAGGTTTGAGGACTGAGGGCTGAGGATTGAGGATTGAGGATTTAGGATTGAGGATGAGGGCTGAGTGTTGAGGATTGAGGTTTGAGGACTGAGCACTGAGGATTGATGATTGAGAATTGAGGATTGAGGATTGAGGATTGAAGATTGAGGATTGGGTATTGAGGATTGAAGAATGAGGATTGAGGATTGAGGATTGAGGATTGAGGATTGAGGATTGAGTATTGAAGATTGAGTATTGATCACTGAGGATTGAGGATTGAGGATTGAGGATTGAGGATTGAAGATTGAATATTGAGGATTGAAGATTCAGGATTGAGGATTGAGGATTGAGGATGGAGGATGAGGGCTGAGGGTTGAGGATTGAGGTTTGAGGACTGAGGAATGAAGATTAAGGGTTGAGAATTGAGGATTGAGGATTGAGGAATGAAGATTGAGGATTGGGTATTGAGGATTGAAGAATGAGGATTGAGGATTGAGGATTGAGGATTGAGGATTGAGGATTGAAGGTTGAGGATTGGGTATTGAGGATTGAAGACTGAGGATTGAGGATTGAGGATTGAGGATTGAGGATTGAGGATTGAAGATTGAGTATTGAGGATTGAAGGTTGAGGATTGAGGATTGAGGATTGAGGATTGAAGATTGAAGATTGAATATTGAGGATTGAAGATTGAGGATTGAGTATTGAGGATTGAGGATTGAGTATTGAGGATTGAGGATTGAGTATTGAAGATTGAGAATTGATGATTGAGGATTGAGGATTGAGGATTGAGGATTGAAGGTTGAATATTGATGATTGAATATTGAGGACTGAGGATTGAGTGTTGTGGATTGAGGACGAGGACTGAGGGTTGAATATTGATGTTTTAGGTCTGAGGATTAAGGATTGAGGATTGAGAATTGAGGATTGAGGAATGAGGATTGAAGATTGAGGTTTGGGTATTGAGGATTGAAGAATGAGGATTGAGGATTGAGGTTTGAGGATTGAGGATTGCAGGTTGAGTATTGAGGATTGAAGATTGAGTATTGAGGATTGAAGATTGACGATTGAGGATTGAGGATTGAGGATTGAGGATTGAACGTTGAGGACTGAGTGTTGAGGGCTGAGTGATGAGAATTGATGTTTGTGGATAGAGGTTTGAAGATTGCAGTTTGAGTATTGAGTTTTGAAAGCTGTGAATTGAGGATATTCTATTGAGGATTGAGGATTGACAATTGATTGTTGGGGACTGAGGGCCGAAGATTGAGGACTCAGGATTGAGGATTCAGAATTGAGGTTTGAGGATTGAGGATTGAAGATCGAGGATTGAGTGCTGAGGATTGAAGATTGAGTATTGAGGATAGAAGACTGACGATTGACGATTGAGGATTGAGTATTGAAGATTAAGGATTGATGATTGAGGAATGAGGATTGAGGATTGAGGATTGAGGACTGAGGATTGAGGATTGAAGATTGATGATTGAGGATTGGGTATTGAGGATTGAAGAATGAGGATTGAGGATTGAGGATTGAGGATTGAGTGTTGAGGATTGAAGATTGAGTATTGAGGATAGAAGGCTGACGATTGAGGATTGAGGATTGAGTATTGAAGATTAAGGATTGATGATTGAGGAATGAGGATTGAGGATTGAGGATTGAGGATTGAGTATTGAAGATTGAGGATTGATGATTGAGGACTGAGGATTGAGGATTGGGTATAGAGGATTGAGGATTGAGGTTTGAGGACTGAGGACTGAGGATTGTGGACTGAGGATTGAGGATTGAAGATTCAGTATTGAGGATTGAAGATTGGGAATTGAGGATTGAGGATTGAAAATTGAGGACTGAGTGTTGAGTGTTGAGTGATGGGAATTGATGTTTGTGGATAGAGGTTTGAAGATTGCAGATTGAGTATTGAGTATTGAAAACATTGAATTGAGGATATTCTATTGAGGATTGAGGATTGACAACAGATTGTTGAGGACTGAGGGCCGAAGATTGACGATTCAGGATTGAGGATTCAGAATTGAGGTTTGAGGACTGAGGATTGAGGATTGAAGATTGAGTATTGAGGATTGAAGATTGAGGATTGAGAATTGAGGATTCAGTATTGAGGATGAGGGCTGAGGGTTGAGGATTGAGGTTTGAGGACTGAGGACTGAGGATTGAGGATTGAGAATTGAGGATTGAGGATTGAGGATTGAAGATTGAGGATTGGGTATTGAGGATTGATGAATGAGGATTGAGGATTGAGGATTGAGCATTGAGGAATGAAAATTGAGTGTTGAGGGTTGAGGATTGAGGATTGAAGAATGAGTATTGACGATTGAAGGTTGAGGATTGAGGATTGAGTATTGAGGACTGAAGATTGACGATTGAGGATTGAGGATTGAGGATTGAAGATTGAGTATTGAGGATTGAAGATTGAGGATTGAGGATTGATCATTGAGGACTGAGGATTGAGGACTGAGGATTGAGGATTGAGAACTGAGAACTGATAATGAGGACTGAGGGTTGAGGATTGAGGATAGAGGATTGAGGATTGAGGATTGAGTATTGAAGATTGAGGATTGATGACTGAGTATTGAGGATTGAGGATTGAAAATTGATTATTAAGGATTGAAGATTGAGGATTGAGGATTGAGGATTGAGAATTGAGAATTGAGGATGAGGACTGAGGGATGTGGGTTGAGGTTTGAGGAATGAGGATTGAGGATTGAGGATTAAGTATTGAGGATTGAGGATTGAGGATTGAGGATTGAGTATTGAAGGTTGAGTATTGATGACTGAGGATTGAGGATTGAGGATTGGGGATTGAGGATTGAGGATTGAAAATTGAGTATCGGGGACTCAAGAATGAGGATTGAGGATTGAGGATTGAGGACGGAGGATGAGGGCTGAGTGTTGAGGATTGAGGTTTGAGTATTGAATCCTGAGAATTCAGGATATTCTATTGAGTGTTGAGAACTGAGGATTGATGGTTGAGTATTGAGGATTGAAGATTGAGGATTGAGGAATGAGTATTGAAGGTTGAGGATTGATGATTGAGGATTGAGGATTGGGGATTGAGGATTGTGTATTGAGTATTGAAGATTGAGGATTGATGATTGAGGATTGAGGATTGAGGGTTGAGGATTGAGGATTGAGGATTGAGGATTGAGAATTGAGGATTGAGGACGGAGGATGAGGGCTGAGGGTTGAGGATTGAGGTTTGAGTATTGAATCCTGAGAATTCAGGATATTCTATTGAGTGTTGAGAACTGAGGATTGATGGTTGAGAATTGAGGATTGAAGATTGAGGATTGAGGAATGAGTATTGAAGGTTGAGGATTGATGATTGAGGATTGAGGATTGGGGATTGAGGATTGAGTATTGAGTATTGAAGATTGAGGATTGATGATTGAGGATTGAGGATTGAGGATTGAGGATTGAGGATTGAGTGTTGAGGATTGAAGATTGAGTATTGAGGATAGAAGACGGACGATTGAGGATTGAGGATTGAGGATCGAGGATTGAGGATTGAAGATTTAGTATTGAGGACTGAAGGTAGAGGATTGAGAATTGAGGATTGAGGATTGAGGAATGAAGATTGAGTATTGGGTATTGAGGATTCAAGAATGAGGATTGAGGATTGAGGATTGAGGATTGAGCATAGAAGATTGAGTATTGAGGATTGAAGACTGACGATTGAGTATTGAGAATTGAGGACTGAGGATTGAGGATTGAGGATTGAGGGTTGAGAATTGATGATTGAGGATTGAAGGTTGAGTATTGAGGATTGAAGGTTACGGATTGAGGATTGAGGATTGAGGATTGACGATGAGGGCTGAGGGTTGAGGATTGAGGTTTGAGGACTGAGGACTCAGGATTGAGGATTGAGAATTGGGGATTGAGGATTGAGGATTGAAGATTGAGGATTGGGTATTGAGGATTGAAGAATGAGGGTTGAGGATTGAGGATTGAGGATTGAGGATTGAGGATTGAGGATTGAAGATTCAGGTTTGGGTACTGAGGATTGAAGAATGAGGATTGAGGATTGAGGATTGAGGATTGAGGATTGAAGATTGAGTATTGTGGATTGAAGGTTGACGATTGAGGATTGAGGATTGAGGATTGAGGATTGAACGTTGAGGACTGAGTGTTGAGGGTTGAGTGATGAGTATTGATGTTTGTGGATAGAGGTTTGAAGATTGCAGTTTGAGTATTGAGTATTGAAAGCTGTGAATTGAGGATATTCTATTGAGGATTGAGGATTGACAACTGATTGTTGAGGACTGAGGGCCGAAGATTGAGGACTCAGGATTGAGGATTCAGAATTGAGGTTTGAGGGCTGACGATTGTGGATTGAGGATTGAGGATTGAAGATTCAGTATTGAGGATTGAAGATTGGGAATTGAGGATTGAGGATTGAACATTGAGGACTGAGTGTTGAGTGTTGAGTGATGAGAATTGATGTTTGTGGATAGAGGTTTGAAGATTGCAGATTGAGTATTGAGTATTGAAAACCTTGAATTGAGGATATTCTATTGAGGATTGAGGATTGACAACAGATTGTTGAGGACTGAGGTCTGAAGATTGAGGATTCAGGATTTTGGACTCAGAATTGAGGTTTGAGGACTAAGGATTGAGGATTGAAGATTGAGTATTGAGGATTGAGGATTGAGGATTGAAGATTGAGTATTGACGATTGAGGATGGGGGCTGACGGTTCAGGATTGAGGTTTGAGGACTGAGGACTGAGGATAGAGCATTGAGACATGAGGATTGAGGATTGAGGATTGAAGATTGAGTATTGGGTATTGAGGATCGAAGAATGAGGATTGAGGATTGAGGTTTGAGGACTGAGGATTGAAGATTGAGTATTGAGGATTGAAGACAGACGATTGAGGATTGAGGATTGAGGACTGAGGATTGAGGATTGAGGATTGAAGATTGAGGATTGAGAATTGAGGATTCAGTATTGAGGATGAGGGCTGAGAGTTGAGGATTGAGGTTTGAGGACTGAGGACTGAGGATTGAGGATCGAGAATTGAGGATTGAGGATTGAGGATTGAAGATTGAGGATTGAGGATTGAGGATTGATGACTGAGTATTGAGGATTGAGGATTGAAAATTGATTATTAAGGATTGAAGATTGAGGATTGATGATTGAGGATTGAGAATTGAGAATTGAGGATGAGGACTGAGGGATGTGGGTTGAGGTTTGAGGAATGAGGATTGAGGATTGAGGATTAAGTATTGAGGATTGAGGATTGAGGATTGAGGATTGAGTATTGAAGATTGAGTATTGATGACTGAGGATTGAGGATTGAGGATTGGGGATTGAGGATTGAGGATTGAAAATTGAGTATCGGGGACTCAAGAATGAGGATTGAGGATTGAGGATTGAGGACGGAGGATGAGGGCTGAGTGTTGAGGATTGAGGTTTGAGTATTGAATCCTGAGAATTCAGGATATTCTATTGAGTGTTGAGAACTGAGGATTGATGGTTGAGTATTGAGGATTGAAGATTGAGGATTGAGGAATGAGTATTGAAGGTTGAGGATTGATGATTGAGGATTGAGGATTGGGGATTGAGGATTGTGTATTGAGTATTGAAGATTGAGGATTGATGATTGAGGATTGAGGATTGAGTGTTGAGGATTGAAGATTGAGTATTGAGGATAGAAGACGGACGATTGAGGATTGAGGATTGAGGATCGAGGATTGAGGATTGAAGATTTAGTATTGAGGACTGAAGGTAGAGGATTGAGAATTGAGGATTGAGGATTGAGGATTGAAGATTGAGTATTGGGTATTGAGGATTCAAGAATGAGGATTGAGGATTGAGGATTGAGGATTGAGCATAGAAGATTGAGTATTGAGGATTGAAGACTGACGATTGAGTATTGAGAATTGAGGACTGAGGATTGAGGATTGAGGATTGAGGGTTGAGAATTGATGATTGAGGATTGAAGGTTGAGTATTGAGGATTGAAGGTTACGGATTGAGGATTGAGGATTGAGGATTGACGATGAGGGCTGAGGGTTGAGGATTGAGGTTTGAGGACTGAGGACTCAGGATTGAGGATTGAGAATTGGGGATTGAGGATTGAGGATTGAAGATTGAGGATTGGGTATTGAGGATTGAAGAATGAGGGTTGAGGATTGAGGATTGAGGATTGAGGATTGAGGATTGAGGATTGAAGATTCAGGTTTGGGTACTGAGGATTGAAGAATGAGGATTGAGGATTGAGGATTGAGGATTGAGGATTGAAGATTGAGTATTGTGGATTGAAGGTTGACGATTGAGGATTGAGGATTGAGGATTGAGGATTGAACGTTGAGGACTGAGTGTTGAGGGTTGAGTGATGAGTATTGATGTTTGTGGATAGAGGTTTGAAGATTGCAGTTTGAGTATTGAGTATTGAAAGCTGTGAATTGAGGATATTCTATTGAGGATTGAGGATTGACAACTGATTGTTGAGGACTGAGGGCCGAAGATTGAGGACTCAGGATTGAGGATTCAGAATTGAGGTTTGAGGGCTGACGATTGTGGATTGAGGATTGAGGATTGAAGATTCAGTATTGAGGATTGAAGATTGGGAATTGAGGATTGAGGATTGAACATTGAGGACTGAGTGTTGAGTGTTGAGTGATGAGAATTGATGTTTGTGGATAGAGGTTTGAAGATTGCAGATTGAGTATTGAGTATTGAAAACCTTGAATTGAGGATATTCTATTGAGGATTGAGGATTGACAACAGATTGTTGAGGACTGAGGTCTGAAGATTGAGGATTCAGGATTTTGGACTCAGAATTGAGGTTTGAGGACTAAGGATTGAGGATTGAAGATTGAGTATTGAGGATTGAGGATTGAGGATTGAAGATTGAGTATTGACGATTGAGGATGGGGGCTGACGGTTCAGGATTGAGGTTTGAGGACTGAGGACTGAGGATAGAGCATTGAGACATGAGGATTGAGGATTGAGGATTGAAGATTGAGTATTGGGTATTGAGGATCGAAGAATGAGGATTGAGGATTGAGGTTTGAGGACTGAGGATTGAAGATTGAGTATTGAGGATTGAAGACAGACGATTGAGGATTGAGGATTGAGGACTGAGGATTGAGGATTGAGGATTGAAGATTGAGGATTGAGAATTGAGGATTCAGTATTGAGGATGAGGGCTGAGAGTTGAGGATTGAGGTTTGAGGACTGAGGACTGAGGATTGAGGATCGAGAATTGAGGATTGAGGATTGAGGATTGAAGATTGAGGATTGAGGATTGAGGATTGAGAATTGAGAATTGAGGATGAGGACTGAGGGATGTGGGTTGAGGTTTGAGGAATGAGGATTGAGGATTGAGGATTGAGTATTGAGGATTGAGGATTGAGAATTGAGGATTGAGGATTGAGGATTGAAGATTGAGGATTGGGTATTGAGGATTGAAGAAAGAGGATTGAGGATTGAGGATTGAGGATTGAGGAATGAAAATTGAGCGTTGAGGGTTGAGGATTGAGGATTGAAGAATGAGTATTGACGATTGAAGATTGAGGATTGAGGATTGAGTAATGAGGACTGAAGATTGACGATTGAGGATTGAGGATTGAGGATTGAAGATTGAGTATTGAGGATTGAAGATTGAGGATTGAGGATTGATCATTGAGGACTGAGGATTGAGGACTGAGGATTGAGGATTGAGAATTGAGAACTGATAATGAGGACTGAGGGTTGAGGATTGAGGATAGAGGATTGAGGATTGAGGATTGAGTATTGAAGATTGAGGATTGATAACTGAGTATTGAGGATTGAGGATTGAAAATTGATTATTAAGGATTGAAGATTGAGGATTGAGGATTGAGGATTGAGAATTGAGAATTGAGGATGAGGACTGAGGGTTGTGGATTGAGGTTTGAGGAATGAGGATTGAGGATTGAGGATTGAGTATTGAGGATTGAGGATTGAGGATTGAGGATTGAGTATTGAAGATTGAGTATTGACGAGTGAGGATTGAGGATTGAGGATTGAGGATTGAGGATTGCAAATTGAGTATCGGGGACTCAAGAATGAGGATTGACGATTGAGGATTGAGGACGGAGGATGAGGGCTGAGGGTTGAGGATTGCGGTTTGAGTATTGAATCCTGAGAATTCAGGATATTCTATTGTGTGTTGAGAACTGAGGATTGATGGTTGAGTATTGAGGATTGAAGATTGAGGATTGAGGAATGAGTATTGAAGGTTGAGGATTGATGATTGAGGATTGAGGATTGGGGATTGAGGATTGAGTATTGAGTATTGAAGATTGAGGATTGATGATTGAGGATTGAGGATTGAGGATTGAGGATCGAGGATTGAGGATTGAGGATTGAGGATTGAAGATTGAGGATTGGGGATTGAGGAGTGACGATTGAGGATTGAGAATTGAGGATTGAGAGTTGACGATTGATGATTCAAGATTGAGTATTGAGGATTGTAGAATGAGGATTGAGGATTGAGGATTGAGGATTGAGGATTGAGAATTGAAGATTTAGTATTTAGGATTGAAGATAGAGGATTGAGTATTGAGGATTGAGGATTGAGGATTGAAGATTGAGGATTGGGTAGAGAGGATTGAAGAATGAGGATTGAGGATTGAGGATTGATGATTGAGTGTTGAGGATTGAAGATTGAGTATTGAGGATAGAAGACGGACGATTGAGGATTGAGGATTGAGGATTGAGGATCGAGGATTGAGGATTGAAGATTTAGTATTGAGGACTGAAGGTAGAGGGTTGAGAATTGAGGATTGAGGATTGAGGATTGAAGACTGTGTATTGGGTACTGAGGATTCAAGAATGAGGATTGAGGATTGAGGATTGAGGATTGAGGATAGAAGATTGAGTATTGAGGATTGAAGAATGACGATTGAGTATTGAGAATTGAGGACTGAGGATTGAGGATTGAGGATTGAGGGTTGAGAATTGATGATTGAGGATTGAAGATTGAGTGTTGAGGGTTGAAGGTTAAGGATTGAGGATTGAGGATTGAGGATTGACGATGAGGGCTGAGGGTTGATGATTGAGGTTTGAGGACTGAGGACAGAGGATTGAGGATTGAGAATTGGGGATTGAGGATTGAGGAATGAAGATTGAGGATTGGGTATTGAGGATTGAAGAATGAGGGTTGAGGATTGAGGATTGAGGATTGAGGATTGAGGATTGAAGGTTCAGGTTTGGGTACTGAGGATTGAAGAATGAGGTTTGAGGATTGAGGATTGAGGATTGAGGATTGAAGATTGAGTATTGAGGATTGAAGATTGACGATTGAGGATTGAGGATAGAGGATTGAGGATTGAACGTTGAGGACTGAGTGTTGAGGGTTGAGTGATGAGTATTGATGTTTGTGGATACAGGTTTGAAGATTGCAGTTTGAGAATTGAGTATTGAAAGCTGTGAATTGAGGATATTCTATTGAGAATTGAGGATTGACAATTGATTGTTGAGGACTGAGGGACGAAGATTGAGGACTCAGGATTGAGGATTCAGAATTGAGGTTTGAGGTCTGACGATTGTGGATTGAGGATTGAGGATTGAAGATTCAGTATTGAGGATTGATGATTGGGAATTGAGGATTGAGGATTGAACATTGAGGACTGAGTGTTGAGAGATGAGTGATGGGAATTGATGTTTGTGGATAGAGTTTTGAAGATTGCAGATTGAGTATAGAGTATTGAAAACTTTGAATTGAGGATATTCTATTGAGGATTGAGGATTGACAACAGATTGTTGAGGACTGAGGTCTGAAGGTTGAGGATTCAGGATTTTGGATTCAGAATTGAGGTTTGAGGACTAAGGATTGAGAATTGAAGATTGAGTATTGAGGATTGAGGATTGAGGATTGAAGATTGAGTATTGGCGATTGAGGATGGGGGATGACGGTTCAGGATTGAGGTCTGAGTACTGAGGACTGAGGATAGAGCATTGAGAAATGAGGATTGAGGATTGAGGATTGAAGATTGAGTATTGGGTATTGAGGATCGAAGAATGAGGATTGAGGATTGAGGTTTGAGGATTGAGGATTGAAGATTGAGTATCGAGGATTGAAGACTGACGATTGAGGATTGAGGATTGAGGACTGAGGATTGAGGATTGAGGATTGAAGATTGAGGATTGGGTATTGAGGATTGAAGAATGAGGATTGAGGATTGAGGATAGATGATTGAGTGTTGAGGATTGAAGATTGAGTATTGAGGATAGAAGACTGACGATTGAGGATTGAGGATTGAGTGTTGAAGATTGAGGACTGATGATTGAGGAATGAGGATTGAGGATTGAGGATTGAGGATTGAGTATTGAAGATTGAGGATTGATGATTGAGGACTGAGGATTGAGTGTTGAGTAATGAGAATTGATGTTTGTGGATAGAGGTTTGAAGATTGCAGATTGAGTATTGACTATTGAAAACTTTGAATTGAGGATATTCTATTGAGGATTGAGGATTGACAACAGATTGTTGAGGACTGAGGTCTGAAGATTGAGGATTCAGGATTGAGGATTCAGAATTGAGGTTTGAGGACTAAGGATTGAGGATTGAAGATTGAGTATTGAGGATTGAGGATTCAGGATTGAAGATTGAGTATTGAGGATTGAGGATGGGGGCTGACGGTTGAGAATTGAGGTTTGAGGACTGAGGACTGAGGATAGAGCATTGAGAAATGAGGATTGAGGATTGATGATTGAAGATTGAGTATTGGGTATTGAGGATTGAAGAATGAGGATTGAGGATTGAGGTTTGAGGATTGAGGATAGAAGATCGAGTATCGAGGATTGAAGCCTGACGATTGAGGATTGAGGATTGAGGACTGAGGATTGAGGATTGAAGATTGATGATTGAGGATTGGGTATTGAGGATTGAAGAATGAGGATTGAGGATTGAGGATAGAGGATTGAGTGTTGAGGATTGAAGATTGAGTATTGAGGATAGAAGACTGACGATTGAGGATTGGGGATTGAGTGTTGAAGATTGAGGACTGATGATTGAGGAATGAGGATTGAGGATTGAGGATTGAGGATTGAGTATTGAAGATTGAGGATTGATGATTGAGGACTGAGGATTGAGTGTTGAGTGATGAGAATTGATGTTTGTGGATAGAGGTTTGAAGATTGCAGATTGAGTGTTGACTATTGAAAACTTTGAATTGAGGATATTCTATTGAGGATTGAGGATTGACAACAGATTGTTGAGGACTGAGGTCTGAAGATTGAGGATTCAGGATTGAGGATTCAGAATTGAGGTTTGAGGTCTGAGGATTGAGGATTGAAGATTGAGTATTGAGGATTGAGGATTCAGGATTGAAGATTGAGTATTGAGGATTGAGGATGGGGGCTGACGGTTGAGGGTTGAGGTTTGAGGACTGAGGACTGAGGATAGAGCATTGAGAAATGAGGATTGAGGATTGATGATTGAAGATTGAGTATTGGGTATTGAGGATTGAAGAATGAGGATTGAGGATTGAGGTTTGAGGATTGGGGATAGAAGATTGAGTATTGAGGATTGAAGCCTGACGATTGAGGATTGAGGATTGAGGACTGAGGATTGAGGATTGAAGATTGATGATTGAGGATTGGGTATTGAGGATTGAAGAATGAGGATTGAGGATTGAGGATTGAGGATTGAGTGTTGAGGATTGAAGGTTGAGTATTGAGGATAGAAGACTGACGATTGAGGATTGAGGATTGAGTATTGAAGATTAAGGATTGATGATTGAGGAATGAGGATTGAGGATTGAGGATTGAGGATTGAGTATTGAAGATTGAGGATTGATGATTGAGGACTGAGGATTGAGGATTGGGGATAGAGGATTGAGGATTGAGGTTTGATGACTGAGGACTGAGGATTGTGGATTGAGGATTCAGTATTGAGGATGAGGGCTGAGAGTTGAGGATTGAGGTTTGAGGACTGAGGACTGAGGATTGAGGATTGAGGATTGAGAATTGAGGATTGAGGATTGAGGATTGTAGATTGAGGATTGGGTATTGAGGATTGAAGAATGAGGGTTGAGGATTGAGGATTGAGGATTGAGGAATGAAAATTGAGGGTCGAGGGTTGAGGATTGAGGATTGAAGAATGAGTATTGACGATTGAAGATTGAGGATTGAGGATTGAGTATTGAGGACTGAAGATTGACGATTGAGGATTGAGGATTGAGGATTGAAGGTTGAGTATTGAGGATTGAAGATTGAGGATTGAGGATTGATCATTGAGGACTGAGGATTGAGGTCTGAGGACTGAGGATTGAGAATTGAGAACTGATAATGAGGACTGAGGGTTGAGGATTGAGGATAGAGGATTGAGGATTGAGGATTGAGTATTGGAGATTGAGGATTGATGACTGAGTATTGAGGACTGAGGATTGAGTATTGAGGATTGAGGATTGAGGATTTAGGATTGAGTATTGAAGATTGAGTATTGATGACTGAGGATTGAGGATTGTGGATTGAGGATTGAGGATTGAGGATTGAGGACGGAGGATGAGGGCTGAGGGTTGAGGATTGAGGTTTGAGTATTGAATCCTGAGAATTCAGGATATTCTATTGAGTGTTGAGAACTGAGGATTGATGGTTGAGTATTGAGGATTGAGGATTGAGGATTGAGGATTGAGTGTTGAGGATTGAAGATTGAGTATTGAGGATAGAAGACGGACGATTGAGGATTGAGGATTGAGGATTGAGGATCGAGGATTGAGGATTGAAGATTTAGTATTGAGGACTGAATGTAGAGGATTGAGAATTGAGGATTGAGGATTGAGGATTGAAGATTGAGTATTGGGTATTGAGAATTCAAGAATGAGGATTGAGGATTGAGGATTGAGGATTGAGGATAGAAGATTCAGTATTGAGGATTGAAGATTGGGAATTGAGGATTGAGGATTGAACATTGAGGACTGAGTGTTGAGTGTTGAGTGATGAGAATTGATGTTTGTGGACAGAGGTTTGAAGATTGCAGATTGAGTATTGAGTATTGAAAACTTTGAATTGAGAATATTCTATTGAGGATTGAGGATTGACAACAGATTGTTGAGGACTGAGGTCTGAAGATTGAGGATTAAGGATTTTGGATCCAGAATTGAGGTTTGAGGACTAAGGATTGAGGATTGAAGATTGAGTATTGAGGATTGAGGATTAAGGATTGAGTATTCAATATTGAGGATTGATGATTGAGGACTGAGGATTGAGTGTTGAGTGATGAGAATTGATGTTTGTGGATAGAGGTTTGAAGATTGCAGATTGAGTATTGACTATTGAAAACCTTGAATTGATGATATTCTATTGAGGATTGAGGATTGACAACTGATTGTTGAGGACTGAGGTCTGAAGATTGAGGATTCAGGATTGAGGATTCAGAATTGAGGTTTGAGGACTAAGGATTGAGGATTGAAGATTGAGTATTGAGGATTGAGGATTGAGGATTGAAGATTGAGGATTGAGGATTGAGGATGGGGGCTGACGGTTGAGGATTGAGGTTTGAGGACTGAGGACTGAGGATAGAGCATTGGGAAATGAGGATTGAGGATTGATGATTGAAGATTGAGTATTGTGTATTGAGGATTGAAGAACGAGGATTGAGGATTGAGGTTTGAGGATTGAGGATTGAAGACTGAGTATTGAGGATTGAAGACTGACGATTGAGGATAGAGGATTGAGGACTGAGGATTGAGGATTGAAGATTGATGATTGAGGATTGCGTATTGAGGATTGAAGAATGAGGATTGAGGATTGAGGATTGAGGATTGAGTGTTGAGGATTGCAGATTGAGTATTGAGGATAGAAGACTGACGATTGAGGATTGAGGATTGAGTATTGAAGATTAAGGATTGATGATTGAGGAATGAGGATTGAGGATTGAGGATTGAGGATTGAGTGTTGAAGATTGTGGATTGATGATTGAGGACTAAGGATTGAGGATTGGGGATTGAGGATTGAGGATTGAGGTTTGAGGACTGAGGGCTGAGGATTGTGGTTTGAAGATTGAGGATTGAACGTTGAGGACTGAGTGTTGAGGGTTGAGTGATGAGTATTGATGTTTGTGGATAGAGGTTTGAAGATTGCAGTTTGAGTATTGAGTATTGAAAGCTGTGAATTGAGGATATTCTATTGAGGATTGAGGATTGACAACTGATTGTTGAGGACTGAGGGCCGAAGATTGAGGACTCAGGATTGAGGATTCAGAATTGAGGTTTGAGGGCTGACGATTGTGGATTGAGGATTGAGGATTGAAGATTCAGTATTGAGGATTGAAGATTGGGAATTGAGGATTGAGGATTGAACATTGAGGACTGAGTGTTGAGTGTTGAGTGATGAGAATTGATGTTTGTGGATAGAGGTTTGAAGATTGCAGATTGAGTATTGAGTATTGAAAACCTTGAATTGAGGATATTCTATTGAGGATTGAGGATTGACAACAGATTGTTGAGGACTGAGGTCTGAAGATTGAGGATTCAGGATTTTGGACTCAGAATTGAGGTTTGAGGACTAAGGATTGAGGATTGAAGATTGAGTATTGAGGATTGAGGATTGAGGATTGAAGATTGAGTATTGACGATTGAGGATGGGGGCTGACGGTTCAGGATTGAGGTTTGAGGACTGAGGACTGAGGATAGAGCATTGAGACATGAGGATTGAGGATTGAGGATTGAAGATTGAGTATTGGGTATTGAGGATCGAAGAATGAGGATTGAGGATTGAGGTTTGAGGACTGAGGATTGAAGATTGAGTATTGAGGATTGAAGACAGACGATTGAGGATTGAGGATTGAGGACTGAGGATTGAGGATTGAGGATTGAAGATTGAGGATTGAGAATTGAGGATTCAGTATTGAGGATGAGGGCTGAGAGTTGAGGATTGAGGTTTGAGGACTGAGGACTGAGGATTGAGGATCGAGAATTGAGGATTGAGGATTGAGGATTGAAGATTGAGGATTGAGGATTGAGGATTGAGAATTGAGAATTGAGGATGAGGACTGAGGGATGTGGGTTGAGGTTTGAGGAATGAGGATTGAGGATTGAGGATTGAGTATTGAGGATTGAGGATTGAGAATTGAGGATTGAGGATTGAGGATTGAAGATTGAGGATTGGGTATTGAGGATTGAAGAAAGAGGATTGAGGATTGAGGATTGAGGATTGAGGAATGAAAATTGAGCGTTGAGGGTTGAGGATTGAGGATTGAAGAATGAGTATTGACGATTGAAGATTGAGGATTGAGGATTGAGTAATGAGGACTGAAGATTGACGATTGAGGATTGAGGATTGAGGATTGAAGATTGAGTATTGAGGATTGAAGATTGAGGATTGAGGATTGATCATTGAGGACTGAGGATTGAGGACTGAGGATTGAGGATTGAGAATTGAGAACTGATAATGAGGACTGAGGGTTGAGGATTGAGGATAGAGGATTGAGGATTGAGGATTGAGTATTGAAGATTGAGGATTGATAACTGAGTATTGAGGATTGAGGATTGAAAATTGATTATTAAGGATTGAAGATTGAGGATTGAGGATTGAGGATTGAGAATTGAGAATTGAGGATGAGGACTGAGGGTTGTGGATTGAGGTTTGAGGAATGAGGATTGAGGATTGAGGATTGAGTATTGAGGATTGAGGATTGAGGATTGAGGATTGAGTATTGAAGATTGAGTATTGACGACTGAGGATTGAGGATTGAGGATTGAGGATTGAGGATTGAGTATTGCAAATTGAGTATCGGGGACTCAAGAATGAGGATTGACGATTGAGGATTGAGGACGGAGGATGAGGGCTGAGGGTTGAGGATTGCGGTTTGAGTATTGAATCCTGAGAATTCAGGATATTCTATTGTGTGTTGAGAACTGAGGATTGATGGTTGAGTATTGAGGATTGAAGATTGAGGATTGAGGAATGAGTATTGAAGGTTGAGGATTGATGATTGAGGATTGAGGATTGGGGATTGAGGATTGAGTATTGAGTATTGAAGATTGAGGATTGATGATTGAGGATTGAGGATTGAGGATTGAGGATCGAGGATTGAGGATTGAGGATTGAGGATTGAAGATTGAGGATTGGGGATTGAGGAGTGACGATTGAGGATTGAGAATTGAGGATTGAGAGTTGACGATTGATGATTCAAGATTGAGTATTGAGGATTGTAGAATGAGGATTGAGGATTGAGGATTGAGGATTGAGGATTGAGAATTGAAGATTTAGTATTTAGGATTGAAGATAGAGGATTGAGTATTGAGGATTGAGGATTGAGGATTGAAGATTGAGGATTGGGTAGAGAGGATTGAAGAATGAGGATTGAGGATTGAGGATTGATGATTGAGTGTTGAGGATTGAAGATTGAGTATTGAGGATAGAAGACGGACGATTGAGGATTGAGGATTGAGGATTGAGGATCGAGGATTGAGGATTGAAGATTTAGTATTGAGGACTGAAGGTAGAGGGTTGAGAATTGAGGATTGAGGATTGAGGATTGAGGATAGAAGATTGAGTATTGAGGATTGAAGAATGACGATTGAGTATTGAGAATTGAGGACTGAGGATTGAGGATTGAGGATTGAGGGTTGAGAATTGATGATTGAGGATTGAAGATTGAGTGTTGAGGGTTGAAGGTTAAGGATTGAGGATTGAGGATTGAGGATTGACGATGAGGGCTGAGGGTTGATGATTGAGGTTTGAGGACTGAGGACAGAGGATTGAGGATTGAGAATTGGGGATTGAGGATTGAGGAATGAAGATTGAGGATTGGGTATTGAGGATTGAAGAATGAGGGTTGAGGATTGAGGATTGAGGATTGAGGATTGAGGATTGAAGGTTCAGGTTTGGGTACTGAGGATTGAAGAATGAGGTTTGAGGATTGAGGATTGAGGATTGAGGATTGAAGATTGAGTATTGAGGATTGAAGATTGACGATTGAGGATTGAGGATAGAGGATTGAGGATTGAACGTTGAGGACTGAGTGTTGAGGGTTGAGTGATGAGTATTGATGTTTGTGGATACAGGTTTGAAGATTGCAGTTTGAGAATTGAGTATTGAAAGCTGTGAATTGAGGATATTCTATTGAGAATTGAGGATTGACAATTGATTGTTGAGGACTGAGGGACGAAGATTGAGGACTCAGGATTGAGGATTCAGAATTGAGGTTTGAGGTCTGACGATTGTGGATTGAGGATTGAGGATTGAAGATTCAGTATTGAGGATTGATGATTGGGAATTGAGGATTGAGGATTGAACATTGAGGACTGAGTGTTGAGAGATGAGTGATGGGAATTGATGTTTGTGGATAGAGTTTTGAAGATTGCAGATTGAGTATAGAGTATTGAAAACTTTGAATTGAGGATATTCTATTGAGGATTGAGGATTGACAACAGATTGTTGAGGACTGAGGTCTGAAGATTGAGGATTCAGGATTGAGGATTCAGAATTGAGGTTTGAGGACTAAGGATTGAGGATTGAAGATTGAGTATTGAGGATTGAGGATTCAGGATTGAAGATTGAGTATTGAGGATTGAGGATGGGGGCTGACGGTTGAGAATTGAGGTTTGAGGACTGAGGACTGAGGATAGAGCATTGAGAAATGAGGATTGAGGATTGATGATTGAAGATTGAGTATTGGGTATTGAGGATTGAAGAATGAGGATTGAGGATTGAGGTTTGAGGATTGAGGATAGAAGATCGAGTATCGAGGATTGAAGCCTGACGATTGAGGATTGAGGATTGAGGACTGAGGATTGAGGATTGAAGATTGATGATTGAGGATTGGGTATTGAGGATTGAAGAATGAGGATTGAGGATTGAGGATAGAGGATTGAGTGTTGAGGATTGAAGATTGAGTATTGAGGATAGAAGACTGACGATTGAGGATTGGGGATTGAGTGTTGAAGATTGAGGACTGATGATTGAGGAATGAGGATTGAGGATTGAGGATTGAGGATTGAGTATTGAAGATTGAGGATTGATGATTGAGGACTGAGGATTGAGTGTTGAGTGATGAGAATTGATGTTTGTGGATAGAGGTTTGAAGATTGCAGATTGAGTGTTGACTATTGAAAACTTTGAATTGAGGATATTCTATTGAGGATTGAGGATTGACAACAGATTGTTGAGGACTGAGGTCTGAAGATTGAGGATTCAGGATTGAGGATTCAGAATTGAGGTTTGAGGTCTGAGGATTGAGGATTGAAGATTGAGTATTGAGGATTGAGGATTCAGGATTGAAGATTGAGTATTGAGGATTGAGGATGGGGGCTGACGGTTGAGGGTTGAGGTTTGAGGACTGAGGACTGAGGATAGAGCATTCAGAAATGAGGATTGAGGATTGATGATTGAAGATTGAGTATTGGGTATTGAGGATTGAAGAATGAGGATTGAGGATTGAGGTTTGAGGATTGGGGATAGAAGATTGAGTATTGAGGATTGAAGCCTGACGATTGAGGATTGAGGATTGAGGACTGAGGATTGAGGATTGAAGATTGATGATTGAGGATTGGGTATTGAGGATTGAAGAATGAGGATTGAGGATTGAGGATTGAGGATTGAGTGTTGAGGATTGAAGGTTGAGTATTGAGGATAGAAGACTGACGATTGAGGATTGAGGATTGAGTATTGAAGATTAAGGATTGATGATTGAGGAATGAGGATTGAGGATTGAGGATTGAGGATTGAGTATTGAAGATTGAGGATTGATGATTGAGGACTGAGGATTGAGGATTGGGGATAGAGGATTGAGGATTGAGGTTTGATGACTGAGGACTGAGGATTGTGGATTGAGGATTCAGTATTGAGGATGAGGGCTGAGAGTTGAGGATTGAGGTTTGAGGACTGAGGACTGAGGATTGAGGATTGAGGATTGAGAATTGAGGATTGAGGATTGAGGATTGTAGATTGAGGATTGGGTATTGAGGATTGAAGAATGAGGGTTGAGGATTGAGGATTGAGGATTGAGGAATGAAAATTGAGGGTCGAGGGTTGAGGATTGAGGATTGAAGAATGAGTATTGACGATTGAAGATTGAGGATTGAGGATTGAGTATTGAGGACTGAAGATTGACGATTGAGGATTGAGGATTGAGGATTGAAGGTTGAGTATTGAGGATTGAAGATTGAGGATTGAGGATTGATCATTGAGGACTGAGGATTGAGGACTGAGGACTGAGGATTGAGAATTGAGAACTGATAATGAGGACTGAGGGTTGAGGATTGAGGATAGAGGATTGAGGATTGAGGATTGAGTATTGGAGATTGAGGATTGATGACTGAGTATTGAGGACTGAGGATTGAGTATTGAGGATTGAGGATTGAGGATTTAGGATTGAGTATTGAAGATTGAGTATTGATGACTGAGGATTGAGGATTGTGGATTGAGGATTGAGGATTGAGGATTGAGGACGGAGGATGAGGGCTGAGGGTTGAGGATTGAGGTTTGAGTATTGAATCCTGAGAATTCAGGATATTCTATTGAGTGTTGAGAACTGAGGATTGATGGTTGAGTATTGAGGATTGAGGATTGAGGATTGAGGATTGAGTGTTGAGGATTGAAGATTGAGTATTGAGGATAGAAGACGGACGATTGAGGATTGAGGATTGAGGATTGAGGATCGAGGATTGAGGATTGAAGATTTAGTATTGAGGACTGAATGTAGAGGATTGAGAATTGAGGATTGAGGATTGAGGATTGAAGATTGAGTATTGGGTATTGAGGATACAAGAATGAGGATTGAGGATTGAGGATTGAGGATTGAGCATAGAAGATTGAGGATTGGGTATTGAGGTTTGAAGAATGATAATTGATGATTGAGGGTTGAGGATTGAGGATTGAGGATCTAGGATTTCAGATTGATTATTGAGGATTGAAGATTGGGGATTGAGGATTGAGGATTGAGGATCTAGGATTGGAGATTGATTATTGAGAATGAAGATTGAGAATTGGGTATTGAGGTTTGAAGAATGAGGATTGAGAATTGAGGATTGAGGATTGAGGATTGAGGATCTAGGATTGGAGATTGAATATTGAGGATTGAAGATTGGGGATTGAGGATTGAGGATTGAGTATCTAGGATTGGAGATTGATTATTGAGTATGAAGATTGAGAATTGAGGATTGAGGATTGAGAATTGAGAATTGAGGATGGGGACTAAGGGTTAAGGATTGAGGGTTGAGATATGAGGATTGGGGAATGAGGATTGAGGATTGAGGATTGAGGACTGAGGCTTGAGGATTGACGATTCAGCATAGAGGATTGAGGATTGAGGACTGGCGATTGAGGATTGAAGATTGAGTATTAAGGACTGAGGATTGGGGATTGAGGATCTAGGATTGGAGATTGACTTTTGGGTATTGAAAATTCAGGATTGAGGAACGAGGATTGAGGATTGAGGTTTGAGGACTGAGGACTGAGGATTGATGATTGAGAATTGAGGATTGAGGATTGAGGATTGAAGATTGAGGATTGGGTATTGAGAATTGAAGAATCAGGATTGAGGATTGAGGATTGAGGATTGAGTGTTGTGGATTGAAGATTGAGTATTGAGGATAGAAGACTGACGATTGAGGATTGAGAATTGAGGATTGAGGATCGAGGATTGAGGATTGAGGATTGAGGATTGAGGATTGAAGATTGAGGATTGAGGATCGAAGATTGAGGATTGGGGATTGAGGAGTGACGATTGAGGATTGAGGATTGAGGATTGAGAGTTGACGATTGATGATTCAAGATTGAGTATTGAGGATTGTAGAATGAGGATTGAGGATTGAGGATTGAGGATTGAGGATTGAGGATCGAAGATTTAGTATTTAGGATTGAAGATAGAGGATTGAGAATTGAGGATTGAGGATTGAGGATTGAAGATTGAGGATTGGGTAGTGAGGATTGAAGAATGAGAATTGAGGATTGAGGATTGAGGATTGGGGATTGAGGATTGAGTATTGAGTATTGAGGATTGATGATTGAGGATTGAGGACTGAGGACTGAGGATTGAGGATTGAGAATTGGGGATTGAGGATTGAGGATTGAAGATTGAGGATTGGGTATTGAGGATTGAAGAATGAGTGTTGAGGATTGAGGATTGAGTATTGAGGATTGAGGATTGAAGATTCAGGTTTGGGTACTGAGGATTGAAGAATGAGGATTGAGGATTGAGGATTGAGGATTGAGGATTGAAGATTGAGTATTGAGGATTGAAGATTGACGATTGAGGATTGAGGATTGAGGATTGAGGATTGAGGATTGAGGATTGAGGATTGAGGAATGAAAATTGAGGGTCGAGGGTTGAGGATTGAGGATTGAAGAATGAGTATTGACGATTGAAGATTCAGGATTGAGGATTGTGTATTGAGGACTGAAGATTGACGATTGAGGATTGAGGATTGAGGATTGAAGATTGAGTTTTGAGGATTGAAGATTGAGGATTGAGGATTGATCATTGAGGAATGAGGATTGAGGATTGAGGATTGAGTATTGAGGATTGAGGATTGAGGATTGAGGATTGAGTATTGAAGATTGAGTATTAATGACTGAGGATTGAGGATTGAGGATTGAGGATTGAGGATTGAGGATTGAAAATTGTGTATCGGGGACTCAAGAATGAGGATTGAGGATTGAGGATTGAGGACGGAGGATGAGGGCAGAGGGTTGAGGATTGAGGTTTGAGTATTGAATCCTGAGAATTCAGGATATTCTATTGAGTGTTGAGAACTGAGGATTGATGGTTGAGTATTGAGGATTGAAGATTGAGGATTGAGGAATGAGTATTGAAGGTTGAGGATAGATGATTGAGGATTGAGGAATGGGGATTGAGGATTGAGTATTGAGTATTGAAGATTGGGGATTGATGATTGAGGATTGAGGATTGAGGATTGAGGATTGAGTGTTGAGGATTGGAGATTGAGTATTGAGGATAGAAGACGGACGATTGAGGATTGAGTATTGAGGATTGAGGATCGAGGATTGATGATTGAAGATTTAGTATTGAGGACTGAAGGTACAGGATTGAGAATTGAGGATTGAGGATTGAGGATTGAAGATTGAGTATTGGGTATTGAGAATTCAAGAATGAGGATTGAGGATTGAGGATTGAGGATTGAGGATAGAAGATTGAGTATTGAGGATTGAAGGCTGACGATTGAGTATTGAGAATTGAGGACTGAGGATTGAGGATTGAGGATTGAGGGTTGAGAATCGATGATTGAGGATTGAAGCTTGAGTATTGAGGATTGAAGGTTAAGGATTGAGGATTGAGGATTGAGGATTGACGATGAGGGCTGAGGGTTGAGGATTGAGGTTTGAGGACTGAGGACTGAGGATAGAGCATTGAGAAATGAGGATTGAGGATTGATGAGTGAAGATTGAGTATTGGGTATTGAGGATTGAAGAACGAGGATTGAGGATTGAGGTTTGAGAATTGAGGATTGAAGATTGAGTATTGAGGATTGAAGACTGACGATTGAGGATAGAGGATTGAGGACTGAGGATTGAGGATTGAAGATTGATGATTGAGGATTGGGTATTGAGGATTGAAGAATGAGGATTGAGGATTGAGGATTGAGGATTGAGTGTTGAGGATTGAAGATTGAGTATTGAGGATAGAAGACTTACGATTGAGGATTGAGGATTGAGTATTGAAGATTAAGTATTGATGATTGAGGAATGAGGATTGAGGATTGAGGATTGAGGATTGCGTGTTGAAGATTGAGGATTGATGATTGAGGACTGAGGATTGAGGATTGGGGATTGAGGATTGAGGATTGAACGTTGAGGACTGAGTGTTGAGGGTTGAGTGATGAGAATTGATGTTTGTGGATAGAGGTTTGAAGATTGCAGTTTGAGTATTGAGTATTGAAAGCTGTGAATTGAGGATATTCTATTGAGGATTGAGGATTGACAATTGATTGTTGAGGACTGAGGGCCGAAGATTGAGGACTCAGGATTGAGGATTCAGAATTGAGGTTTGAGGACTGAGGATTGTGGATTGAGGATTGAGGATTGAAGATTCAGTATTGAGGATTGAAGATTGGGAATTGAGGATTGAGGATTGAACATTGAGGACTGAGTGTTGAGTGTTGAGTGATGAGAATTGATGTTTGTGGACAGAGGTTTGAAGATTGCAGATTGAGTATTGAGTATTGAAAACTTTGAATTGAGAATATTCTATTGAGGATTGAGGATTGACAACAGATTGTTGAGGACTGAGGTCTGAAGATTGAGGATTAAGGATTTTGGATCCAGAATTGAGGTTTGAGGACTAAGGATTGAGGATTGAAGATTGAGTATTGAGGATTGAGGATTAAGGATTGAGTATTCAAGATTGAGGATTGATGATTGAGGACTGAGGATTGAGTGTTGAGTGATGAGAATTGATGTTTGTGGATAGAGGTTTGAAGATTGCAGATTGAGTATTGACTATTGAAAACCTTGAATTGATGATATTCTATTGAGGATTGAGGATTGACAACTGATTGTTGAGGACTGAGGTCTGAAGATTGAGGATTCAGGATTGAGGATTCAGAATTGAGGTTTGAGGACTAAGGATTGAGGATTGAAGATTGAGTATTGAGGATTGAGGATTGAGGATTGTAGATTGAGGATTGAGGATTGAGGATGGGGGCTGACGGTTGAGGATTGAGGTTTGAGGACTGAGGACTGAGGATAGAGCATTGGGAAATGAGGATTGAGGATTGATGATTGAAGATTGAGTATTGTGTATTGAGGATTGAAGAACGAGGATTGAGGATTGAGGATTGAGTGTTGAGGATTGCAGATTGAGTATTGAGGATAGAAGACTGACGATTGAGGATTGAGGATTGAGTATTGAAGATTAAGGATTGATGATTGAGGAATGAGGATTGAGGATTGAGGATTGAGGATTGAGTGTTGAAGATTGTGGATTGATGATTGAGGACTAAGGATTGAGGATTGGGGATTGAGGATTGAGGATTGAGGTTTGAGGACTGAGGGCTGAGGATTGTGGTTTGAAGATTGAGGATTGAAGATTCAGTATTGAGGATTGAAGATTGGGAATTGAGGATTGAGGATTGAACATTGAGGACTGAGTGTTGAGTGTTGAGTGATGAGATTTGATGTTTGTGGATAGAGGTTTGAAGATTGCAGATTGAGTACTGAGTATTGAAAACTTTGAATTGAGGATATTCTATTGAGGATTGAGGATTGAGAACAGATTGTTGAGGACTGAGGGCCGAAGATTGAGGATTCAGGATTGAGGATTCAGAACTGAGGTTTGAGGACTGAGGATTGAGGATTGAAGATTGAGTACTGAAGATTGAAGATTCAGGATTGAGAATTGAGGATTCAGTATTGAGGATGAGGGCTGAGGGTTGAGGATTGAGGTTTGAGGTCTGATGGTTAAGGATTGAGGATTGAGAATTGAGGATTGAAGGTTGAGGATTGAAGATTGAGGATTGGGTATTGAGGATTGAAGAATGAGGATTGAGGATTGAGGATTGAGGATTGAGTGTTGAGGATTGAAGATTGAGTATTGAGGATAGAAGACTGACGATTGAGGATTGAGGATTGAGTATTGAAGATTAAGGATTGATGATTGAGGAATGAGGATTGAGGATTGAGGATTGAGGATTGAGTGTTGAAGATTGAGGATTGATGATTGAGGACTGAGGATTGAGGATTGGGGATTGAGGATTGAGGATTGAACGTTGAGGACTGAGTGTTGAGGGTTGAGTGATGAGAATTGATGTTTGTGGATAGAGGTTTGAAGATTGCAGTTTGAGTATTGAGTATTGAAAGCTGTGAATTGAGGATATTCTATTGAGGATTGAGGATTGACAATTGATTGTTGAGGACTGAGGGCCGAAGATTGAGGACTCAGGATTGAGGATTCAGAATTGAGGTTTGAGGACTGAGGATTGTGGATTGAGGATTGAGGATTGAAGATTCAGTATTGAGGATTGTAGATTGGGAATTGAGGATTGAGGATTGAACATTGAGGACTGAGTGTTGAGTGTTGAGTGATGAGAATTGATGTTTGTGGATAGAGGTTTGAAGATTGCAGATTGAGTATTGCGTATGGAAAACTCTGAACTGAGGATATTCTATTGAGGATTGGGGATTGGCAACTGATTGTTGAGGACTGAGGGCTGAAGATTCAGGATTCAGGATTGAGGATTCAGAATTGAGTTTTGAGGGCTGAGGATTGAGGATTGAGGATTGAAGATTGAGTATTGAGGATTGACGCTTGAGGATTGAGGGTTGAGGATGTAGGATTGAAGAGGGAGGACTGAGTGTTGAGGATTGAGTGTTGAGGATTGATGCTTGAAGTTTGAGATTTGATTATTGAATATTCTGGATTGAGTATTGAACAATCAGAATTCAGGATGTTCTATTGAGTATTGAGAATTGAGGATTGATGGTTGAGTATTGAGGATTGATGGTTGAGGGTTGAGTGTTGAATATAGAGGATTGAGGATTGAGGATTGAGGATTGAGTATTGATGATTGAGGAATGATGATTGAGGATTGAGGATTGAGGATTGGGGATTGAGGATTGAGGATTGAGGATTGATTGTTGAGGATTGAGAATTGAAGATTGAGTTTTGATCACTGAGGATTGAGGATTGAGGATTGAGGATTGAGGATTGAGGATTGAAGATTGAATATTGAGGATTGAAGATTCAGGATTGAGGATTGAGAATTGAGGACCGAGGATGAGGGCTGAGGGTTGAGGATTGAGGTTTGAGGACTGAGGAATGAGGATTAAGGGTTGAGAATTGAGGATTGCGGATTGAGGATTGAAGATTGGGGATTGGGAATTGAGGATTGAAGAATGAGGATTGAGGATTGAGGATTGAGGATTGAGGATTGAGAATTGAGGATTGAGGATTGAGTATTGAAGATTGAGGATTGAAGATTGAGTTTTGATCACTGAGGATTGAGGATTGAGAATTGAGGATTGAAGGTTGAGGATTGAAGATTGAGGATTGGGTATTGAGGATTGCAGAATGAGGATTGAGGATTGAGGTTTGAGGATTGAGGATTGAGGATTGAGGATTGAGGATTGAGGATTGAGGATTGAGGATTGAGGATTGCGTATTGAAGATTGAGGATTGATGATTGAGGATTGAGGATTGAGGATTGAAGATTGAATATTGATGATTGAATATTGAGGACTGAGGATTGAGGGTTGTTTATTGAGGACGAGGACTGAGGGTTGAATATTGATGTTTGAGGTCTGAGGGTTAAGGATTGAGGATTGAGGATTGAGGATTGAGGATTGAGTATTGAAGATTGAGGATTGATGATTGAGGATTGAGGATTGAGGATTGAAGATTGAATATTGAAGATTGTGTATTGAGGATTGAGGTTTGAGGATTGAAGATTGAGGATTGAGGATTGAGGATGGGGGCTGACGGTTCAGGATTGAGGTTTGAGGACTGAGGACTGAGGATAGAGCATTGAGAAATGAGGATTGAGTATTGAGGATTGAAGATTGAGCATTGGGTATTGAGGATCGTAGAATGAGGATTGAGGATTGAGGTTTGAGGATTGAGGATTGAAGATTGAGTATTGAGGATTGAAGACTGACGATTGAGGATTGAGGATTGAGGACTGAGAATTGAGGATTGAGGATTGAAGATTGAGGATTGGGTATTGAGGATTGAAGAATGAGGATTGAGGATTGAGGATAGAGGATTGAGTGTTGAGTATTGAAGATTGAGTATTGAGGATAGAAGACTGACGATTGAGGATTGAGGATTGAGTGTTGAAGATTGAGGATTGATGATTGTGGAATGAGGATTGAGGATTCAGGATTGAGGATTGAGTATTGAAGATTGAGGATTGATGATTGAGGACTGAGGATTGAGTGTTGAGTGATGAGAATTGATGTTTGTGGATAGAGGTTTGAAGATTGCAGATTGAGTATTGACTATTGAAAACCTTGAATTGATGATATTCTATTGAGGATTGAGGATTGACAACAGATTGTTGAGGACTGAGGTCTGAAGAATGAGGATTCAGGATTGAGGATTCAGAATTGAGGTTTGAGGACTAAGGATTGAGGATTGAAGATTGAGTATTGAGGATTGAGGATTGAGGATTGAAGATTGAGGATTGAGGATTGAGGATGGGGGCTGACGGTTGAGGATTGAGGTTTGAGGACTGAGGACTGAGGATAGAGCATTGAGAAATGAGGACTGAGGATTGATGATTGAAGATTGAGTATTGGGTATTGAGGATTGAAGAACGAGGATTGAGGATTGAGGTTTGAGGGTTGAGGATTGAAGATTGAGTATTGAGGATTGAAGACTGACGATTGAGGATAGAGGATTGAGGACTGAGGATTGAGGATTGAAGATTGATGATTGAGGATTGGGTATTGAGGATTGAAGAATGAGGATTGAGGATTGAGGATTGAGGATTGAGTGTTGAGGATTGAAGATTGAGTATTGAGTATAGAAGACTGACGATTGAGGATTGAGGATTGAGTATTCAAGATTAAGGATTGATGATTGAGGAATGAGGATTGAGGATTGAGGATTGAGGATTGAGTGTTGAAGATTGAGGATTGATGATTGAGGACTGAGGATTGAGGATTGGGGATTGAGGATTGAGGATTGAACGTTGAGGACTGAGTGTTGAGGGTTGAGTGATGAGAATTGATGTTTGTGGATAGAGGTTTGAAGATTGCAGTTTGAGTATTGAGTATTGAAAGCTGTGAATTGAGGATATTCTATTGAGGATTGAGGATTGACAATTGATTGTTGAGGACTGAGGGCCGAAGATTGAGGACTCAGGATTGAGGATTCAGGATTGAGGTTTGAGGACTGAGGATTGTGGGTTGAGGATTGAGGATTGAAGATTCAGTATTGAGGATTGAAGATTGGGAATTGAGGATTGAGGATTGAACATTGAGGACTGAGTGTTGAGTGTTGAGTGATGAGAATTGATGTTTGTGGATAGAGGTTTGAAGATTGCAGATTGAGTATTGAGTATTGAAAAGTTTGAATTGAGAATATTCTATTGAGGATAGAGGATTGACAACAGATTGTTGAGGACTGAGGTCTGAAGATTGAGGATTCAGGATTTTGGATCCAGAATTGAGGTTTGAGGGCTAAGGACTGAGGATTGAAGATTGAGTATTGAGGATTGAGGATTGAGGATTGAAGATTGAGGATTGAGGATTGATGATGGGGGCTGACGGTTCAGGATTGAGGTTTGAGGACTGAGGACTGAGGATAGAGCATTGAGAAATGAGGATTGAGGATTGAGGATTGAAGATTGAGTATTGGGTATTGAGGATCGAAGAATGAGGATTGAGGATTGAGGTTTGAGGTTTGAGGATTGAAGATTGAGGTTTGAGGAATGAGGATTGAGGATTGAGGATTGAGGATTGAGGATTGAGGATTGAGGATTGAGGTTTGAGTATTGAAGATTGAGTATTGATGACTGAGGATTGAGGATTGAGGATTGAGGATTGAGGATTGAGGATTGAAAAATGAGTATCGGGGACTCAAGATTGAGGATTGAGGATTGAGGATTGAGGGCGGAGGATGAGGGCTGAGGGTTGAGCATTGAGGTTTGAGTATTGAACCCTGAGAATTCAGGATATTCTATTGAGTGTTGAGAACTGAGGATTGAGGATTGAGAATTGAGTATTGAAGATTGAGGATTGATGATTGAGGATTGTGTATTGAGGATTGAGGTTTGAGGATTGAGGATTGAGGACTGAGGATTGAAGATTGAGGATTGGGGTCTGAGGAGTGACGATTGAGGATTGAGGATTGAGAGTTGAGGATTGATGATTCAAGATTGAGTATTGAGGATTGTAGAATGAGGATTGAGGATTGAGGTTTGAGGATTGAGGATTGAGGATTGAAGATTTAGTATTGAGGATTGAAGATAGAGGATTGAGAATTGAGGATTGAGGATTGAGGATTGAAGATTGAGGATTGTGTGTTGAGGATTGAAGATTGAGTATTGAGGATAGAAGACTGACGATTGAGGATTGAGGATTGAGTATTGAAGATTAAGGATTGATGATTGAGGAATGAGGATTGAGGATTGAGGATTGAGGACTGAGGATTGAGGATAGAAGATTGATGATTGAGGATTGGGTATTGAGGATTGAAGAATGAGGATTGAGGATTGAGGACTGAGGATTGAAGATTGAGGATTGGGGATTGAGGGTTGAGGATTGAGGTTTGAGGACTGAGGACTGAGGATTGTGGATTGAGGATTGAGGATTGAAGATTCAGTATTGAGGATTGAAGATTGGGAATTGAGGATTGAGGATTGAACATTGAGGACTGAGTGTTGAGTGTTGAGTGATGAGAATTGATGTTTGTGGATAGAGGATTGAAGATTGAGGATTGAGTGTTGAGAATTGAAGATTGAGTATTGAGGATAGAAGACTGACGATTGAGGATTGAGGATTGAGTATTGAAGATTAAGGATTGAGGATAGAGGATTGAGGATTGAGGATAATGAGTATTGAAGATTGAGGATTGATGACTGAGTATTGAGGATTGAGGATTGAAAATTGATTATTAAGGATTGAAGATTGAGGATTGAGGATTGAGTATTGAGAATTGAGAATTGAGGATGAGGACTGAGGGTTGTGGATTGAGGTTTGAGGAATGATGATTGAGGATTGAGGATTGAGGATTGAGGATTGAGGATTGAGGATTGAGGATTGAGTATTGAAGATTGAGTATTGATGACCGAGGATTGAGGATTGAGGGTTGAGGATTGAGGATTGAGGATTGAAAATTGAGTATCGGGGACTCAAGATTGAGGATTGAGGATTGAGGATTGAGGACGGAGGATGAGGGCTGAGGGTTGAGGATTGAGGTTTGAGTATTGAATCCTGAGAATTCAGGATATTCTATTGAGTGTTGAGAACTGAGGATTGATGGCTGAGTATTGAGGATTGAAGATTGAGGATTGAGGAATGAGTACTGAAGGTTGAGGATTGATGGTTGTGGATTGAGGATTGGGGATTGAGGATTGAGTATTGAGTATTGAATATTGAGGACTGATGATTGAGGACTGAGGATTGTGGATTGAGGAGTGAGGATTGAGGATTGAGGATTGAGGATTGAAGATTGAGGATTGGGGATTGAGGAGTGACGATTGAGGATTAAGGATTGAGGATTGAGAGTTGAGGATTGATGATTCAAGATTGAATATTGAGGATTGTAGAATGAGGATTGAGGATTGAGGATTGAGGATTGAGGATTGAGGATTGAAGATTTAGTATTGAGGATTGAAGATAGAGGATTGAGAATTGAGGATTGAGGATTGAGGATTGAAGATTGAGGATTGGGTAGTGAGGATTGATGAATGAGGATTGAGGATTGAGGATTGAGGATTGAGGATTGAGCATTGAAAATTGAGGATTGGGAATTGAGGATTGACGATTGAGGATTGAGTATTGAGAATTGAAGATTGAGTATTGATGATTGAAGATTGAGGGTTGAGGATTGAGGATTGAGAATGAGGGCTGAGGGTTGAGGATTGAGGTTTGAGTATAGAATCCTGAGAATTCAGGATATTCTATTGATCATTGAGCATTTAGGATTGATGGTTGAGTATTGAGGATTGAGAATTGAGGATTGAGGATGGAGTATTGAAGATTGAGGATTGATGATTGAGCATTGAGGATTGAGTATTGAGGATAGACGCTTGAGGATTGAGGGTTGAGGATGTAGGATTGAAGAGAGAGGACTGAGTGTTGAGGATTGAGTGTTGAGGATTGATGCTTGAGGTTTGAGATTTGATTATTGAATATTCTGGATTGAGTATTGAACCATCAGAATTCAGGATGATCTATTGAGTATTGACAATTGAGGATTGATGGTTGAGCATTGAGGATTGATGGTTGAGGGTTGAGTGTTGAATATAGAGGATTGCGGATTGAGGATTGAGGATTGAGTATTGACGATTGAGGAATGATGATTGAGGATAGAGGATTGAGGATTGGGGATTGAGGATTGAGGAATGAGGATTGATTGTTGAGGATTGAGAATTGAAGATTGAGTTTTGATCACTGAGGATTGAGGATTGAGGATTGAGGATTGAGGATTGAGGATTGAGTATTGATGATTGAGGAATGATGATTGAGGATAGAGGATTGAGGATTGGGGATTGAGGATTGAGGATTGAGGATTGATTGTTGAGGATTGAGAATTGAAGATTGAGTTTTGATCACTGAGGATTGAGGATTGAGGATTGAGGATTGAGGATTGAGGATTGAAGATTGAATATTGAGGATTGAAGATTCAGGATTGAGGATTGAGGATTGAGGATGGAGGATGAGGGCTGAGGGTTGAGGATTGAGGTTTGAGGACTGAGGAATGAGGATTAAGGGTTGAGAATTGAGGATTGAGGATTGAGGATTGAAGATTGAGGATTGGGTATTGAGGATTGAAGAATGAGGATTGAGGATTGAGGATTGAGGATTGAGGATTGAGAATTGAGGATTGAGGATTGAGTATTGAAGATTGAGGATTGATGATTGAGGATTGAGGATTGAGTATTGAGGATTGACGCTTGAGGATTGAGGGTTGAGGATGTAGGATTGAAGAGAGAGGACTGAGTGTTGAGGATTGAGTGCTGAGAATTGATGCTTGAGGTTTGAGATTTGATTATTGAATATTCTGGATTGAGTATTGAACCATCAGAATTCAGGATGTTCTATTGAGTATTGAGAATTGAGGATTGATGGTTGAGTATTGAGGATTGATGGTTGAGGGTTGAGTGTTGAATATAGAGGATTGAGGATTGAGGATTGAGGATTGCGTATTGAAGATTGAGGAATGATGATTGAGGATTGAGGATTGAGGATTGGGGATTGAGGATTGAGCATTGAGGTTTGAGGACTGAGGGCTGAGGATTGAGGATTGAGGATTTAGGATTGAGGATGAGTGCTGAGTGTTGAGGATTGAGGTTTGAGGTCTGAGGACTGAGGATTGATGATAGAGAATTGAGGATTGAGGATTGAGGATTGGAGATTGAGGATTGGGTATTGAGGATTGAAGAATGAGGATTGAGGATTGAGGATTGAGGATTGAGGATTGAGGATTGAGGATTGAGGATTGAGGATTGAGGATTGAAGATTGAGGATTGGGTATTGAGGATTGAAGAATGAGGATTGAGGATTGAGGATTGAGGATTGAGGATTGAGGATTGAAGGCTGAGGATTGGGTATTGAGGATTGAAGACTGAGGATTGAGGATTGAGGATTGAGGATTGAGGATTGAAGATTGAGTATTGAGGATTGAAGGTTGAGGATTGAGGATTGAGGATTGAGGATTGAAGATTGAAGATTGAATATTGAGGATTGAAGATTGAGGATTGAGAATTGAGGATTGAGGAATGAGGATTGAAGATTGAGGTTTGGGTATTGAGGATTGAAGAATGAGGATTGAGGATTGAGGTTTGAGGATTGAGGATTGCAGGTTGAGTATTGAGGATTGAAGATTGAGTATTGAGGATTGAAGATTGACGATTGAGGATTGAGGATTGAGGATTGAGGATTGAACGTTGAGGACTGAGAGTTGAGGGCTGAGTGATGAGAATTGATGTTTGTGGATAGAGGTTTGAAGATTGCAGTTTGAGTATTGAGTATTGAAAGCTGTGAATTGAGGATATTCTATTGAGGATTGAGGATTGACAATTGATTGTTGAGGACTGAGGGCCGAAGATTGAGGACTCAGGATTGAGGATTCAGAATTGAGGTTTGAGGATTGAGGATTGAAGATTGAGGATTGAGTGTTGAGGATTGAAGATTGAGTATTGAGGATAGAAGACTGACGATTGAGGATTGAGGATTGAGTATTGAAGATGAAGGACTGATGATTGAGGAATGAGGATTGAGGATTGAGGATTGAGGACTGAGGATTGAGGATTGAAGATTGATGATTGAGGATTGGGTATTGAGGATTGAAGAATGAGGATTGAGGATTGAGGATTGAGGATTGAGTGTTGAGGATTGAAGATTGAGTATTGAGGATAGAAGACTGACGATTGAGGATTGAGGATTGAGTATTGAAGATTAAGGATTGATGATTGAGGAATGAGGATTGAGGATTGAGGATTGAGGAGTGAGTATTGAAGATTGAGGATTGATGATTGAGGACTGAGGATTGAGGATTGGGGATTGAGGGTTGAGGATTGAGGTTTGAGGACTGGGGACTGAGGATTGTGAATTGAGGATTGAGGATTGAAGATTCAGTATTGAGGATTGAAGATTGGGAATTGAGGATTGAGGATTGAATATTGAGGACTGAGTGTTGAGTGTTGAGTGATGAGAATTGATGTTTGTGGATAGAGGATTGAAGATTGAGGATTGAGTGTTGAGAATTGAAGATTGAGTATTGAGGATAGAAGACTGACGATTGAGGATTGAGGATTGAGTATTGAAGATTAAGGATTGAGGATAGAGGATTGAGGATTGAGGATAATGAGTATTGAAGATTGAGGATTGATGACTGAGTAATGAGGATTGAGGATTGAAAATTGGTTATTAAGGATTGAAGATTGAGAATTGAGGATTGAGTGTTGAGAATTGAGAATTGAGGATGAGGACTGAGGGTTGTGGATTGAGGTTTGAGGAATGATGATTGAGGATTGAGGATTGAGGATTGAGGATTGAGGATTGAGGATTGAGGATTGAGTACTGAAGATTGAGTATTGATGACTGAGGATTGAGGATTGAGGGTTGAGGATTGAGGATTGAGGATTGAAAATTGAGTATCGGGGACTCAAGATTGAGGATTGAGGATTGAGGATTGAGGACGGAGGATGAGGGCTGAGGGTTGAGGATTGAGGTTTGAGTATTGAATTCGGAGAATTCAGGATATTCTATTGAGTGTTGAGAACTGAGGATTGATGGTTGAGTATTGAGGATTGAATATTGAGGATTGAGGAATGAGTATTGAAGGTTGAGGATTGATGGTTGTGGATTGAGGATTGGGGATTGAGGATTGAGTATTGAGTATTGAATATTGAGGATTGATGATTGAGGACTGAGGATTGTGGATTGAGGATTGAGGATTGAGGATTGAGGATTGAGGATTGAAGATTGAGGATCGGGGATTGAGGAGTGACGATTGAGGATTGAGGATTGAGGATTGAGAGTTGAGGATTGATGATTCAAGATTGAGTATTGAGGATTGTAGAATGAGGATTGAGGATTGAGGATTGAGGATTGAGGATTGAGGATTGAAGATTGAGGATTGGGTAGTGAGGATTGATGAATGAGGATTGAGGATTGAGGATTGAGGATTGAGGATTGAGCATTGAAAATTGAGGATTGGGAATTGAGGATTGACGATTGAGGATTGAGTATTGAGGATTGAAGATTGAGTATTGATGATTGAAGATTGAGGGTTGAGGATTGAGGATTGAGAATGAGGGCTGAGGGTTGAGGATTGAGGTTTGAGTATAGAATCCTGAGAATTCAGGATATTCTATTGATCATTGAGCATTTAGGATTGATGGTTGAGTATTGAGGATTGAGAATTGAGGATTGAGGGTTGAGTATTGAAGATTGAGGATTGATGATTGAGCATTGAGGATTGAGTATTGAGGATTGACGCTTGAGGATTGAGGGTTGAGGATGTAGGATTGAAGAGAGAGGACTGAGTGTTGAGGATTGAGTGTTGAGGATTGATGCTTGAGGTTTGAGATTTGATTATTGAATATTCTGGATTGAGTATTGAACCATCAGAATTCAGGATGTTCTATAGAGTATTGAGAATTGAGGATTGATGGTTGAGTATTGAGGATTGATGGTTGAGGGTTGAGTGTTGAATATAGAGGATTGAGGATTGAGGATTGAGGATTGAGGATTGAGTATTGATGATTGAGGAATGATGGTTGAGGATTGAGGATTGAGGATTGGGGATTGAGGATTGAGGATTGAGGATTGATTGTTGAGGATTGAGAATTGAAGATTGAGTTTTGATCACTGAGGATTGAGGATTGAGGATTGAGGATTGAGGATTGAGGATTGAAGATTGAATATTGAGGATTGAAGATTCAGGATTGAGGATTGAGGATTGAGGATGGAGGATGAGGGCTGAGGGTTGAGGATTGAGGTTTGAGGACTGAGGAATGAGGATTAAGGGTTGAGAATTGAGGATTGAGGATTGAGGATTGAAGATTGAGGATTGGGTATTGAGGATTGAAGAATGAGGATTGAGGATTGAGGATTGAGGATTGAGGATTGAGAATTGAGGATTGAGGATTGAGTATTGAAGATTGAGGATTGATGATTGAGGATTGAGGATTGAGTATTGAGGATTGACGCTTGAGGATTGAGGGTTGAGGATGTAGGATTGAAGAGAGAGGACTGAGTGTTGAGGATTGAGTGCTGAGAATTGATGCTTGAGGTTTGAGATTTGATTATTGAATATTCTGGATTGAGTATTGAACCATCAGAATTCAGGATGTTCTATTGAGTATTGAGAATTGAGGATTGATGGTTGAGTATTGAGGATTGATGGTTGAGGGTTGAGTGTTGAATATAGAGGATTGAGGATTGAGGATTGAGGATTGCGTATTGAAGATTGAGGAATGATGATTGAGGATTGAGGATTGAGGATTGGGGATTGAGGATTGAGCATTGAGGTTTGAGGACTGAGGGCTGAGGATTGAGGATTGAGGATTTAGGATTGAGGATGAGTGCTGAGTGTTGAGGATTGAGGTTTGAGGTCTGAGGACTGAGGATTGATGATAGAGAATTGAGGATTGAGGATTGAGGATTGAGGATTGAGGATTGAAGGCTGAGGATTGGGTATTGAGGATTGAAGACTGAGGATTGAGGATTGAGGATTGAGGATTGAGGATTGAAGATTGAGTATTGAGGATTGAAGGTTGAGGATTGAGGATTGAGGATTGAGGATTGAAGATTGAAGATTGAATATTGAGGATTGAAGAATGAGGATTGAGAATTGAGGATTGAGGAATGAGGATTGAAGATTGAGGTTTGGGTGTTGAGGATTGAAGAATGAGGATTGAGGATTGAGGTTTGAGGATTGAGGATTGCAGGTTGAGTATTGAGGATTGAAGATTGAGTATTGAGGATTGAAGATTGACGATTGAGGATTGAGGATTGAGGATTGAGGATTGAACGTTGAGGACTGAGAGTTGAGGGCTGAGTGATGAGAATTGATGTTTGTGGATAGAGGTTTGAAGATTGCAGTTTGAGTATTGAGTATTGAAAGCTGTGAATTGAGGATATTCTATTGAGGATTGAGGATTGACAATTGATTGTTGAGGAATGAGGGCCGAAGATTGAGGACTCAGGATTGAGGATTCAGAATTGAGGTTTGAGGATTGAGGATTGAAGATTGAGGATTGAGTGTTGAGGATTGAAGATTGAGTATTGAGGATAGAAGACTGACGATTGAGGATTGAGGATTGAGTATTGAAGATGAAGGACTGATGATTGAGGAATGAGGATTGAGGATTGAGGATTGAGGACTGAGGATTGAGGATTGAAGATTGATGATTGAGGATTGGGTATTGAGGATTGAAGAATGAGGATTGAGGATTGAGGATTGAGGATTGAGTGTTGAGGATTGAAGATTGAGTATTGAGGATAGAAGACTGACGATTGAGGATTGAGGATTGAGGATTGAGTATTGAAGATTAAGGATTGATGATTGAGGAATGAGGATTGAGGATTGAGGATTGAGGAGTGAGTATTGAAGATTGAGGATTGATGATTGAGGACTGAGGATTGAGGATTGGGGATTGAGGGTTGAGGATTGAGGTTTGAGGACTGGGGACTGAGGATTGTGAATTGAGGATTGAGGATTGAAGATTCAGTATTGAGGATTGAAGATTGGGAATTGAGGATTGAGGATTGAATATTGAGGACTGAGTGTTGAGTGTTGAGTGATGAGAATTGATGTTTGTGGATAGAGGATTGAAGATTGAGGATTGAGTGTTGAGAATTGAAGATTGAGTATTGAGGATAGAAGACTGACGATTGAGGATTGAGGATTGAGTATTGAAGATTAAGGATTGAGGATAGAGGATTGAGGATTGAGGATAATGAGTATTGAAGATTGAGGATTGACGACTGAGTAATGAGGATTGAGGATTGAAAATTGGTTATTAAGGATTGAAGATTGAGAATTGAGGATTGAGTGTTGAGAATTGAGAATTGAGGATGAGGACTGAGGGTTGTGGATTGAGGTTTGAGGAATGATGATTGAGGATTGAGGATTGAGGATTGAGGATTGAGGATTGAGGATTGAGGATTGAGTACTGAAGATTGAGTATTGATGACTGAGGATTGAGGATTGAGGGTTGAGGATTGAAGGCTGAGGATTGGGTATTGAGGATTGAAGACTGAGGATTGAGGATTGAGGATTGAGGATTGAGGATTGAAGATTGAGTATTGAGGATTGAAGGTTGAGGATTGAGGATTGAGGATTGAGGATTGAAGATTGAAGATTGAATATTGAGGATTGAAGAATGAGGATTGAGAATTGAGGATTGAGGAATGAGGATTGAAGATTGAGGTTTGGGTGTTGAGGATTGAAGAATGAGGATTGAGGATTGAGGTTTGAGGATTGAGGATTGCAGGTTGAGTATTGAGGATTGAAGATTGAGTATTGAGGATTGAAGATTGACGATTGAGGATTGAGGATTGAGGATTGAGGATTGAACGTTGAGGACTGAGAGTTGAGGGCTGAGTGATGAGAATTGATGTTTGTGGATAGAGGTTTGAAGATTGCAGTTTGAGTATTGAGTATTGAAAGCTGTGAATTGAGGATATTCTATTGAGGATTGAGGATTGACAATTGATTGTTGAGGAATGAGGGCCGAAGATTGAGGACTCAGGATTGAGGATTCAGAATTGAGGTTTGAGGATTGAGGATTGAAGATTGAGGATTGAGTGTTGAGGATTGAAGATTGAGTATTGAGGATAGAAGACTGACGATTGAGGATTGAGGATTGAGTATTGAAGATGAAGGACTGATGATTGAGGAATGAGGATTGAGGATTGAGGATTGAGGACTGAGGATTGAGGATTGAAGATTGATGATTGAGGATTGGGTATTGAGGATTGAAGAATGAGGATTGAGGATTGAGGATTGAGGATTGAGTGTTGAGGATTGAAGATTGAGTATTGAGGATAGAAGACTGACGATTGAGGATTGAGGATTGAGGATTGAGTATTGAAGATTAAGGATTGATGATTGAGGAATGAGGATTGAGGATTGAGGATTGAGGAGTGAGTATTGAAGATTGAGGATTGATGATTGAGGACTGAGGATTGAGGATTGGGGATTGAGGGTTGAGGATTGAGGTTTGAGGACTGGGGACTGAGGATTGTGAATTGAGGATTGAGGATTGAAGATTCAGTATTGAGGATTGAAGATTGGGAATTGAGGATTGAGGATTGAATATTGAGGACTGAGTGTTGAGTGTTGAGTGATGAGAATTGATGTTTGTGGATAGAGGATTGAAGATTGAGGATTGAGTGTTGAGAATTGAAGATTGAGTATTGAGGATAGAAGACTGACGATTGAGGATTGAGGATTGAGTATTGAAGATTAAGGATTGAGGATAGAGGATTGAGGATTGAGGATAATGAGTATTGAAGATTGAGGATTGACGACTGAGTAATGAGGATTGAGGATTGAAAATTGGTTATTAAGGATTGAAGATTGAGAATTGAGGATTGAGTGTTGAGAATTGAGAATTGAGGATGAGGACTGAGGGTTGTGGATTGAGGTTTGAGGAATGATGATTGAGGATTGAGGATTGAGGATTGAGGATTGAGGATTGAGGATTGAGGATTGAGTACTGAAGATTGAGTATTGATGACTGAGGATTGAGGATTGAGGGTTGAGGATTGAGGATTGAGGATTGAAAATTGAGTATCGGGGACTCAAGATTGAGGATTGAGGATTGAGGATTGAGGACGGAGGATGAGGGCTGAGGGTTGAGGATTGAGGTTTGAGTATTGAATTCGGAGAATTCAGGATATTCTATTGAGTGTTGAGAACTGAGGATTGATGGTTGAGTATTGAGGATTGAATATTGAGGATTGAGGAATGAGTATTGAAGGTTGAGGATTGATGGTTGTGGATTGAGGATTGGGGATTGAGGATTGAGTATTGAGTATTGAATATTGAGGATTGATGATTGAGGACTGAGGATTGTGGATTGAGGATTGAGGATTGAGGATTGAGGATTGAGGATTGAAGATTGAGGATTGGGGATTGAGGAGTGACGATTGAGGATTGAGGATTGAGGATTGAGAGTTGAGGATTGATGATTCAAGATTGAGTATTGAGGATTGTAGAATGAGGATTGAGGATTGAGGATTGAGGATTGAGGATTGAGGATTGAAGATTGAGGATTGGGTAGTGAGGATTGATGAATGAGGATTGAGGATTGAGGATTGAGGATTGAGGATTGAGGATTGAGCATTGAAAATTGAGGATTGGGAATTGAGGATTGACGATTGAGGATTGAGTACTGAGGATTGAAGATTGAGTATTGATGATTGAAGATTGAGGGTTGAGGATTGAGGATTGAGAATGAGGGCTGAGGGTTGAGGATTGAGGTTTGAGTATAGAATCCTGAGAATTCAGGATATTCTATTGATCATTGAGCATTTAGGATTGATGGTTGAGTATTGAGGATTGAGAATTGAGGATTGAGGATTGAGTATTGAAGATTGAGGATTGATGATTGAGCATTGAGGATTGAGTATTGAGGATTGACGCTTGAGGATTGAGGGTTGAGGATGTAGGATTGAAGAGAGAGGACTGAGTGTTGAGGATTGAGTGTTGACGATTGATGCTTGAGGTTTGAGATTTGATTATTGAATATTCTGGATTGAGTATTGAACCATCAGAATTCAGGATGTTCTATAGAGTATTGAGAATTGAGGATTGATGGTTGAGTATTGAGGATTGATGGTTGAGGGTTGAGTGTTGAATATAGAGGATTGAGGATTGAGGATTGAGGATTGAGGATTGAGTATTGATGATTGAGGAATGATGGTTGAGGATTGAGGATTGAGGATTGGGGATTGAGGATTGAGGATTGAGGATTGATTGTTGAGGATTGAGAATTGAAGATTGAGTTTTGATCACTGAGGATTGAGGATTGAGGATTGAAGATTCAGGATTGAGTATTGAGAATTGAGGATTGATGGTTGAGTATTGAGGATTGATGGTTGAGGGTTGAGTGTTGAATATAGAGGGTTGAGGATTGAGGATTGAGGATTGCGTATTGAATATTGAGGAATGATGATTGAGGATTGAGGATTGAGGATTGGGGATTGAGGATTGAGCATTGAGGTTTGAGGACTGAGGGCTGAGGATTGAGGATTGAGGATTTAGGATTGAGGATGAGGGCTGAGTGTTGAGGATTGAGGTTTGAGGACTGAGCACTGAGGATTGATGATTGAGAATTGAGGATTGAGGATTGAGGATTGAAGATTGAGGATTGGGTATTGAGGATTGAAGAATGAGGATTGAGGATTGAGGATTGAGGATTGAGGATTGAGGATTGAGTATTGAAGATTGAGTATTGATCACTGAGGATTGAGGATTGAGGATTGAGGATTGAGGATTGAAGATTGAATATTGAGGATTGAAGATTCAGGATTGAGGATTGAGGATTGAGGATGGAGGATGAGGGCTGAGGGTAGAGGATTGAGGTTTGAGGACTGAGGAATGAAGATTAAGGGTTGAGAATTGAGGATTGAGGATTGAGGATTGAAGATTGAGGATTGGGTATTGAGGATTGAAGAATGAGGATTGAGGATTGAGGATTGAGGATTGAGGATTGAGGATTGAAGGTTGAGGATTGGGTATTGAGGATTGAAGACTGAGGATTGAGGATTGAGGATTGAGGATTGAGGATTGAAGATTGAGTATTGAGGATTGAAGGTTGAGGATTGAGGATTGAGGATTGAGGATTGAAGATTGAAGATTGAATATTGAGGATTGAAGATTGAGGATTGAGTATTGAGGATTGAGGATTGAGTATTGAGGATTGAGGATTGAGTATTGAAGATTGAGGATTGAGGATTGAGGACTGAGGATTGAGGATTGAAGATTGATGATTGAGGATTGGGTATTGAGGATTGAAGAATGAGGATTGAGGATTGAGGATTGAGGATTGAGTGTTGAGAATTGAGAATTGAGGATGAGGACTGAGGGTTGTGGATTGAGGTTTGAGGAATGATGATTGAGGATTGAGGATTGAGGATTGAGGATTGAGGATTGAGGATTGAGGATTGAGTACTGAAGATTGAGTATTGATGACTGAGGATTGAGGATTGAGGGTTGAGGATTGAGGATTGAGGATTGAAAATTGAGTATCGGGGACTCAAGATTGAGGATTGAGGATTGAGGATTGAGGACGGAGGATGAGGGCTGAGGGTTGAGGATTGAGGTTTGAGTATTGAATTCGGAGAATTCAGGATATTCTATTGAGTGCTGAGAACTGAGGATTGATGGTTGAGTATTGAGGATTGAATATTGAGGATTGAGGAATGAGTATTGAAGGTTGAGGATTGATGGTTGTGGATTGAGGATTGGGGATTGAGGATTGAGTATTGAGTATTGAATATTGAGGATTGATGATTGAGGACTGAGGATTGTGGATTGAGGATTGAGGATTGAGGATTGAGGATTGAGGATTGAAGATTGAGGATCGGGGATTGAGGAGTGACGATTGAGGATTGAGGATTGAGGATTGAGAGTTGAGGATTGATGATTCAAGATTGAGTATTGAGGATTGTAGAATGAGGATTGAGGATTGAGGATTGAGGATTGAGGATTGAGGATTGAAGATTGAGGATTGGGTAGTGAGGATTGATGAATGAGGATTGAGGATTGAGGATTGAGGATTGAGGATTGAGCATTGAAAATTGAGGATTGGGAATTGAGGATTGACGATTGAGGATTGAGTATTGAGGATTGAAGATTGAGTATTGATGATTGAAGATTGAGGGTTGAGGATTGAGGATTGAGAATGAGGGCTGAGGGTTGAGGATTGAGGTTTGAGTATAGAATCCTGAGAATTCAGGATATTCTATTGATCATTGAGCATTTAGGATTGATGGTTGAGTATTGAGGATTGAGAATTGAGGATTGAGGGTTGAGTATTGAAGATTGAGGATTGATGATTGAGCATTGAGGATTGAGTATTGAGGATTGACGCTTGAGGATTGAGGGTTGAGGATGTAGGATTGAAGAGAGAGGACTGAGTGTTGAGGATTGAGTGTTGAGGATTGATGCTTGAGGTTTGAGATTTGATTATTGAATATTCTGGATTGAGTATTGAACCATCAGAATTCAGGATGTTCTATAGAGTATTGAGAATTGAGGATTGATGGTTGAGTATTGAGGATTGATGGTTGAGGGTTGAGTGTTGAATATAGAGGATTGAGGATTGAGGATTGAGGATTGAGGATTGAGTATTGATGATTGAGGAATGATGGTTGAGGATTGAGGATTGAGGATTGGGGATTGAGGATTGAGGATTGAGGATTGATTGTTGAGGATTGAGAATTGAAGATTGAGTTTTGATCACTGAGGATTGAGGATTGAGGATTGAGGATTGAGGATTGAGGATTGAAGATTGAATATTGAGGATTGAAGATTCAGGATTGAGGATTGAGGATTGAGGATGGAGGATGAGGGCTGAGGGTTGAGGATTGAGGTTTGAGGACTGAGGAATGAGGATTAAGGGTTGAGAATTGAGGATTGAGGATTGAGGATTGAAGATTGAGGATTGGGTATTGAGGATTGAAGAATGAGGATTGAGGATTGAGGATTGAGGATTGAGGATTGAGAATTGAGGATTGAGGATTGAGTATTGAAGATTGAGGATTGATGATTGAGGATTGAGGATTGAGTATTGAGGATTGACGCTTGAGGATTGAGGGTTGAGGATGTAGGATTGAAGAGAGAGGACTGAGTGTTGAGGATTGAGTGCTGAGAATTGATGCTTGAGGTTTGAGATTTGATTATTGAATATTCTGGATTGAGTATTGAACCATCAGAATTCAGGATGTTCTATTGAGTATTGAGAATTGAGGATTGATGGTTGAGTATTGAGGATTGATGGTTGAGGGTTGAGTGTTGAATATAGAGGATTGAGGATTGAGGATTGAGGATTGCGTATTGAAGATTGAGGAATGATGATTGAGGATTGAGGATTGAGGATTGGGGATTGAGGATTGAGCATTGAGGTTTGAGGACTGAGGGCTGAGGATTGAGGATTGAGGATTTAGGATTGAGGATGAGTGCTGAGTGTTGAGGATTGAGGTTTGAGGTCTGAGGACTGAGGATTGATGATAGAGAATTGAGGATTGAGGATTGAGGATTGGAGATTGAGGATTGGGTATTGAGGATTGAAGAATGAGGATTGAGGATTGAGGATTGAGGATTGAGGATTGAGGATTGAGGATTGAGGATTGAGGATTGAGGATTGAAGATTGAGTATTCGGTATTGAGGATTGAAGAATGAGGATTGAGGATTGAGGATTGAGGATTGAGGATTGAGGATTGAAGGCTGAGGATTGGGTATTGAGGATTGAAGACTGAGGATTGAGGATTGAGGATTGAGGATTGAGGATTGAAGATTGAGTATTGAGGATTGAAGGTTGAGGATTGAGGATTGAGGATTGAGGATTGAAGATTGAAGATTGAATATTGAGGATTGAAGAATGAGGATTGAGAATTGAGGATTGAGGAATGAGGATTGAAGATTGAGGTTTGGGTATTGAGGATTGAAGAATGAGGATTGAGGATTGAGGTTTGAGGATTGAGGATTGCAGGTTGAGTATTGAGGATTGAAGATTGAGTATTGAGGATTGAAGATTGACGATTGAGGATTGAGGATTGAGGATTGAGGATTGAACGTTGAGGACTGAGAGTTGAGGGCTGAGTGATGAGAATTGATGTTTGTGGATAGAGGTTTGAAGATTGCAGTTTGAGTATTGAGTATTGAAAGCTGTGAATTGAGGATATTCTATTGAGGATTGAGGATTGACAATTGATTGTTGAGGAATGAGGGCCGAAGATTGAGGACTCAGGATTGAGGATTCAGAATTGAGGTTTGAGGATTGAGGATTGAAGATTGAGGATTGAGTGTTGAGGATTGAAGATTGAGTATTGAGGATAGAAGACTGACGATTGAGGATTGAGGATTGAGTATTGAAGATGAAGGACTGATGATTGAGGAATGAGGATTGAGGATTGAGGATTGAGGACTGAGGATTGAGGATTGAAGATTGATGATTGAGGATTGGGTATTGAGGATTGAAGAATGAGGATTGAGGATTGAGGATTGAGGATTGAGTGTTGAGGATTGAAGATTGAGTATTGAGCATAGAAGACTGACGATTGAGGATTGAGGATTGAGGATTGAGTATTGAAGATTAAGGATTGATGATTGAGGAATGAGGATTGAGGATTGAGGAGTGAGTATTGAAGATTGAGGATTGATGATTGAGGACTGAGGATTGAGGATTGGGGATTGAGGGTTGAGGATTGAGGTTTGAGGACTGGGGACTGAGGATTGTGAATTGAGGATTGAGGATTGAAGATTCAGTATTGAGGATTGAAGATTGGGAATTGAGGATTGAGGATTGAATATTGAGGACTGAGTGTTGAGTGTTGAGTGATGAGAATTGATGTTTGTGGATAGAGGATTGAAGATTGAGGATTGAGTGTTGAGAATTGAAGATTGAGTATTGAGGATAGAAGACTGACGATTGAGGATTGAGGATTGAGTATTGAAGATTAAGGATTGAGGATAGAGGATTGAGGATTGAGGATAATGAGTATTGAAGATTGAGGATTGATGACTGAGTAATGAGGATTGAGGATTGAAAATTGGTTATTAAGGATTGAAGATTGAGAATTGAGGATTGAGTGTTGAGAATTGAGAATTGAGGATGAGGACTGAGGGTTGTGGATTGAGGTTTGAGGAATGATGATTGAGGATTGAGGATTGAGGATTGAGGATTGAGGATTGAGGATTGAGGATTGAGTACTGAAGATTGAGTATTGATGACTGAGGATTGAGGATTGAGGGTTGAGGATTGAGGATTGAGGATTGAAAATTGAGTATCGGGGACTCAAGATTGAGGATTGAGGATTGAGGATTGAGGACGGAGGATGAGGGCTGAGGGTTGAGGATTGAGGTTTGAGTATTGAATTCGGAGAATTCAGGATATTCTATTGAGTGTTGAGAACTGAGGATTGATGGTTGAGTATTGAGGATTGAATATTGAGGATTGAGGAATGAGTATTGAAGGTTGAGGATTGATGGTTGTGGATTGAGGATTGGGGATTGAGGATTGAGTATTGAGTATTGAATATTGAGGATTGATGATTGAGGACTGAGGATTGTGGATTGAGGATTGAGGATTGAGGATTGAGGATTGAGGATTGAAGATTGAGGATTGGGGATTGAGGAGTGACGATTGAGGATTGAGGATTGAGGATTGAGAGTTGAGGATTGATGATTCAAGATTGAGTATTGAGGATTGTAGAATGAGGATTGAGGATTGAGGATTGAGGATTGAGGATTGAGGATTGAAGATTGAGGATTGGGTAGTGAGGATTGATGAATGAGGATTGAGGATTGAGGATTGAGGATTGAGGATTGAGGATTGAGCATTGAAAATTGAGGATTGGGAATTGAGGATTGACGATTGAGGATTGAGTACTGAGGATTGAAGATTGAGTATTGATGATTGAAGATTGAGGGTTGAGGATTGAGGATTGAGAATGAGGGCTGAGGGTTGAGGATTGAGGTTTGAGTATAGAATCCTGAGAATTCAGGATATTCTATTGATCATTGAGCATTTAGGATTGATGGTTGAGTATTGAGGATTGAGAATTGAGGATTGAGGATTGAGTATTGAAGATTGAGGATTGATGATTGAGCATTGAGGATTGAGTATTGAGGATTGACGCTTGAGGATTGAGGGTTGAGGATGTAGGATTGAAGAGAGAGGACTGAGTGTTGAGGATTGAGTGTTGAGGATTGATGCTTGAGGTTTGAGATTTGATTATTGAATATTCTGGATTGAGTATTGAACCATCAGAATTCAGGATGTTCTATAGAGTATTGAGAATTGAGGATTGATGGTTGAGTATTGAGGATTGATGGTTGAGGGTTGAGTGTTGAATATAGAGGATTGAGGATTGAGGATTGAGGATTGAGGATTGAGTATTGATGATTGAGGAATGATGGTTGAGGATTGAGGATTGAGGATTGGGGATTGAGGATTGAGGATTGAGGATTGATTGTTGAGGATTGAGAATTGAAGATTGAGTTTTGATCACTGAGGATTGAGGATTGAGGATTGAAGATTCAGGATTGAGTATTGAGAATTGAGGATTGATGGTTGAGTATTGAGGATTGATGGTTGAGGGTTGAGTGTTGAATATAGAGGGTTGAGGATTGAGGATTGAGGATTGCGTATTGAATATTGAGGAATGATGATTGAGGATTGAGGATTGAGGATTGGGGATTGAGGATTGAGCATTGAGGTTTGAGGACTGAGGGCTGAGGATTGAGGATTGAGGATTTAGGATTGAGGATGAGGGCTGAGTGTTGAGGATTGAGGTTTGAGGACTGAGCACTGAGGATTGATGATTGAGAATTGAGGATTGAGGATTGAGGATTGAAGATTGAGGATTGGGTATTGAGGATTGAAGAATGAGGATTGAGGATTGAGGATTGAGGATTGAGGATTGAGGATTGAGTATTGAAGATTGAGTATTGATCACTGAGGATTGAGGATTGAGGATTGAGGATTGAGGATTGAAGATTGAATATTGAGGATTGAAGATTCAGGATTGAGGATTGAGGATTGAGGATGGAGGATGAGGGCTGAGGGTAGAGGATTGAGGTTTGAGGACTGAGGAATGAAGATTAAGGGTTGAGAATTGAGGATTGAGGATTGAGGATTGAAGATTGAGGATTGGGTATTGAGGATTGAAGAATGAGGATTGAGGATTGAGGATTGAGGATTGAGGATTGAGGATTGAAGGTTGAGGATTGGGTATTGAGGATTGAAGACTGAGGATTGAGGATTGAGGATTGAGGATTGAGGATTGAAGATTGAGTATTGAGGATTGAAGGTTGAGGATTGAGGATTGAGGATTGAGGATTGAAGATTGAAGATTGAATATTGAGGATTGAAGATTGAGGATTGAGTATTGAGGATTGAGGATTGAGTATTGAGGATTGAGGATTGAGTATTGAAGATTGAGGATTGAGGATTGAGGACTGAGGATTGAGGATTGAAGATTGATGATTGAGGATTGGGTATTGAGGATTGAAGAATGAGGATTGAGGATTGAGGATTGAGGATTGAGTGTTGAGGATTGAAGATTGAGTATTGAGGATAGAAGACTGACGATTGAGGATTGAGGATTGAGTATTGAAGATTAAGGATTGATGATTGAGGAATGAGGATTGAGGATTGAGGATTGAGGAGTGAGTATTGAAGATTGAGGATTGATGATTGAGGACTGAGGATTGAGGATTGGGTATAGAGGATTGAGGATTGAGGTTTGAGGACTGAGGACTGAGGATTGTGGACTGAGGATTGAGGATTGAAGATTCAGTATTGAGGATTGAAGATTGGGAATTGAGGATTGAGGATTGAAAATTGAGGACTGAGTGTTGAGTGTTGAGTGATGGGAATTGATGTTTGTGGATAGAGGTTTGAAGATTGCAGATTGAGTATTGAGTATTGAAAACATTGAATTGAGGATATTCTATTGAGGATTGAGGATTGACAACAGATTGTTGAGGACTGAGGGCCGAAGATTGACGATTCAGGATTGAGGATTCAGAATTGAGGTTTGAGGACTGAGGATTGAGGATTGAAGATTGAGTATTGAGGATTGAAGATTGAGGATTGAGAATTGAGGATTCAGTATTGAGGATGAGGGCTGAGGGTTGAGGATTGAGGTTTGAGGACTGAGGACTGAGGATTGAGGATTGAGAATTGAGGATTGAGGATTGAGGATTGAAGATTGAGGATTGGGTATTGAGGATTGATGAATGAGGATTGAGGATTGAGGATTGAGCATTGAGGAATGAAAATTGAGTGTTGAGGGTTGAGGATTGAGGATTGAAGAATGAGTATTGACGATTGAAGGTTGAGGATTGAGGATTGAGTATTGAGGACTGAAGATTGACGATTGAGGATTGAGGATTGAGGATTGAAGATTGAGGATTGATGACTGAGTATTGAGGATTGAGGATTGAAAATTGATTATTAAGGATTGAAGATTGAGGATTGAGGATTGAGGATTGAGAATTGAGAATTGAGGATGAGGACTGAGGGATGTGGGTTGAGGTTTGAGGAATGAGGATTGAGGATTGAGGATTAAGTATTGAGGATTGAGGATTGAGGATTGAGGATTGAGAATTGAAGATTGAGTATTGATGACTGAGGATTGAGGATTGAGGATTGGGGATTGAGGATTGAGGATTGAAAATTGAGTATCGGGGACTCAAGAATGAGGATTGAGGATTGAGGATTGAGGACGGAGGATGAGGGCTGTGTGTTGAGGATTGAGGTTTGAGTATTGAATCCTGAGAATTCAGGATATTCTATTGAGTGTTGAGAACTGAGGATTGATGGTTGAGTATTGAGGATTGAAGATTGAGGATTGAGGAATGAGTATTGAAGGTTGAGGATTGATGATTGAGGATTGAGGATTGGGGATTGAGGATTGTGTATTGAGTATTGAAGATTGAGGATTGATGATTGAGGATTGAGGATTGAGGGTTGAGGATTGAGGATTGAGGATTGAGGATTGAGAATTGAGGATTGAGGACGGAGGATGAGGGCTGAGGGTTGAGGATTGAGGTTTGAGTATTGAATCCTGAGAATTCAGGATATTCTATTGAGTGTTGAGAACTGAGGATTGATGGTTGAGAATTGAGGATTGAAGATTGAGGATTGAGGAATGAGTATTGAAGGTTGAGGATTGATGATTGAGGATTGAGGATTGGGGATTGAGGATTGAGTATTGAGTATTGAAGATTGAGGATTGATGATTGAGGATTGAGGATTGAGGATTGAGGATTGAGGATTGAGTGTTGAGGATTGAAGATTGAGTATTGAGGATAGAAGACGGACGATTGAGGATTGAGGATTGAGGATTGAGGATCGAGGATTGAGGATTGAAGATTTAGTATTGAGGACTGAAGGTAGAGGATTGAGAATTGAGGATTGAGGATTGAGGATTGAAGATTGAGTATTGGGTATTGAGGATTCAAGAATGAGGATTGAGGATTGAGGATTGAGGATTGAGCATAGAAGATTGAGTATTGAGGATTGAAGACTGACGATTGAGTATTGAGAATTGAGGACTGAGGATTGAGGATTGAGGATTGAGGGTTGAGAATTGATGATTGAGGATTGAAGGTTGAGTATTGAGGATTGAAGGTTAAGGATTGAGGATTGAGGATTGAGGATTGACGATGAGGGCTGAGGGTTGAGGATTGAGGTTTGAGGACTGAGGACTCAGGATTGAGGATCGAGAATTGGGGATTGAGGATTGAGGATTGAAGATTGAGGATTGGGTATTGAGGATTGAAGAATGAGGGTTGAGGATTGAGGATTGAGGATTGAGGATTGAGGATTGAGGATTGAAGATTCAGGTTTGGGTACTGAGGATTGAAGAATGAGGATTGAGGATTGAGGATTGAGGATTGAGGATTGAAGATTGAGTATTGTGGATTGAAGGTTGACGATTGAGGATTGAGGATTGAGGATTGAGGATTGAACGTTGAGGACTGAGTGTTGAGGGTTGAGTGATGAGTATTGATGTTTGTGGATATAGGTTTGAAGATTGCAGTTTGAGTATTGAGTATTGAAAGCTGTGAATTGAGGATATTCTATTGAGGATTGAGGATTGACAACTGATTGTTGAGGACTGAGGGCCGAAGATTGAGGACTCAGGATTGAGGATTCAGAATTGAGGTTTGAGGGCTGACGATTGTGGATTGAGGATTGAGGATTGAAGATTCAGTATTGAGGATTGAAGATTGGGAATTGAGGATTGAGGATTGAACATTGAGGACTGAGTGTTGAGTGTTGAGTGATGAGAATTGATGTTTGTGGATAGAGGTTTGAAGATTGCAGATTGAGTATTGAGTATTGAAAACCTTGAATTGAGGATATTCTATTGAGGATTGAGGATTGACAACAGATTGTTGAGGACTGAGGTCTGAAGATTGAGGATTCAGGATTTTGGACTCAGAATTGAGGTTTGAGGACTAAGGATTGAGGATTGAAGATTGAGTATTGAGGATTGAGGATTGAGGATTGAAGATTGAGTATTGACGATTGAGGATGGGGGCTGACGGTTCAGGATTGAGGTTTGAGGACTGAGGACTGAGGATAGAGCATTGAGACATGAGGATTGAGGATTGAGGATTGAAGATTGAGTATTGGGTATTGAGGATCGAAGAATGAGGATTGAGGATTGAGGTTTGAGGACTGAGGATTGAAGATTGAGTATTGAGGATTGAAGACAGACGATTGAGGATTGAGGATTGAGGACTGAGGATTGAGGATTGAGGATTGAAGATTGAGGATTGGGTATTGAGGATTGAAGAATGAGGATTGAGGATTGAGGATAGATGATTGAGTGTTGAGGATTGAAGATTGAGTATTGAGGATAGAAGACTGACGATTGAGGATTGAGGATTGAGTGTTGAAGATTGAGGACTGATGATTGAGGAATGAGGATTGAGGATTGAGGATTGAGGATTGAGTATTGATGATTGAGGATTGATGATTGAGGACTGAGGATTGAGTGTTGAGTAATGAGAATTGATGTTTGTGGATAGAGGTTTGAAGATTGCAGATTGAGTATTGACTATTGAAAACTTTGAATTGAGGATATTCTATTGAGGATTGAGGATTGACAACAGATTGTTGAGGACTGAGGTCTGAAGATTGAGGATTCAGGATTGAGGATTCAGAATTGAGGTTTGAGGACTAAGGATTGAGGATTGAAGATTGAGTATTGAGGATTGAGGATTCAGGATTGAAGATTGAGTATTGAGGATTGAGGATGGGGGCTGACGGTTGAGGATTGAGGTTTGAGGACTGAGGACTGAGGATAGAGCATTGAGAAATGAGGATTGAGGATTGATGATTGAAGATTGAGTATTGGGTATTGAGGATTGAAGAGTGAGGATTGAGGATTGAGGTTCGAGGATTGAGGATAGAAGATCGAGTATTGAGGATTGAAGCCTGACGATTGAGGATTGAGGATTGAGGACTGAGGATTGAGGATTGAAGATTGATGATTGAGGATTGGGTATTGAGGATTGAAGAATGAGGATTGAGGATTGAGGATAGAGGATTGAGTGTTGAGGATTGAAGATTGAGTATTGAGGATAGAAGACTGACGATTGAGGATTGGGGATTGAGTGTTGAAGATTGAGGACTGATGATTGAGGAATGAGGATTGAGGATTGAGGATTGAGGATTGAGTATTGAAGATTGAGGATTGATGATTGAGGACTGAGGATTGAGTGTTGAGTGATGAGAATTGATGTTTGTGGATAGAGGTTTGAAGATTGCAGATTGAGTATTGACTATTGAAAACTTTGAATTGAGGATATTCTATTGAGGATTGAGGATTGACAACAGATTGTTGAGGACTGAGGTCTGAAGATTGAGGATTCAGGATTGAGGATTCAGAATTGAGGTTTGAGGTCTAAGGATTGAGGATTGAAGATTGAGTATTGAGGATTGAGGATTCAGGATTGAAGATTGAGTATTGAGGATTGAGGATGGGGGCTGACGGTTGAGGGTTGAGGTTTGAGGACTGAGGACTGAGGATAGAGCATTGAGAAATGAGGATTGAGGATTGATGATTGAAGATTGAGTATTGGGTATTGAGGATTGAAGAATGAGGATTGAGGATTGAGGTTTGAGGATTGGGGATAGAAGATTGAGTATTGAGGATTGAAGCCTGACGATTGAGGATTGAGGATTGAGGACTGAGGATTGAGGATTGAAGATTGATGATTGAGGATTGGGTATTGAGGATTGAAGAATGAGGATTGAGGATTGAGGATTGAGGATTGAGTGTTGAGGATTGAAGATTGAGTATTGAGGATAGAAGACTGACGATTGAGGATTGAGGATTGAGTATTGAAGATTAAGGATTGATGATTGAGGAATGAGGATTGAGGATTGAGGATTGAGGATTGAGTATTGAAGATTGAGGATTGATGATTGAGGACTGAGGATTGAGGATTGGGGATAGAGGATTGAGGATTGAGGTTTGATGACTGAGGACTGAGGATTGTGGATTGAGGATTCAGTATTGAGTATGAGGGCTGAGAGTTGAGGATTGAGGTTTGAGGACTGAGGACTGAGGATTGAGGATTGAGAATTGAGGATTGAGGATTGAGGATTGTAGATTGAGGATTGGGTATTGAGGATTGAAGAATGAGGGTTGAGGATTGAGCATTGAGGATTGAGGAATGAAAATTGAGGGTCGAGGGTTGAGGATTGAGGATTGAAGAATGAGTATTGACGATTGAAGATTGAGGATTGAGGATTGAGTATTGAGGACTGAAGATTGACGATTGAGGATTGAGGATTGAGGATTGAAGATTGAGTATTGAGGATTGAAGATTGAGGATTGAGGATTGATCATTGAGGACTGAGGATTGAGGACTGAGGACTGAGGATTGAGAATTGAGAACTGATAATGAGGACTGAGGGTTGAGGATTGAGGATAGAGGATTGAGGATTGAGGATTGAGTATTGGAGATTGAGGATTGATGACTGAGTATTGAGGATTGAGGATTGAAAATTGATTATTAAGGATTGAAGATTGAGGATTGAGGATTGAGGATTGAGGATTGAGAATTGAGAATTGAGGATGAGGACTGAGGGTTGTGGATTGAGGTTTGAGGAATGAGGATTGAGGACTGAGGATTGAGTATTGAGGATTGAGGATTGAGGATTGAGGATTGAGTATTGAAGATTGAGTATTGATGACTGAGGATTGAGGATTGTGGATTGAGGATTGAGGATTGAGGATTGAGGACGGAGGATGAGGGCTGAGGGTTGAGGATTGAGGTTTGAGTATTGAATCCTGAGAATTCAGGATATTCTATTGAGTGTTGAGAACTGAGGATTGATGGTTGAGTATTGAGGATTGAGGATTGAGGATTGAGGATTGAGTGTTGAGGATTGAAGATTGAGTATTGAGGATAGAAGACGGACGATTGAGGATTGAGGATTGAGGATTGAGGACCGAGGATTGAGGATTGAAGATTTAGTATTGAGGACTGAATGTAGAGGATTGAGAATTGAGGATTGAGGATTGAGGATTGAAGATTGAGTATTGGGTATTGAGGATACAAGAATGAGGATTGAGGATTGAGGATTGAGGATTGAGCATAGGAGATTGAGGATTGGGTATTGAGGTTTGAAGAATGATAATTGATGATTGAGGGTTGAGGATTGAGGATTGAGGATCTAGGATTTCAGATTGATTATTGAGGATTGAAGATTGGGGATTGAGGATTGAGGATTGAGGATCTAGGATTGGAGATTGATTATTGAGAATGAAGATTGAGAATTGGGTATTGAGGTTTGAAGAATGAGGATTGAGAATTGAGGATTGAGGATTGAGGATTGAGGATTGAGTATTGAAGATTGAGTATTGATGACTGAGGATTGAGGATTGTGGATTGAGGATTGAGGATTGAGGATTGAGGACGGAGGATGAGGGCTGAGGGTTGAGGATTGAGGTTTGAGTATTGAATCCTGAGAATTCAGGATATTCTATTGAGTGTTGAGAACTGAGGATTGATGGTTGAGTATTGAGGATTGAGGATTGAGGATTGAGGATTGAGTGTTGAGGATTGAAGATTGAGTATTGTGGATAGAAGACGGACGATTGAGGATTGAGGATTGAGGATTGAGGATCGAGGATTGAGGATTGAAGATTTAGTATTGAGGACTGAATGTAGAGGATTGAGAATTGAGGATTGAGGATTGAGGATTGAAGATTGAGTATTGGGTATTGAGGATACAAGAATGAGGATTGAGGATTGAGGATTGAGGATTGAGCATAGAAGATTGAGGATTGGGTATTGAGGTTTGAAGAATGATAATTGATGATTGAGGGTTGAGGATTGAGGATTGAGGATCTAGGATTTCAGATTGATTATTGAGGATTGAAGATTGGGGATTGAGGATTGAGGATTGAGGATCTAGGATTGGAGATTGATTATTGAGAATGAAGATTGAGAATTGGGTATTGAGGTTTGAAGAATGAGGATTGAGAATTGAGGATTGAGGATTGAGGATTGAGGATCTAGGATTGGAGATTGAATATTGAGGATTGAAGATTGGGGATTGAGGATTGAGGATTGAGTATCTAGGATTGGAGATTGATTATTGAGGATGAAGATTGAGAATTGAGGATTGAGGATTGAGAATTGAGAATTGAGGATGGGGACTAAGGGTTAAGGATTGAGGGTTGAGAAATGAGGATTGGGGAATGAGGATTGAGGATTGAGGATTGAGGATTGAGGATTGAGGATTGAGTATTGAAGATTGAGTATTGATCACTGAGGATTGAGGATTGAGGATTGCAGATTGAGTATTGTGGATTGAAGATTGAGGATTCAGGATTGAGGATTGAGGGTTGAGGATTGAGGATTGAGGATTGAGGATTGAAGATTGAGTACTGAGGATTGAAGATTGAGGATTGAGGATTGAGGATTGAGGATTGAGGATTGAGCATTGAAGATTGAGGATTGGGGATTGAGGATTGACGATTGAGGATTGAGTATTGAGGATTGAAGATTGAGTATTGATGATTGAAGATTGAGGATTGAGGATTGAGGGTTGAGGATTGAGGACGAGGACTGACGGTTGAAGATTGAGGTTTGAGGATTGAGGATTGAGGATTGAGGACTGAGGCTTGAGGATTGACGATTCAGCATAGAGGATTGAGGATTGAGGACTGGCGATTGAGGATTGAAGATTGAGTATTAAGGACTGAGGATTGGGGATTGAGGATCTAGGACTGGAGATTGACTTTTGGGTATTGAAAATTCAGGATTGAGGAACGAGAATTGAGGATTGAGGTTTGAGGACTGAGGACTGAGGATTGATGATTGAGAATTGAGGATTGAGGGTTGAGGATTGAAGATTGAGGATTGGGTATTGAGGATTGAAGAATCAGGATTGAGGATTGAGGATTGAGGATTGAGTGTTGTGGATTGAAGATTGAGTATTGAGGATAGAAGACTGACGATTGAGGATTGAGAATTGAGGATTGAGGATCGAGGATTGAGGATTGAGGATTGAGGATTGAGGATTGAAGATTGAGGATTGAGGATCGAAGATTGAGGATTGGGGATTGAGGAGTGACGATTGAGGATTGAGGATTGAGGATTGAGAGTTGACGATTGATGATTCAAGATTGAGTATTGAGGATTGTAGAATGAGGATTGAGGATTGAGGATTGAGGATTGAGGATTGAGGATCGAAGATTTAGTATTTAGGATTGAAGATAGAGGATTGAGAATTGAGGATTGAGGATTGAGGATTGAAGATTGAGGATTGGGTAGTGAGGATTGAAGAATGAGAATTGAGGATTGAGGATTGAGGATTGGGGATTGAGGATTGAGTATTGAGTATTGAGGATTGATGATTGAGGATTGAGGACTGAGGCCTGAGGATTGAGGATTGAGAATTGGGGATTGAGGATTGAGGATTGAAGATTGAGGATTGGGTATTGAGGATTGAAGAATGAGTGTTGAGGATTGAGGATTGAGTATTGAGGATTGAGGATTGAAGATTCAGGTTTGGGTACTGAGGATTGAAGAATGAGGATTGAGGATTGAGGATTGAGGATTGAGGATTGAAGATTGAGTATTGAGGATTGAAGATTGACGATTGAGGATTGAGGATTGAGGATTGAGGATTGAGGATTGAGGATTGAGGATTGAGGAATGAAAATTGAGGGTCGAGGGTTGAGGATTGAGGATTGAAGAATGAGTATTGACGATTGAAGATTCAGGATTGAGGATTGTGTATTGAGGACTGAAGATTGACGATTGAGGATTGAGGATTGAGGATTGAAGATTGAGTTTTGAGGATTGAAGATTGAGGATTGAGGATTGATCATTGAGGAATGAGGATTGAGGATTGAGGATTGAGTATTGAGGATTGAGGATTGAGGATTGAGGATTGAGTATTGAAGATTGAGTATTAATGACTGAGGATTGAGGATTGAGGATTGAGGATTGAGGATTGAGGATTGAAAATTGTGTATCGGGGACTCAAGAATGAGGATTGAGGATTGAGGATTGAGGACGGAGGATGAGGGCAGAGGGTTGAGGATTGAGGTTTGAGTATTGAATCCTGAGAATTCAGGATATTCTATTGAGTGTTGAGAACTGAGGATTGATGGTTGAGTATTGAGGATTGAAGATTGAGGATTGAGGAATGAGTATTGAAGGTTGAGGATTGATGATTGAGGATTGAGGATTGGGGATTGAGGATTGAGTATTGAGTATTGAAGATTGAGGATTGATGATTGAGGATTGAGGATTGAGGATTGAGGATTGAGTGTTGAGGATTGAAGATTGAGTATTGAGGATAGAAGACGGACGATTGAGGATTGAGTATTGAGGATTGAGGATCGAGGATTGATGATTGAAGATTTAGTATTGAGGACTGAAGGTACAGGATTGAGAATTGAGGATTGAGGATTGAGGATTGAAGATTGAGTATTGGGTATTGAGAATTCAAGAATGAGGATTGAGGATTGAGGATTGAGGATTGAGGATAGAAGATTGAGTATTGAGGATTGAAGGCTGACGATTGAGTATTGAGAATTGAGGACTGAGGATTGAGGATTGAGGATTGAGGGTTGAGAATCGATGATTGAGGATTGAAGCTTGAGTATTGAGGATTGAAGGTTAAGGATTGAGGATTGAGGATTGAGGATTGACGATGAGGGCTGAGGGTTGAGGATTGAGGTTTGAGGACTGAGGACTGAGGATTGAGGATTGAGAATTGGGGATTGAGGATTGATGATTGAAGATTGAGTATTGGGGATTGAGGATTGAAGAGTGAGGATTGAGGATTGAGGTTTGAGGATTGAGGATAGAAGATCGAGTATTGAGGATTGAAGCCTGACGATTGAGGATTGAGGATTGAGGACTGAGGATTGAGGATTGAAGATTGATGATTGAGGATTGGGTATTGAGGATTGAAGAATGAGGATTGAGGATTGAGGATAGAGGATTGAGTGTTGAGGATTGAAGATTGAGTATTGAGGATAGAAGACTGACGATTGAGGATTGGGGATTGAGTGTTGAAGATTGAGGACTGATGATTGAGGAATGAGGATTGAGGATTGAGGATTGAGGATTGAGTATTGAAGATTGAGGATTGATGATTGAGGACTGAGGATTGAGTGTTGAGTGATGAGAATTGATGTTTGTGGATAGAGGTTTGAAGATTGCAGATTGAGTATTGACTATTGAAAACTTTGAATTGAGGATATTCTATTGAGGATTGAGGATTGACAACAGATTGATTAGGACTGAGGTCTGAAGATTGAGGATTCAGGATTGAGGATTCAGAATTGATGTATGAGGACTAAGGATTGAGGATTGAAGATTGAGTATTGAGGATTGAGGATTGAGGATTGAAGATCGAGGATTGAGGATCGAGCATGGGGGCTGACGGTTGAGGATTGAGGTTTGAGGACTGAGGACTGAGGATAGAGCATTGAGAAATGAGGATTGAGGATTGAGGATTGAAGATTGAGTATTGGGTATTGAGGATTGAAGAATGAGGATTGCGGATTGACGCTTGAGGATTGAGGGTTGAGGATGTAGGATTGAAGAGAGAGGACTGAGTGTTGAGAATTGAGTGTTGAGAATTGATGCTTGAGGTTTGAGATTTGATTATTGAATATTCTGGATTGAGCATTGAACCATAAGAGTTCAGGATGTTCTATTGAGTATTGAGAATTGAGGATTGATGGTTGAGTATTGAGGATTGATGGTTGAGGGTTGATTGTTGAATATTGAGGATTGAGGACTGAGGATTGAGGATTGATGATTGAGGATTGAAGATTGATTAGTGATGATTGAAGATTGAGGACTGAGGATTGAGGGTTGAGGATTGAGGACGAGGACTGACGGTTGAGGATTGAGGTTTGAGGATTGAGGATTGAGGGTTGAGGACTGAGGCTTGAGGATTGAGGATTGAGCATTGAGGAGTGAAGATTGAGGATTGGGTATTGAGGTTTGAAGAATGACAATTGATGATTGAGGGTTGAGGATTGAGGATTGAGGACCTAGGATTTCAGATTGATTATTGAGGATTGAAGATTGGGCATTGAGGATTGAGGATTGAGGATCTAGGATTGGAGATTGATTATTGAGGATGAAGATTGAGAATTGAGGATTGAGGATTGAGAATTGAGAATTGAGGATGGGGACTAAGGGTTGAGGATTGAGGGTTGAGAAATGAGGATTGGGGAATGAGGATTGAGGATTGAGGATTGAGGATTGAGGATTGAGGATTGAGTATTGAAGATTGAATATTGATCACTGAGGATTGAGGATTGAGGATTGCAGATTGAGTATTGTGGATTGAAGATTGAGGATTCAGGATTGAGGATTGAGGACTGAGGATTGAGGATGGAGGATTGAGGATTGAAGATTGAGTATTGAGGATTGAAGATTGAGGATTGAGGATTGAGGATTGAGGATTGAGGATTGAACATTGAAGATTGAGGATTGGGGATTGAGGATTGACGATTGAGGATTGAGTATTGAGGATTGAAGATTGAGTATTGATGATTGAAGATTGAGGATTGAGGATTGAGGGTTGAGGATTGAGGACGAGGACTGACGGTTGAGGATTGAGGTTTGAGGATTGAGGATTGAGGATTGAGGACTGAGGCTTGAGGATTGACGATTCAGCATAGAGGATTGAGGATTGAGAACTGGCGATTGAGGATTGAAGATTGAGGATTAAGGACTGAGGATTGGGGATTGAGGATCTAGGATTGGAGATTGACTTGTGGGTATTGAAAATTCAGGATTGAGGAACGAGGATTGAGGATTGAGGTTTGAGGACTGAGGACTGAGGATTGATGATTGAGAATTGAGGATTGAGGATTGAGGATTGAAGATTGAGAATTGGGTATTGAGGATTGAAGAATGAGGATTGAGGATTGAGGATTGAGGATTGAGTGTTGTGGATTGAAGATTGAGTATTGAGGATAGAAGACTGACGATTGAGGATTGAGAATTGAGGATTGAGGATCGAGGATTGAGGATTGAAGATTTAGTATTGAGGATTGAAGATAGAGGAGTGAGAATTGAGGATTGAGGATTGAGGATTGAGGATTGAGGATCGAGGATTGAAGATTGAGGATTGAGTGTTGAGTAGTGAAGATTGAGTATTGAGGGTTGAAGACTGACGATTGAGGATTGAGGAATGAGGATTGAGGATTGAGGATTGAGGATTGTAGATTGAGTATTGAGGATTGAAGATTGAGGATTGAGGATTGAGGATTGAGGATTGAGGATTGAATATTGAGGATTGGGGACTGAGTGTTGAGGGTTCAGAGGTGAGAATTGATGTTTGTGGATGGAGATTTGAAGATTGCAGATTGAGTATTGAGTATTGAAATCTGTGAATTGATGATATTCTATTGAGAACTGAGGATTGATGGTTGAGCATTGAGGATTGAGGATTGATGATTGAGGATTGAGGATTGAAGATTGAGGAATGAAGATTGAGGATTGGGGATTGAGCAGTGACGATTGAGTATTTAGGATTGAGGATTGAGAATTGAGGATTGATGTTTCAAGATTGAGTATTGAGGATTGTAGAATGAGGATTGAGGATTGAGGATTGAGCATCGAGGACTGAAGATTTAGTATTGAGGATTGAAGATAGGGGATTGAGAATTGAGGATTGAGGATTGAGGATTGAAGATTGAGGATTGGGTATTGAGGACTGAAGAATGAGGATTGAGCATTGAGGATTGAGGATTGAGGATTGAGTGTTGAGTATCGAAGATTGAGTATTGAGGGTTGAAGACTGACGATTGAGGATTCAGGATTGAGGATTGAGGATTGAGGATTGAGGACTGAGGATTGAAGATTGAGTATTGAGTGTTGAAGACTGACGATTGAGGATTGAGGATTGAGGATTGAGGATTGAGGATTGAAGAATGAGTATTGAGGATTGAAGGTTGAGGATTGAGGATTGAGGATTGAGGATTGAGGATTGAATATTGAGGATTGGGGACTGAGTGTTGAGGGTTGAGAGGTGAGAATTGATGTTTGTGGATAGAGGTTTGAAGATTGCAGATTGGGTATTGAGTATTGAAAACTTTGAATTGAGGATATTCTATTGAGGATTGAGGATTGACAACAGATTGATTAGGACTGAGGTCTGAAGATTGAGGATTCAGGATTGAGGATTCAGAATTGATGTATGAGGACTAAGGATTGAGGATTGAAGATTGAGTATTGAGGATTGAGGATTGAGGATTGAAGATCGAGGATTGAGGATCGAGCATGGGGGCTGACGGTTGAGGATTGAGGTTTGAGGACTGAGGACTGAGGATAGAGCATTGAGAAATGAGGATTGAGGATTGAGGATTGAAGATTGAGTATTGGGTATTGAGGATTGAAGAATGAGGATTGAGGATTGACGCTTGAGGATTGAGGGTTGAGGATGTAGGATTGAAGAGAGAGGACTGAGTGTTGAGAATTGAGTGTTGAGAATTGATGATTGAGGTTTGAGATTTGATTATTGAATATTCTGGATTGAACATTGAACCATAAGAGTTCAGGATGTTCTATTGAGTATTGAGAATTGAGGATTGATGGTTGAGTATTGAGGATTGATGGTTGAGGGTTGAGTGTTGAATATAGAGGATTGAGGACTGAGGATAGAGGATTGATGATTGAGGATTGAAGATTGATTAGTGATGATTGAAGATTGAGGACTGAGGATTGAGGGTTGAGGATTGAGGACGAGGACTGACGGTTGAGGATTGAGGTTTGAGGATTGAGGATTGAGGATTGAGGACTGAGGCTTGAGGATTGAGGATTGAGCATTGAGGATTGAAGATTGAGGATTGGGTATTGAGGTTTGAAGAATGACAATTGATGATTGAGGGTTGAGGATTGAGGATTGAGGATCTAGGATTTCAGATTGATTATTGAGGATTGAAGATTGGGCGTTGAGGATTGAGGATTGAGGATCTAGGATTGGAGATTGATTATTGAGAATGAAGATTGAGAATTGGGTATTGAGGTTTGAAGAATGAGGATTGAGAATTGAGGATTGAGGATTGAGGATTGAGGATCTAGGATTGGAGATTGAATATTGAGGATTGAATATTGGGGATTGAGGATTGAGTATTGAGTATCTAGGATTGGAGATTGATTATTGAGGATGAAGATTGAGAATTGAGGATTGAGGATTGAGAATTGAGAATTGAGGATGGGGACTAAGGGTTGAGGATTGAGGGTTGAGAAATGAGGATTGGGGAATGCGGATTGAGGATTGAGGATTGAGGATTGAGGATTGAGGATTGAGTATTGAAGATTGAGTATTGATCACTGAGGATTGAGGATTGAGGATTGCAGATTGAGTATTGTGGATTGAAGATTGAGGATTCAGGATTGAGGATTGAGGATTGAGGATTGAGGATTGAGGATTGAGGATTGAGGATTGAAGATTGAGTATTGAGGATTGAAGATTGAGGATTGAGGATTGAGGATTGAGGATTGAGGATTGAGCATTGAAGATTGAGGATTGGGGATTGAGGATTGACGATTGAGGATTGAGTATTGAGGATTGAAGATTGAGTATTGATGATTGAAGATTGAGGATTGAGGATTGAGGGTTGAGGATTGAGGACGAGGACTGACGGTTGAGGATTGAGGTTTGAGGATTGAGGATTGAGGATTGAGGACTGAGGCTTGAGGATTGACGATTCAGCACAGAGGATTGAGGATTGAGGACTGGCGATTGAGGATTGAAGATTGAGGATTAAGGACTGAGGATTGGGGATTGAGGATCTAGGATTGGACATTGACTTTTGGGTATTGAAAATTCAGGATTGAGGAACGAGGATTGAGGATTGAGGTTTGAGGACTGAGGACTGAGGATTGATGATTGAGAATTGAGGATTGAGGATTGAGGATTGAAGATTGAGGATTGGGTATTGAGGATTGAAGACTGAGGATTGAGGATTGAGGATTGAGGATTGAGGATTGAGGATTGAAGATTGAGTATTGAGGATTGAAGATTGAGGATTGATGATTGAGAATTGAGGACTGAGGATTGAGGATTGAAGATTGAGGATTGGGTATTGAGGATTGAAGAATGAGGATTGAGGATTGAGGATTGAGGACTGAGGATTGAGGATTGAAGATTGAGGATTGGGTATTGAGGATTGAAGAATGAGGATTGAGGATTGAGGATTGAGGATTGAGGATTGAAGATTGAGTATTGAGGATTGAAGATTGAGGATTGAGGATTGAGGATTGAGGATCGAGGATTGAAGATTGAGGATTGAGTGTTGAGTATTGAAGATTGAGTATTGAGGGTTGAAGACTGACGATTGAGGATTGAGGAATGAGGATTGAGGATTGAGGATTGAGGATTGTAGATTGAGTATTGAGGATTGAAGATTGAGGATTGAGGATTGAGGATTGAGGATTGAGGATTGAATATTGAGGATTGGGGACTGAGTGTTGAGGGTTCAGAGGTGAGAATTGATGTTTGTGGATAGAGATTTGAAGATTGCAGATTGAGTATTGAGTATTGAAATCTGTGAATTGATGATATTCTTTTGAGAACTGAGGATTGATGGTTGAGTATTGAGGATTGAGGATTGAGGATTGAGGATTGAGGATTGAAGATTGAGGAATGAAGATTGAGGATTGGGGATTGAGGAGTGACGATTGAGTATTTAGGATTGAGGATTGAGAAATGAGGATTGATGTTTCAAGATTGAGTATTGAGGATTGTAGAATGAGGATTGAGGATTGAGGATTGAGCATCGAGGATTGAAGATTTAGTATTGAGGATTGAAGATAGGGGATTGAGAATTGAGGATTGAGGATTGAGGATTGAAGATTGAGGATTGGGTATTGAGGACTGAAGAATGAGGATTGAGCATTGAGGATTGAGGATTGAGGATTGAGTGTTGAGTATTGAAGATTGAGTATTGAGGGTTGAAGACTGACGATTGAGGATTCAGGATTGAGGATTGAGAATTGAGGATTGAGGACTGAGGATTGAAGATTGAGTATTGAGGGTTGAAGACTGACGATTGAGGATTGAGGATTGAGGATTGAGGATTGAAGATTGAGTATTGAGGATTGAAGGTTGAGGATTGAGGATTGAGGATTGAGGATTGAGGATTGAATATTGAGGATTGGGGACTGAGTGTTGAGGGTTGAGAGGTGAGAATTGATGTTTGTGGATAGAGGTTTGAAGATTGCAGATTGGGTATTGAGTATTGAAAACTTTGAATTGAGGATATTCTGTTGAGGATTGAGGATTGACAACAGATTGATTAGGACTGAGGTCTGAAGATTGAGGATTCAGGATTGAGGATTCAGAATTGAGGTATGAGGACTAAGGATTGAGGATTGAAGATTGAGTATTGAGGATTGAGGATTGAGGATTGAAGATCGAGGATTGAGCATCGAGCATGGGGGCTGACGGTTGAGGATTGAGGTTTGAGGACTGAGGACTGAGGATAGAGCATTGAGAAACGAGGATTGAGGATTGAGGATTGAAGATTGAGTATTGGGTATTGAGGATTGAAGAATGAGGATTGAGGATTGACGCTTGAGGATTGAGGGTTCAGGATGTAGGATTGAAGAGAGAGGACTGAGTGTTGAGAATTGAGTGTTGAGAATTGATGCTTGAGGTTTGAGATTTGATTATTGAATATTCTGGATTGAGCATTGAACCATAAGAGTTCAGGATGTTCTATTGAGTAATGAGAATTGAGGATTGATGGTTGAGTATTGAGGATTGATGGTTGAGGGTTGAGTGTTGAATATTGAGGATTGAGGACTGAGGATTGAGGATTGATGATTGAGGATTGAAGATTGATTAGTGATGATTGAAGATTGAGGACTGAGGATTGAGGGTTGAGGATTGAGGACGAGGACTGACGGTTGAGGATTGAGGTTTGAGGATTGAGGATTGAGGATTGAGGACTGAGGCTTGAGGATTGAGGATTGAGCATTGAGGATTGAAGATTGAGGATTGAGTATTGAGGTTTGAAGAATGATAATTGATGATGGAGGGTTGAGGATTGAGGATTGAGGATCTAGGATTTCAGATTGATTATTGAGGATTGAAGATTGGGGATTGAGGATTGAGGATTGAGGATCTAGGATTGGAGATTGATTATTGAGAATGAAGATTGAGAATTGGGTATTGAGGTTTGAAGAATGAGGATTGAGAATTGAGGATTGAGGATTGAGGATTGAGGATCTAGGATTGGAGATTGAATATTGAGGATTGAAGATTGGGGATTGAGGATTGAGGATTGAGTATCTAGGATTGGAGATTGATTATTGAGGATGAAGATTGAGAATTGAGGATTGAGGATTGAGAATTGAGAATTGAGGATGGGGACTAGGGGTTGAGGATTGAGGGTTGAGAAATGAGGATTGGGGAATGAGGATTGAGGATTGAGGATTGAGGATTGAGGATTGAGGATTGAGTATTGAAGATTGAGTATTGATCACTGAGGATTGAGGATTGAGGATTGCAGATTGAGTATTGTGGATTGAAGATTGAGGATTCAGGATTGAGGATTGAGGACTGAGGATTGAGGATTGAGGATTGAGGATTGAAGATTGAGTATTGAGGATCGAAGATTGAGGATTGAGGATTGAGGATTGAGGATTGAGGATTGAGCATTGAAGATTGAGGATTGGGGATTGAGGATTGACGATTGAGGATTGAGTATTGAGGATTGAAGATTGAGTATTGATGATTGGAGATTGAGCATTGAGGATTGAGGGTTGAGGATTGAGGACGAGGACTGACGGTTGAGGATTGAGGTTTGAGGATTGAGGATTGAGGATTGAGGACTGAGGCTTGAGGATTGACGATTCAGCATAGAGGATTGAGGATTGAGGACTGGCGATTGAGGATTGAAGATTGAGGATTAAGGACTGAGGATTGGGGATTGAGGATCTAGGATTGGAGATTGACTTGTGGGTATTGAAAATTCAGGATTGAGGAACGAGGATTGAGGATTGAGGTTTGAGGACTGAGGACTGAGGATTGATGATTGAGAATTGAGGATTGAGGATTGAGGATTGAAGATTGAGAATTGGGTATTGAGGATTGAAGAATGAGGATTGAGGATTGAGGATTGAGGATTGAGTGTTGTGGATTGAAGATTGAGTATTGAGGATAGAAGACTGACGATTGAGGATTGAGAATTGAGGATTGAGGATCGAGGATTGAGGATTGAAGATTTAGTATTGAGGATTGAAGATAGAGGAGTGAGAATTGAGGATTGAGGATTGAGGATTGAAGATTGAGAATTGGGTACTGAGGATTGAAGAATGAGGATTGAGGATTGAGGATTGAGGATTGAGGATTGGGGATTGAAGATTCAGTATTGAGGATTGAAGATTGGGAATTGAGGATCGAGGATTGAACATTGAGGACTGAGTGTTGAGTGTTGAGTGATGAGAATTGATGTCTGTGGATAGAGGTTTGAAGATTGCAGATTGAGTATTGAGTATTGAAAACTTTGAATTGAGGATATTCTATTGAGGATTGAGGATTGACAACAGATTGATTAGGACTGAGGTCTGAAGATTGAGGATTCAGAATTGAGGATTCAGAATTGAGGTTTGAGGGCTAAGGATTGAGGATTGAAGATTGAGTATTGAGGATTGAGGATTGAGGATTGAAGATCGAGGATTGAGGATTGAGGATGCGGGCTGACGGTTGAGGATTGAGGTTTGAGGACTGAGGACTGAGGATAGAGCATTGAGAAATGAGGATTGAGGATTGAGGATTGAAGATTGAGTATTGGGTATTGAGGATTGAAGAATGAGAATTGAGGATTGAGGATTGAGGATTGAGGATGAGGGCTGAGGGCTGAGGATTGAGGTTTGAGGACTGAGGACTGAGGATTGAGGATTGAGAATTGAGGATTTAGGATTGAGGATTGAAGATTGAGAATTGGGTATTGAGGATTGAAGAATGAGGATTGAGGATTGAGGATTGAGGATTGAGGATTGAGGATTGGAGGTTGAGAGTTGGGTATTGAGGATTGAAGACTGAGGATTGAGGATTGAGGATTGAGGATTGAGGATTGAAGATTGAGTATTGAGAATTGAGGATTGAGGACTGAGGCTTGAGGATTGAGGGTTGAGGATTGAGGACTAAGGATTGACGATTGAGTATTGAAGATTGACTATTGAGGACTGAATATTGAGGATTGAGGATTGAGGATTGAGGATTAAGGATTGAGGATTGAGGATTGAAGATTGTGTATTGAGGACTGAAGGCTGAGGATTGTGGATTGAGGATTGAGGATTGGGGATTGAATATTGAGGATTGGGGACTGAGTGTTGAGGGTTGAGTGATGAGAATTGATGTTTGTGGATAGAGTTTTGAAGATTGCAGATTGAGTATGGAGTATTGAAGACTGAGAATTGATGATATTCTATGGAGGATTGAGGATTGACAACTGGTTGTTGAGGACTGAGGGCTGAAGATTGAGGATTCAGGATTGAGGTTTCAGGATTGAGGTTTGAGGACTGAGGATTGAGGATTGAGGATTGAGTATTGAGGATTGAGGATTGAGTATTGAAGATTGAGTATTGATGCCTGAGGATTGAGGATTGATGATTGAGGATTGAGGATTGAGGATTGAGGATTGAAGATTGAGTATTGGGGATTGAGGGTTGAGGATTGAGGACGAGGACTGACGGTTGAGGATTGAGGATGAGGGCTGAGGGTTGTGGATTGTGGATTGAAGGATGAGGATTGAGGATTGAGGTTTGAGGACTGAGGATTGCAGATTGAATATTGAGGATTGAAGATTGAGTATTGAGGATTGAATATTGACGATTGAAGATTGAGGATTGAGGATTGAGGATTGAGTATTGAGGATTGAAGATTGAGGATTGAGGATTGAGGATTGAGGATTGAGGATTGAATATTGAGGATTGGGGACTGAGTGTTGAGGGTTGAGAGGTGAGAATTGATGTTTGTGGATAGAGATATGAAGATTGCAGATTGAGTATTGAGTATTCAAATCTGTGAATTGATGATATTCTATTGAGAACTGAGGATTGATGGTTGAGTATTGAGGATTGAGGATTGAGGATTGAGGATTGAGGATTGAAGATTGAGGAATGAAGATTGAGGATTGGAGATTGAGGAGTGACGATTGAGTATTTAGGATTGAGGATTGAGAATTGAGGATTGATGTTTCAAGATTGAGTATTGAGGATTGTAGAATGAGGATCGAGGATTGAAGATTTAGTATTGAGGATTGAAGATAGGAGATTGAGAATTGAGGATTGAGGATTGAGGATTGAAGATTGCGGATTGGGTATTGAGGACTGAAGGATGAGGGTTGAGGATTGAGGATTGAGGATTGAGGACTGAGTGTTGTGGATTGAAGATTGAGTATTGAGGATAGAAGACTGACGATTGAGGATTGAGAATTGAGGATCGAGGATTGAGGATTGAAGATTTAGTATTGAGGATTGAAGATAGAGGGTTGAGAATTGAGGATTGAGGATTGAGGATTGAAGATTGAGGATTGGGTACTGAGGATTGAAGAATGAGGATTGAGGATTGAGGATTGAGGATTGAGTGTTGAGGATTGAAGATTGAGTATTGAGGATAGAAGACTGACGATTGAGGATTGTGGATTGAGGATTGAGGATTGAAGATTCAGTATTGAGGATTGAAGATTGGGAATTGAGGATTGAGGATTGAACATTGACGACTGAGTGTTGAGTGTTGAGTGATGAGAATTGATGTTTGTGGGTAGAGGTCTGAAGATTGCAGATTGAGTATTGAGTATTCAAAACTTTGAATTGAGGATATTCTATTGAGGATTGAGGATTGACAACAGATTGATTAGGACTGAGGTCTGAAGACTGAGGATTCAGGATTGAGGATTCAGAATTGAGGTTTGAGGACTAAGGATTGAGGATTGAAGATTGAGTATTGAGGATTGAGGATTGAGGATTGAAGATCGAGGATTGAGGATCGAGCATGGGGGCTGACGGTTGAGGATTGAGGTTTGAGGACTGAGTACTGAGGATAGAGCATTGAGAAATGAGGATTGAGGATTGAGGATTGAAGATTGAGTATTGGGTATTGAGGATTGAAGAATGAGGATTGAGGATTGACGCTTGAGGATTGAGGGTTGAGGATGTAGGATTGAAGAGAGAGGACTGAGTGTTGAGAATTGAGTGTTGAGAGATGATGCTTGAGGTTTGAGATTTGATTATTGAATATTCTGGATTGAGTATTGAACCATAAGAGTTCAGGAAGTTCTATTGAGTATTGAGAATTAAGGATTGATGGTTGAGTATTGAGGATTGATGGTTGAGGGTTGAGTGTTGAATATTGAGGATTGAGGATTGAGGATTGAGGATTGATGATTGAGGATTGAAGATTGATTAGTGATGATTGAAGATTGAGGACTGAGGATTGAGGGTTGAGGATTGAGGACGAGGACTGACGGTTGAGGATTGAGGTTTGAGGATTGAGGATTGAGGATTGAGGACTGAGGCTTGAGGATTGAGGATTGAGCATTGAGGATTGAAGATTGAGGATTGGGTATTGAGGTTTGAAGAATGATAATTGATGATTGAGGGTTGAGGATTGAGGATTGAGGATCTAGGATTGCAGATTGATTATTGAGGATTGAAAATTGGGGATTGAGGATTGAGGATTGAGGATCTAGGATTGGAGATTGATTATTGAGGATGAAGATTGAGAATTGGGTATTGAGGTTTGAAGAATGAGGATTGAGAATTGAGGATTGAGGATTGAGGATTGAGGATCTAGGATTGGAGATTGAATATTCAGGATTGAAGATTGGGGATTGAGGATTGAGGATTGAGTATCTAGGATTGGAGATTGATTATTGAGGATGAAGATTGAGAATTGAGGATTGAGGATTGAGAATTGAGAATTGAGGATTGAGGATTGAGGATTGAAGATTGAGTATTGAGGATTGAAGATCGAGGATTGAGGATTGAGGATTGAGGATTGAGGATTGAGCATTGAAGATTGAGGATTGGGGATTGAGGATTGACGATTGAGGATTGAGTATTGAGGATTGAAGATTGAGTATTGATGATTGAAGATTGAGGATTGAGGATTGAGGGTTGAGGATTGAGGACGAGGACTGACGGTTGAGGATTGAGGTTTGAGGATTGAGGATTGAGGATTGAGGACTGAGGCTTGAGGATTGACGATTCAGCATAGAGGATTGAAGATTGAGCACTGGCGATTGAGGATTGAAGATTGAGGATTAAGGACTGAGGATTGGGGATTGAGGATCTAGGATTGGAGATTGACTTTTAGGTATTGAAAATTGAGGATTGAAGATTGAGGATTGAGGATTGAGGATTGAAGGTTGAGGATTGAGGATTGTGGATTGAGGATTGTGAATTGAAGATTGAGTATTGAGAATTGAATATTGAGGATTGAGGATTGAGTACTGAGGCTTGAGGATTGAGGATTGAGCATTGAGGATTCAAGATTGAGGACTGGCGATTGAGGATTGAAGATTGAGGATTAAGGATGGAGGATTGGGGATTGAGGATGTAGGATTGGAGATTGATTATTGATGATTGAAGATTGAGAATTGATGATTGAGGATTGAGAATTGAGAATTGAGGATGAGGACTGAGGGTTGAGGATTGAGGTTTGAGAAACGAGGATTGAGGATTGAGGATCTAGGATTGGAGATTGAATATTCAGGATTGAAGATTGGGGATTGAGGATTGAAGATTTAGTATTGAGGATTGAAGATAGAGGGTTGAGAATTGAGGATTGAGGATTGAGGATTGAAGATTGAGGATTGGGTACTGAGGATTGAAGAATGAGGATTGAGGATTGAGGATTGAGGATTGAGTGTTGAGGATTGAAGATTGAGTATTGAGGATAGAAGACTGACGATTGAGGATTGTGGATTGAGGATTGAGGATTGAAGATTCAGTATTGAGGATTGAAGATTGGGAATTGAGGATTGAGGATTGAACATTGACGACTGAGTGTTGAGTGTTGAGTGATGAGAATTGATGTTTGTGGGTAGAGGTCTGAAGATTGCAGATTGAGTATTGAGTATTCAAAACTTTGAATTGAGGATATTCTATTGAGGATTGAGGATTGACAACAGATTGATTAGGACTGAGGTCTGAAGATTGAGGATTCAGGATTGAGGATTCAGAATTGAGGTTTGAGGACTAAGGATTGAGGATTGAAGATTGAGTATTGAGGATTGAGGATTGAGGATTGAAGATCGAGGATTGAGGATCGAGCATGGGGGCTGACGGTTGAGGATTGAGGTTTGAGGACTGAGGACTGAGGATAGAGCATTGAGAAATGAGGATTGAGGATTGAGGATTGAAGATTGAGTATTGGGTATTGAGGATTGAAGAATGAGGATTGAGGATTGACGCTTGAGGATTGAGGGTTGAGGATGTAGGATTGAAGAGAGAGGACTGAGTGTTGAGAATTGAGTGTTGAGAGTTGATGCTTGAGGTTTGAGATTTGATTATTGAATATTCTGGATTGAGTATTGAACCATAAGAGTTCAGGAAGTTCTATTGAGTATTGAGAATTAAGGATTGATGGTTGAGTATTGAGGATTGATGGTTGAGGGTTGAGTGTTGAATATTGAGGATTGAGGATTGAGGATTGAGGATTGATGATTGAGGATTGAAGATTGATTAGTGATGATTGAAGATTGAGGACTGAGGATTGAGAGTTGAGGATTGAGGACGAGGACTGACGGTTGAGGATTGAGGTTTGAGGATTGAGGATTGAGGATTGAGGACTGAGGCTTGAGGATTGAGGATTGAGCATTGAGGATTGAAGATTGAGGATTGGGTATTGAGGTTTGAAGAATGATAATTGATGATTGAGGGTTGAGGATTGAGGATTGAGGATCTAGGATTGCAGATTGATTATTGAGGATTGAAAATTGGGGATTGAGGATTGAGGATTGAGGATCTAGGATTGGAGATTGATTATTGAGGATGAAGTTTGAGAATTGGGTATTGAGGTTTGAAGAATGAGGATTGAGAATTGAGGATTGAGGATTGAGGATTGAGGATCTAGGATTGGAGATTGAATATTCAGGATTGAAGATTGGGGATTGAGGATTGAGGATTGAGTATCTAGGATTGGAGATTGATTGTTGAGGATGAAGATTGAGAATTGAGGATTGAGGATTGAGAATTGAGAATTGAGGATTGAGGATTGAGGATTGAAGATTGAGTATTGAGGATTGAAGATCGAGGATTGAGGACTGAGGATTGAGGATTGAGGATTGAGCATTGAAGATTGAGGATTGGGGATTGAGGATTGACGATTGAGGATTGAGTATTGAGGATTGAAGATTGAGTATTGATGATTGAAGATTGAGGATTGAGGATTGAGGGTTGAGGATTGAGGACGAGGACTGACGGTTGAGGATTGAGGTTTGAGGATTGAGGATTGAGGATTGAGGACTGAGGCTTGAGGATTGACGATTCAGCATAGAGGATTGAAGATTGAGCACTGGCGATTGAGGATTGAAGATTGAGGATTAAGGACTGAGGATTGGGGATTGAGGATCTAGGATTGGAGATTGACTTTTAGGTATTGAAAATTGAGGATTGAAGATTGAGGATTGAGGATTGAGGATTGAAGGTTGAGGATTGAGGATTGTGGATTGAGGATTGTGAATTGAAGATTGAGTATTGAGAATTGAATATTGAGGATTGAGGATTGAGTACTGAGGCTTGAGGATTGAGGATTGAGCATTGAGGATTGAAGATTGAGGACTGGCGATTGAGGATTGAAGATTGAGGATTAAGGATGGAGGATTGGGGATTGAGGATGTAGGATTGGAGATTGATTATTGATGATTGAAGATTGAGAATTGATGATTGAGGATTGAGAATTGAGAATTGAGGATGAGGACTGAGGGTTGAGGATTGAGGTTTGAGAAACGAGGATTGAGGATTGAGGATTGAGGACTAAGGATTGACGATTGAGTATTGAAGATTGAGGATTGATGATTGAGGATTGAGGATTGAGGATTGAGGATTGAGTGTTGAGGATTGAAGATTGAGTATTGAGGATAGAAGACGGACGATTGAGGATTGAGGATTGAGGATTGAAGATTTAGTATTGAGGACTGAAGGTAGAGGATTGAGAATTGAGGATTGAGGATTGAGGATTGAAGATTGAGTAATGGGTATTGAGGATTCAAGAATGAGGATTGAGGATTGAGGATTGAGGATTGAGGATTGAGGATAGAAGATTGAGTATTGAGGATTGAAGACTGACGATTGAGTATTGAGAATTGAGGACTGAGGATTGGGGATTGAGGATTGAGGGTTGAGAATTGATGATTGAGGATTGAAGATTCAGTATTGAGGATTGAAGGTTAAGGATTGAGGATTGAGGATTGAGGATTGACGATGAGGGCTGAGGGTTGAGGATTGAGGTTTGAGGACTGAGGACTGAGGATTGAGGATTGAGAATTGGGGATTGAGGATTGAGGATTGAAGGTTGAGGATTGGGTATTGAGGATTGAAGAATGAGGATTGAGGATTGAGGATGGAGGATTGAGGATTGAGGATTGAAGATTCAGGTTTGGGTACTGAGGATTGAAGAATGAGGATTGAGGATTGAGGATTGAGGATTGAGGATTGAAGATTGAGTATTGAGGATTGAAGATTGACGATTGGGGATTGAGGATTGAGGATTGAGGATTGAACGTTGAGGATTGAGTGTTGAGGGTTGAGTGATGAGTATTGATGTTTGTGGATAGAGGTTTGAAGATTGCAGTTTGAGTATTGAGTATTGAAAGCTGTGAATTGAGGATATTCTATTGAGGATTGAGGATTGACAATTGATTGTTGAGGACTGAGGGCCGAAGATTGAGGACTCAGGATTGAGGATTCAGAATTGAGGTTTGAGGACTGAGGATTGAGGATTGAAGATTGAGTATTGAGGATTGAAGATTGAGGATTGAGAATTGAGGATTCAGTATTGAGGATGAGGGCTGAGGGTTGAGGATTGAGGTTTGAGGACTGAGGACTGAGGATTGAGGATTGAGAATTGAGGATTGAGGATTGAGGATTGAAGATTGAGGATTGGGTATTGAGGATTGAAGAATGAGGATTGAGGATTGAGGATTGAGGATTGAGGAATGAAAATTGAGGGTTGAGGGTTGAGGATTGAGGATTGAAGAATGAGTATTGACGATTGAAGGTTGAGGGTTGAGGATTGAGTATTGAGGACTGAAGATTGACGATTGAGGATTGAGGATTGAGGATTGAAGATTGAGTATTGAGGATTGAAGATTGAGGATTGAGGATTGATCATTGAGGACTGAGGATTGAGGACTGAGGATTGAGGATTGAGAATTGAGAACTGATAATGAGGACTGAGGGTTGAGGATTGAGGATAGAGGATTGAGGACTGAGGATTGAGTATTGAAGATTGAGGATTGATGACTGAGTATTGAGGATTGAGGATTGAAAATTGATTATTAAGGATTGAAGATTGAGGATTGAGGATTGAGGATTGAGAATTGAGAATTGAGGATGAGGACTGAGGGTTGTGGATTGAGGTTTGAGGAATGAGGATTGAGGATTGAGGATTGAGTATTGAGGATTGAGGATTGAGGATTGAGGATTGAGTATTGAAGATTGAGTATTGGTGACTGAGGATTGAGGATTGAGGATTGAGTATTGAGGATTGAGGATTGAAAATTGAGTATCGGGGACTCAAGAATGAGGATTGAGTATTGAGGATTGAGGACGGCGTATGAGGGCTGAGGGTTGAGGATTGAGGTTTGAGTATTGAATCCTGAGAATTCAGGATATTCTATTGAGTGTTGAGAACTAAGGATTGATGGTTGAGTATTGAGGATTGAAGATTGAGGATTGAGGAATGAGTATTGAAGGTTGAGGATTGATGATTGAGGATTGAGGATTGGGGATTGAGGATTGAGTATTGAGTATTGAAAATTGAGTATTGGGTATTGAGGACTGAAGAATGAGGATTGAGGATTGAGGTTTGAGGATTGAGGATTGAAGATTGAGTATTGAGGATTGAAGACTGACGATTGAGGATTGAGGATTGACGACTGAGGATTGAGGATTGAAGATTGATGATTGAGGATTGGGTATTGAGGATTGAAGAATGAGGATTGAGGATTGAGGATTGAGGATTGAGTGTTGAGGATTGAAGATTGAGTATTGAGGATAGAAGGCTGACGATTGAGGATTGAGGATTGAGTATTGAAGATTAAGGATTGATGATTGAGGAATGAGGATTGAGGACTGAGGATTGAGGATTGAGTATTGAAGATTGAGGATTGATGATTGAGGACTGAGGATTGAGGATTGGGGATAGACGATTCAGGATTGAGGTTTGAGGACTGAGGACTGAGGATTGTGGACTGAGGATTGAGGATTGAAGATTCAGTATTGAGGATTGAAGATTGGGAATTGAGGATTGAGGATTGAACATTGAGGACTGAGTGTTGAGTGTTGCGTGATGAGAATTGATGTTTGTGGATAGAGGTTTGAAGATTGCAGATTGAGTATTGAGTATTGAAAACATTGAATTGAGGATATTCTATTGAGGATTGAGGATTGACAACAGATTGTTGAGGACTGAGGGCCGAAGATTGAGGATTCAGGATTGAGGATTAAGAATTGAGGTTTGAGGACTGAGGATTGAAGATTGAATATTGAGTATTGAGGATTGAAGATTGAGGATTGAGAATTGAGGATTCAGTATTGAGGATGAGGGCTGAGGGTTGAGGATTGAGGTTTGAGGACTGAGGACTGAGGATTGAGGATTGAGAATTGAGGATTGAGGATTGAGGATTGAAGATTGAGGATTGGGTATTGAGGATTGAAGAATGAGGATTGAGGATTGAGGATTGAGGATTGAGGAATGAAAATTGAGGGTTGAGGGTTGAGGATTGAGGATTGAAGAATGAGTATTGACGATTGAAGATTGAGGATTGAGGATTGAGTATTGAGGACTGAAGATTGACGATTGAGGATTGAGGATTGAGGATTGAAGATTGAGTATTGAGGAATGAAGATTGAGGATTGATGATTGATCATTGAGGACTGAGGATTGAGGACTGAGGATTGAGGATTGAGAATTGAGAACTGATAATGAGGACTGAGGGTTGAGGATTGAGGATAGAGGATTGAGGATTGAGGATTGAGTATTGAAGATTGAGGATTGATGACTGAGTATTGAGGATTGAGGATTGAAAATTGATTATTAAGGATTGAAGATTGAGGATTGAGGATTGAGGTTTGAGAATTGAGAATTGAGGATGAGGACTGAGGGATGTGGGTTGAGGTTTGAGGAATGAGGATTGAGAATTGAGGATTGAGTATTGAGGATTGAGGATTGAGGATTGAGGATTGAGTATTGAAGATTGAGTATTGATGACTGAGGACTGAGGATTGAGGATTGAGGATTGAGGATTGACGATTGAAAATTGAGTATCGGGGCTCAAGAATGAGGATTGAGGATTGAGGATTGAGGACGGAGGATGAGGGCTGAGGGTTGAGGATTGAGGTTTGAGTATTGAATCCTGAGAATTCAGGATATTCTATTGAGTGTTGAGAACTGAGGATTGATGGTTGAGTATTGAGGATTGAAGATTGAGGATTGAGGAATGAGTATTGAAGGTTGAGGATTGATGATTGAGGATTGAGGATTGGGGATTGAGTATTGAGTATTGAAGATTGAGGATTGATGATTGAGGATTGAGGATTGAGGATTGAGGATTGAGGATTGAGGATTGAGGATTGAGGATTGAGTATTGAGGATTGAAGACTGACGATTGAGGATTGAGGATTGACGACTGAGGATTGAGGATTGAAGATTGATGATTGAGGATTGGGTATTGAGGATTGAAGAATGAGGATTGAGGATTGAGGATTGAGGATTGAGTGTTGTGGATTGAAGGTTGAGTATTGAGGATAGAAGACTGACGATTGAGGATTGAGAATTGAGGATTGAGGATCGAGGATTGAGGATTGAAGATTTAGTATTGAGGATTGAAGATAGAGGAGTGAGAATTAAGGATTGAGGATTGAGGATTGAAGATTGAGAATTGGGTACTGAGGATTGAAGAATGAGAATTGAGGATTGAGGATTGAGGATTGAGGATTGAGGATTGAGGATTGAAGATTCAGTATTGAGGATTGAAGATTGGGAATTGAGGATCGAGGATTGAACATTGAGGACTGAGTGCTGAGTGTTGAGTGATGAGAATTGATGTTTGTGGATAGAGGTTTGAAGATTGCAGATTGAGTATTGAGTATTGAAAACTTTGAATTGAGGATATTCTATTGAGGATTGAGGATTGACAACAGATTGATTAGGACTGAGGTCTGAAGATTGAGGATTCAGGATTGAGGATTCAGAATTGAGGTTTGAGGGCTAAGGATTGAGGATTGAAGATTGAGTATTGAGGATTGAGGATTGAGGATTGAAGATCGAGGATTGCGGATTGAGGATGCGGGCTGACGGTTGAGGATTGAGGTTTGAGGACTGAGGACTGAGGATAGAGCATTGAGAAATGAGGATTGAGGATTGAGGATTGAAGATTGAGTATTGGGTATTGAGGATTGAAGAATGAGGATTGAGGATTGAGGATTGAGGATTGAGGATGAGGGCTGAGGGCTGAGAATTGAGGTTTGAGGACTGAGGACTGAGGATTGAGGATTGAGAATTGAGGATTTAGGATTGAGGATTGAAGATTGAGAATTGGGTATTGAGGATTGAAGAATGAGGATTGAGGATTGAGGATTGAGGATTGAGGATTGAGGATTGGAGGTTGAGGATTGGGTATTGAGGATTGAAGACTGAGGATTGAGGATTGAGGATTGAGGATTGAGGATTGAAGATTGAGTATTGAGGATTGAAGATTGAGGATTGATGATTGAGAATTGAGGATTGAGGATTGAGGATTGAAGATTGAGGATTGGGTATTGAGGATTGAAGAATGAGGGTTGAGGATTGAGGATTGAGGACTGAGGATTGAGGATTGAAGATTGAGGATTGGGTATTGAGGATTGAAGAATGAGGATTGAGGATTGAGGATTGAGGATTGAGGATTGAAGATCGAGTATTGAGGATTGAAGATTGAGGATTGAGGATTGAGGATTGAGGATCGAGGATTGAAGATTGAGGATTGAGTGTTGAGTATTGAAGATTGAGTATTGAGGGTTGAAGACTGACGATTGAGGATTGAGGAATGAGGATTGAGGATTGAGGATTGAGGATTGTAGATTGAGTATTGAGGATTGAAGATTGAGGATTGAGGATTGAGGATTGAGGATTGAGGATTGAATATTGAGAATTGGGGACTGAGTGTTGAGGGTTCAGAGGTGAGAATTGATGATTGTGGATAGAGATTTGAAGATTGCAGATTGAGTATTGAGTATTGAAATCTGTGAATTGATGATATTCTATTGAGAACTGAGGATTGATGGTTGAGTATTGAGGATTGAGGATTGAGGATTGAAGATTGAGGATTGAAGATTCAGGAATGAAGATTGAGGATTGGGGATTGAGCAGTGACGATTGAGTATTTAGGATTGAGGATTGAGAATTGAGGATTGATGTTTCAAGATTGAGTATTGAGGATTGTAGAATGAGGATTGAGGATTGAGGATTGAGCATCGAGGATTGAAGATTTAGTATTGAGGATTGAAGATAGGGGATTGAGAATTGAGGATTGAGGATTGAGGATTGAAGATTGAGGATTGGGTATTGAGGACTGAAGAATGAGGATTGAGCATTGAGGATTGAGGATTGAGGATTGAGTGTTGAGTATTGAAGATTGAGTATTGAGGGTTGAAGACTGACGATTGAGGATTCAGGATTGAGGATTGAGGATTGAGGATTGAGGACCGAGGATTGAAGATTGAGTATTGAGGGTTGAAGACTGACGATTGAGGATTGAGGATTGAGGATTGAGGATTGATGATTGAAGATTGAGTATTGAGGATTGAAGGTTGAGGATTGAGGATTGAGGATTGAGGATTGAGGATTGAATATTGAGGATTGGGGACTGAGTGTTGAGGGTTGAGAGGTGAGAATTGATGTTTGTGGATAGAGGTTTGAAGATTGCAGATTGGGTATTGAGTATTGAAAACTTTGAATTGAGGATATTCTATTGAGGATTGAGGATTGACAACAGATTGATTAGGACTGAGGTCTGAAGATTGAGGATTCAGGATTGAGGATTCAGAATTGATGTATGAGGACTAAGGATTGAGGATTGAAGATTGAGTATTGAGGATTGAGGATTGAGGATTGAAGATCGAGGATTGAGGATCGAGCATGGGGGCTGACGCTTGAGGATTGAGGTTTGAGGACTGAGGACTGAGGATAGAGCATTGAGAAATGAGGATTGAGGATTGAGGATTGAAGATTGAGTATTGGGTATTGAGGATTGAAGAATGAGGATTGCGGATTGACGCTTGAGGATTGAGGGTTGAGGATGTAGGATTGAAGAGAGAGGACTGAGTGTTGAGAATTGAGTGTTGAGAATTGATGCTTGAGGTTTGAGATTTGATTATTGAATATTCTGGATTGAGCATTGAACCATAAGAGTTCAGGATGTTCTATTGAGTATTGAGAATTGAGGATTGATGGTTGAGTATTGAGGATTGATGGTTGAGGGTTGATTGTTGAATATTGAGGATTGAGGACTGAGGATTGAGGATTGATGATTGAGGATTGAAGATTGATTAGTGATGATTGAAGATTGAGGACTGAGGATTGAGGGTTGAGGATTGAGGACGAGGACTGACGGTTGAGGATTGAGGTTTGAGGATTGAGGATTGAGGGTTGAGGACTGAGGCTTGAGGATTGAGGATTGAGCATTGAGGAGTGAAGATTGAGGATTGGGTATTGAGGTTTGAAGAATGACAATTGATGATTGAGGGTTGAGGATTGAGGATTGAGGACCTAGGATTTCAGATTGATTATTGAGGATTGAAGATTGGGCATTGAGGATTGAGGATTGAGGATCTAGGATTGGAGATTGATTATTGAGAATGAAGATTGAGAATTGGGTATTGAGGTTTGAAGAATGAGAATTGAGAATTGAGGATTGAGGATTGAGGATTGAGGATCTAGGATTGGAGATTGAATATTGAGGATTGAAGATTGGGGATTGAGGATTGAGGATTGAGTATCTAGGATTGGAGATTGATTATTGAGGATGAAGATTGAGAATTGAGGGTTGAGGATTGAGAATTGAGAATTGAGGATGGGGACTAAGGGTTGAGGATTGAGGGTTGAGAAATGAGGATTGGGGAATGCGGATTGAGGATTGAGGATTGAGGATTGAGGATTGAGGATTGAGTATTGAAGATTGAGTATTGATCACTGAGGATTGAGGATTGAGGATTGCAGATTGAGTATTGTGGATTGAAGATTGAGGATTCAGGATTGAGGATTGAGGATTGAGGATTGAGGATTGAGGATTGAGGATTGAAGATTGAGTATTGAGGATTGAAGATTGAGGATTGAGGATTGAGGATTGAGGATTGAGGATTGAGCATTGAAGATTGAGGATTGGGGATTGAGGATTGACGATTGAGGATTGAGTATTGAGGATTGAAGATTGAGTATTGATGATTGAAGATTGAGGATTGAGGATTGAGGGTTGAGGATTGAGGACGAGGACTGACGGTTGAGGATTGAGGTTTGAGGATTGAGGATTGAGGATTGAGGACTGAGGCTTGAGGATTGACGATTCAGCATAGAGGATTGAGGATTGAGGACTGGCGATTGAGGATTGAAGATTGAGGATTAAGGACTGAGGATTGGGGATTGAGGATCTAGGATTGGAGATTGACTTTTGGGTATTGAAAATTCAGGATTGAGGAACGAGGATTGAGGATTGAGGTTTGAGGACTGAGGACTGAGGATTGATGATTGAGAATTGAGGATTGAGGATTGAGGATTGAAGATTGAGGATTGGGTATTGAGGATTGAAGACTGAGGATTGAGGATTGAGGATTGAGGATTGAGGATTGAAGATTGAGTATTGAGGATTGAAGATTGAGGATTGATGATTGAGAATTGAGGATTGAGGATTGAGGATTGAAGATTGAGGATTGGGTATTGAGGATTGAAGAATGAGGATTGAGGATTGAGGATTGAGGACTGAGGATTGATGATTGAAGATTGAGGATTGGGTATTGAGGATTGAAGAATGAGGATTGAGGATTGAGGATTGAGGATTGAGGATTGAAGATTGAGTATTGAGGATTGAAGATTGAGGATTGAGGATTGAGGATTGAGGATCGAGGATTGAAGATTGAGGATTGAGTGTTGAGTATTGAAGATTGAGTATTGAGGGTTGAAGACTGACGATTGAGGATTGAGGAATGAGGATTGAGGATTGAGGATTGAGGATTGTAGATTGAGTATTGAGGATTGAAGATTGAGGATTGAAGATTGAGGATTGAGGATTGAGGATTGAATATTGAGGATTGGGGACTGAGTGTTGAGGGTTCAGCGGTGAGAATTGATGTTTGTGGATAGAGATTTGAAGATTGCAGATTGAGTATTGAGTATTGAAATCTGTGAATTGATGATATTCTATTGAGAACTGAGGATTGATGGTTGAGTATTGAGGATTGAGGATTGAGGATTGAGGATTGAGGATTGAAGATTGAGGAATGAAGATTGAGGATTGGGGATTGAGGAGTGACGATTGAGTATTTAGGATTGAGGATTGAGAATTGAGGATTGAAGTTTCAAGATTGAGTATTGAGGATTGTAGAATGAGGATTGAGGATTGAGGATTGAGCATCGAGGATTGAAGATTTAGTATTGAGGATTGAAGATAGGGGATTGAGAATTGAGGATTGAGGATTGAGGATTGAAGATTGAGGATTGGGTATTGAGGACTGAAGAATGAGGATTGAGCATTGAGGATTGAGGATTGAGGATTGAGTGTTGAGTATTGAAGATTGAGTATTGAGGGTTGAAGACTGACGATTGAGGATTCAGGATTGAGGATTGAGGATTGAGGATTGAGGATTGAGGACTGAGGATTGAAGATTGAGTATTGAGGGTTGAAGACTGACGATTGAGGATTGAGGATTGAGGATTGAGGATTGAAGATTGAGTATTGAGGATCGAAGGTTGAGGATTGAGGATTGAGGATTGAGGATTGAGGATTGAATATTGAGGATTGGGGACTGAGTGTTGAGGGTTGAGAGGTGAGAATTGATGTTTGTGGATAGAGGTTTGAAGATTGCAGATTGGGTATTGAGTATTGAAAACTTTGAATTGAGGATATTCTATTGAGGATTGAGGATTGACAACAGATTGATTAGGACTGAGGTCTGAAGATTGAGGATTCAGGATTGAGGATTCAGAATTGAGGTATGAGGACTAAGGATTGAGGATTGAAGATTGAGTATTGAGGATTGAGGATTGAGGATTGAAGATCGAGGATTGAGCATCGAGCATGGGGGCTGACGGTTGAGGATTGAGGTTTGAGGACTGAGGACTGAGGATAGAGCATTGAGAAACGAGGATTGAGGATTGAGGATTGAAGATTGAGTATTGGGTATTGAGGATTGAAGAATGAGGATTGAGGATTGACGCTTGAGGATTGAGGGTTGAGGATGTAGGATTGAAGAGAGAGGACCGAGTGTTGAGAATTGAGTGTTGAGAATTGATGCTTGAGGTTTGAGATTTGATTATTGAATATTCTGGATTGAGCATTGAACCATAAGAGTTCAGGATGTTCTATTGAGTATTGAGAATTGAGGATTGATGGTTGAGTATTGAGGATTGATGGTTGAGGGTTGAGTGTTGAATATTGAGGATTGAGGACTGAGGATTGAGGATTGATGATTGAGGATTGAAGATTGATTAGTGATGATTGAAGATTGAGGACTGAGGATTGAGGGTTGAGGATTGAGGACGAGGACTGACGGTTGAGGATTGAGGATTGAGGACTGAGGCTTGAGGATTGAGGATTGGGCATTGAGGATTGAAGATTGAGGATTGGGTATTGAGGTTTGAAGAATGATAATTGATGATTGAGGGTTGAGGATTGAGGATTGAGGATCTAGGATTTCAGATTGATTATTGAGGATTGAAGATTGGGGATTGAGGATTGGGGATTGAGGATCTAGGATTGGAGATTGATTATTGAGAATGAAGATTGAGAATTGGGTATTGAGGTTTGAAGAATGAGGATTGAGAATTGAGGATTGAGGATTGAGGATTGAGGATCTAGGATTGGAGATTGAATATTGAGGATTGAAGATTGGGGATTGAGGATTGAGGATTGAGTATCTAGGATTGGAGATTGATTATTGAGGATGAAGATTGAGAATTGAGGATTGAGGATTGAGGATTGAGAATTGAGAATTGAGGATGGGGACTAAGGGTTGAGGATTGAGGGTTGAGAAATGAGGATTGGGGAATGAGGATTGAGGATTGAGGATTGAGGATTGAGGATTGAGGATTGAGTATTGAAGATTGAGTATTGATCACTGAGGATTGAGGATTGAGGATTGCAGATTGAGTATTGTGGATTGAAGATTGAGGATTCAGGATTGAGGATTGAGGACTGAGGATTGAGGATTGAGGATTGAGGATTGAAGATTGAGTATTGAGGATTGAAGATTGAGGATTGAGGATTGAGGATTGAGGATTGAGGATTGAACATTGAAGATTGAGGATTGGGGATTGAGGATTGACGATTGAGGATTGAGTATTGAGGATTGAAGATTGAGTATTGATGATTGAAGATTGAGGATTGAGGATTGAGGGTTGAGGATTGAGGACGAGGACTGACGGTTGAGGATTGAGGTTTGAGGATTGAGGATTGAGGATTGAGGACTGAGGCTTGAGGATTGACGATTCAGCATAGAGGATTGAGGATTGAGAACTGGCGATTGAGGATTGAAGATTGAGGATTAAGGACTGAGGATTGGGGATTGAGGATCTAGGATTGGAGATTGACTTGTGGGTATTGAAAATTCAGGATTGAGGAACGAGGATTGAGGATTGAGGTTTGAGGACTGAGGACTGAGGATTGATGATTGAGAATTGAGGATTGAGGATTGAGGATTGAAGATTGAGAATTGGGTATTGAGGATTGAAGAATGAGGATTGAGGATTGAGGATTGAGGATTGAGTGTTGTGGATTGAAGATTGAGTATTGAGGATAGAAGACTGACGATTGAGGATTGAGAATTGAGGATTGAGGATCGAGGATTGAGGATTGAAGATTTAGTATTGAGGATTGAAGATAGAGGAGTGAGAATTGAGGATTGAGGATTGAGGATTGAGGATTGAGGATCGAGGGTTGAAGATTGAGGATTGAGTGTTGAGTAGTGAAGATTGAGTATTGAGGGTTGAAGACTGACGATTGAGGATTGAGGAATGAGGATTGAGGATTGAGGATTGAGGATTGTAGATTGAGTATTGAGGATTGAAGATTGAGGATTGAGGATTGAGGATTGAGGATTGAGGATTGAATATTGAGGATTGGGGACTGAGTGTTGAGGGTTCAGAGGTGAGAATTGATGTTTGTGGATGGAGATTTGAAGATTGCAGATTGAGTATTGAGTATTGAAATCTGTGAATTGATGATATTCTATTGAGAACTGAGGATTGATGGTTGAGTATTGAGGATTGAGGATTGATGATTGAGGATTGAGGATTGAAGATTGAGGAATGAAGATTGAGGATTGGGGATTGAGCAGTGACGATTGAGTATTTAGGATTGAGCATTGAGAATTGAGGATTGATGTTTCAAGATTGAGTATTGAGGATTGTAGAATGAGGATTGAGGATTGAGGATTGAGCATCGAGGACTGAAGATTTAGTATTGAGGATTGAAGATAGGGGATTGAGAATTGAGGATTGAGGATTGAGGATTGAAGATTGAGGATTGGGTATTGAGGACTGAAGAATGAGGATTGAGCATTGAGGATTGAGGATTGAGGATTGAGTGTTGAGTATCGAAGATTGAGTATTGAGGGTTGAAGACTGACGATTGAGGATTCAGGATTGAGGATTGAGGATTGAGGATTGAGGACTGAGGATTGAAGATTGAGTATTGAGTGTTGAAGACTGACGATTGAGGATTGAGGATTGAGGATTGAGGATTGAGGATTGAAGAATGAGTATTGAGGATTGAAGGTTGAGGATTGAGGATTGAGGATTGAGGATTGAGGATTGAATATTGAGGATTGGGGACTGAGTGTTGAGGGTTGAGAGGTGAGAATTGATGTTTGTGGATAGAGGTTTGAAGATTGCAGATTGGGTATTGAGTATTGAAAACTTTGAATTGAGGATATTCTATTGAGGATTGAGGATTGACAACAGATTGATTAGGACTGAGGTCTGAAGATTGAGGATTCAGGATTGAGGATTCAGAATTGATGTATGAGGACTAAGGATTGAGGATTGAAGATTGAGTATTGAGGATTGAGGATTGAGGATTGAAGATCGAGGATTGAGGATCGAGCATGGGGGCTGACGGTTGAGGATTGAGGTTTGAGGACTGAGGACTGAGGATAGAGCATTGAGAAATGAGGATTGAGGATTGAGGATTGAAGATTGAGTATTGGGTATTGAGGATTGAAGAATGAGGATTGAGGATTGACGCTTGAGGATTGAGGGTTGAGGATGTAGGATTGAAGAGAGAGGACTGAGTGTTGAGAATTGAGTGTTGAGAATTGATGCTTGAGGTTTGAGATTTGATTATTGAATATTCTGGATTGAGCATTGAACCATAAGAGTTCAGGATGTTCTATTGAGTATTGAGAATTGAGGATTGATGGTTGAGTATTGAGGATTGATGGTTGAGGGTTGAGTGTTGAATATTGAGGATTGAGGACTGAGGATAGAGGATTGATGATTGAGGATTGAAGATTGATTAGTGATGATTGAAGATTGAGGACTGAGGATTGAGGGTTGAGGATTGAGGACGAGGACTGACGGTTGAGGATTGAGGTTTGAGGATTGAGGATTGAGGATTGAGGACTGAGGCTTGAGGATTGAGGATTGAGCATTGAGGATTGAAGATTGAGGATTGGTTATTGAGGTTTGAAGAATGACAATTGATGATTGAGGGTTGAGGATTGAGGATTGAGGATCTAGGATTTCAGATTGATTATTGAGGATTGAAGATTGGGCGTTGAGGATTGAGGATTGAGGATCTAGGATTGGAGATTGATTATTGAGAATGAAGATTGAGAATTGGGTATTGAGGTTTGAAGAATGAGGATTGAGAATTGAGGATTGAGGATTGAGGATTGAGGATCTAGGATTGGAGATTGAATATTGAGGATTGAATATTGGGGATTGAGGATTGAGTATTGAGTATCTAGGATTGGAGATTGATTATTGAGGATGAAGATTGAGAATTGAGGATTGAGGATTGAGAATTGAGAATTGAGGATGGGGACTAAGGGTTGAGGATTGAGGGTTGAGAAATGAGGATTGGGGAATGCGGATTGAGGATTGAGGATTGAGGATTGAGGATTGAGGATTGAGTATTGAAGATTGAGTATTGATCACTGAGGATTGAGGATTGAGGATTGCAGATTGAGTATTGTGGATTGAAGATTGAGGATTCAGGATTGAGGATTGAGGATTGAGGATTGAGGATTGAGGATTGAGGATTGAAGATTGAGTGTTGAGGATTGAAGATTGAGGATTGAGGATTGAGGATTGAGGATTGAGGATTGAGCATTGAAGATTGAGGATTGGGGATTGAGGATTGACGATTGAGGATTGAGTATTGAGGATTGAAGATTGAGTATTGATGATTGAAGATTGAGGATTGAGGATTGAGGGTTGAGGATTGAGGACGAGGACTGACGGTTGAGGATTGAGGTTTGAGGATTGAGGATTGAGGATTGAGGACTGAGGCTTGAGGATTGACGATTCAGCACAGAGGATTGAGGATTGAGGACTGGCGATTGAGGATTGAAGATTGAGGATTAAGGACTGAGGATTGGGGATTGAGGATCTAGGATTGGAGATTGACTTTTGGGTATTGAAAATTCAGGATTGAGGAACGAGGATTGAGGATTGAGGTTTGAGGACTGAGGACTGATGATTGATGATTGAGAATTGAGGATTGAGGATTGAGGATTGAAGATTGAGGATTGGGTATTGAGGATTGAAGACTGAGGATTGAGGATTGAGGATTGAGGATTGAGGATTGAGGATTGAAGATTGAGTATTGAGGATTGAAGATTGAGGATTGATGATTGAGAATTGAGGACTGAGGATTGAGGATTGAAGATTGAGGATTGGGTATTGAGGATTGAAGAATGAGGATTGAGGATTGAGGATTGAGGACTGAGGATTGAGGATTGAAGATTGAGGATTGGGTATTGAGGATTGAAGAATGAGGATTGAGGATTGAGGATTGAGGATTGAGGATTGAAGATTGAGTATTGAGGATTGAAGATTGAGGATTGAGGATTGAGGATTGAGGATCGAGGATTGAAGATTGAGGATTGAGTGTTGAGTATTGAAGATTGAGTATTGAGGGTTGAAGACTGACGATTGAGGATTGAGGAATGAGGATTGAGGATTGAGGATTGAGGATTGTAGATTGAGTATTGAGGATTGAAGATTGAGGATTGAGGATTGAGGATTGAGGATTGAGGATTGAATATTGAGGATTGGGGACTGAGTGTTGAGGGTTCAGAGGTGAGAATTGATGTATGTGGATAGAGATTTGAAGATTGCAGATTGAGTATTGAGTATTGAAATCTGTGAATTGATGATATTCTATTGAGAACTGAGGATTGATGGTTGAGTATTGAGGATTGAGGATTGAGGATTGAGGATTGAGGATTGAAGATTGAGGAATGAAGATTGAGGATTGGGGATTGAGGAGTGACGATTGAGTATTTAGGATTGAGGATTGAGAAATGAGGATTGATGTTTCAAGATTGAGTATTGAGGATTGTAGAATGAGGATTGAGGATTGAGGATTGAGCATCGAGGATTGAAGATTTAGTATTGAGGATTGAAGATAGGGGATTGAGAATTGAGGATTGAGGATTGAGGATTGAAGATTGAGGATTGGGTATTGAGGACTGAAGAATGAGGATTGAGCATTGAGGATTGAGGATTGAGGATTGAGTGTTGAGTATTGAAGATTGAGTATTGAGGGTTGAAGACTGACGATTGAGGATTCAGGATTGAGGATTGAGAATTGAGGATTGAGGACTGAGGATTGAAGATTGAGTATTGAGGGTTGAAGACTGACGATTGAGGATTGAGGATTGAGGATTGAGGATTGAAGATTGAGTATTGAGGATTGAAGGTTGAGGATTGAGGATTGAGGATTGAGGATTGAGGATTGAATATTGAGGATTGGGGACTGAGTGTTGAGGGTTGAGAGGTGAGAATTGATGTTTGTGGATAGAGGTTTGAAGATTGCAGATTGGGTATTGAGTATTGAAAACTTTGAATTGAGGATATTCTATTGAGGATTGAGGATTGACAACAGATTGATTAGGACTGAGGTCTGAAGATTGAGGATTCAGGATTGAGGATTCAGAATTGAGGTATGAGGACTAAGGATTGAGGATTGAAGATTGAGTATTGAGGATTGAGGATTGAGGATTGAAGATCGAGGATTGAGCATCGAGCATGGGGGCTGACGGTTGAGGATTGAGGTTTGAGGACTGAGGACTGAGGATAGAGCATTGAGAAACGAGGATTGAGGATTGAGGATTGAAGATTGAGTATTGGGTATTGAGGATTGAAGAATGAGGATTGAGGATTGACGCTTGAGGATTGAGGGTTGAGGATGTAGGATTGAAGTGAGAGGACTGAGTGTTGAGAATTGAGTGTTGAGAATTGATGCTTGAGGTTTGAGATTTGATTATTGAATATTCTGGATTGAGCATTGAACCATAAGAGTTCAGGATGTTCTATTGAGTAATGAGAATTGAGGATTGTAGATTGAGTATTGAGGATTGAAGATTGAGGATTGAGGATTGAGGATTGAGGATTGAGGATTGAATATTGAGGATTGGGGACTGAGTGTTGAGGGTTCAGAGGTGAGAATTGATGTTTGTGGATGGAGATTTGAAGATTGCAGATTGAGTATTGAGTATTGAAATCTGTGAATTGATGATATTCTATTGAGAACTGAGGATTGATGGTTGAGTATTGAGGATTGAGGATTGATGATTGAGGATTGAGGATTGAAGATTGAGGAATGAAGATTGAGTATTGGGGATTGAGCAGTGACGATTGAGTATTTAGGATTGAGGATTGAGAATTGAGGATTGATGTTTCAAGATTGAGTATTGAGGATTGTAGAATGAGGATTGAGGATTGAGGATTGAGCATCGAGGATTGAAGATTTAGTATTGAGGATTGAAGATAGGGGATTGAGAATTGAGGATTGAGGATTGAGGATTGAAGATTGAGGATTGGGTATTGAGGACTGAAGAATGAGGATTGAGCATTGAGGATTGAGGATTGAGGATTGAGTGTTGAGTATTGAAGATTGAGTATTGAGGGTTGAGGACTGACGATTGAGGATTCAGGATTGAGGATTGAGGATTGAGGATTGAGGACTGAGGATTGAAGATTGAGTATTGAGTATTGAGGATTGAGGATTGAGGATTGAAGATCGAGGATTGAGGATCGAGCATGAGGGCTGACGGTTGAGGATTGAGGTTTGAGGACTGAGGACTGAGGATAGAGCATTGAGAAATGAGGATTGAGGATTGAGGATTGAAGATTGAGTATTGGGTATTGAGGATTGAAGAATGAGGATTGAGGATTGACGCTTGAGGATTGAGGGTTGAGGATGTAGGATTGAAGAGAGAGGACTGAGTGTTGAGAATTGAGTGTTGAGAATTGATGCTTGAGGTTTGAGATTTGATTATTGAATATTCTGGATTGAGCATTGAACCATAAGAGTTCAGGATGTTCTATTGAGTATTGAGAATTGAGGATTGATGGTTGAGTATTGAGGATTGATGGTTGAGGGTTGAGAGTTGAATATTGAGGATTGAGGACTGAGGATTGAGGATTGATGATTGAGGATTGAAGATTGATTAGTGATGATTGAAGATTGAGGACTGAGGATTGAGGGTTGAGGATTGAGGACGAGGACTGACGGTTGAGGATTGAGGTTTGAGGATTGAGGATTGAGGATTGAGGACTGAGGCTTGAGGATTGAGGATTGAGCATTGAGGATTGAAGATTGAGGATTGGGTATTGAGGTTTGAAGAATGACAATTGATGATTGAGGGTTGAGGATTGAGGATTGAGGATCTAGGATTTCAGATTGATTATTGAGGATTGAAGATTGGGCGTTGAGGATTGAGGATTGAGGATCTAGGATTGGAGATTGATTATTGAGAATGAAGATTGAGAATTGGGTATTGAGGTTTGAAGAATGAGGATTGAGAATTGAGGATTGAGGATTGAGGATTGAGGATCTAGGATTGGAGATTGAATATTGAGGATTGAATATTGGGGATTGAGGATTGAGGATTGAGTATCTAGGATTGGAGATTGATTATTGATGATGAAGATTGAGAATTGAGGATTGAGGATTGAGAATTGAGAATTGAGGATGGGGACTAAGGGTTGAGGATTGAGGGTTGAGAAATGAGGATTGGGGAATGCGGATTGAGGATTGAGGATTGAGGATTGAGGATTGAGGATTGAGTATTGAAGATTGAGTATTGATCACTGAGGATTGAGGATTGAGGATTGCAGATTGAGTATTGTGGATTGAAGATTGAGGATTCAGGATTGAGGATTGAGGATTGAGGATTGAGGATTGAGGATTGAGGATTGAAGATTGAGTATTGAGGATTGAAGATTGAGGATTGAGGATTGAGGATTGAGGATTGAGGATTGAGCATTGAAGATTGAGGATTGGGGATTGAGGATTGACGATTGAGGATTGAGTATTGAGGATTGAAGATTGAGTATTGATGATTGAAGATTGAGGATTGAGGATTGAGGGTTGAGGATTGAGGACGAGGACTGACGGTTGAGGATTGAGGTTTGAGGATTGAGGATTGAGGATTGAGGACTGAGGCTTGAGGATTGACGATTCAGCACAGAGGATTGAGGATTGAGGACTGGCGATTGAGGATTGAAGATTGAGGATTAAGGACTGAGGATTGGGGATTGAGGATCTAGGATTGGAGATTGACTTTTGGGTATTGAAAATTCAGGATTGAGGAACGAGGATTGAGGATTGAGGTTTGAGGACTGAGGACTGAGGATTGATGATTGAGAATTGAGGATTGAGGATTGAGGATTGAAGATTGAGGATTGGGTATTGAGGATTGAAGACTGAGGATTGAGGATTGAGGATTGAGGATTGAGGATTGAAGATTGAGTATTGAGGATTGAAGATTGAGGATTGATGATTGAGAATTGAGGACTGAGGATTGAGGATTGAAGATTGAGGATTGGGTATTGAGGATTGAAGAATGAGGATTGAGGATTGAGGATTGAGGACTGAGGATTGAGGATTGAAGATTGAGGATTGGGTATTGAGGATTGAAGAATGAGGATTGAGGATTAAGGATGGAGGATTGGGGATTGAGGATGTAGGATTGGAGATTGATTATTGATGATTGAAGATTGAGAATTGATGATTGAGGATTGAGAATTGAGAATTGAGGATGAGGACTGAGGCTTGAGGATTGAGGTTTGAGGAACGAGGATTGAGGATTGAGGATTGAGGACTAAGGATTGACGATTGAGTATTGAAGATTGAGGATTGATGATTGAGGATTGAGGATTGAGGATTGAGGATTGAGTGTTGAGGATTGAAGATTGAGTCTTGAGGATAGAAGACGGACGATTGAGGATTGAGGATTGAGGATTGAAGATTTAGTATTGAGGACTGAAGGTAGAGGATTGAGAATTGAGGATTGAGGATTGAGGATTGAAGATTGAGTAATGGGTATTGAGGATTCAAGAATGAGGATTGAGTATTGAGGATTGAGTATTGAGGATGAGGGCTGAGGGCTGAGGATTGAGGTTTGAGGACTGAGGACTGAGGATTGAGCATTGAGGATTGAGGATTGAGGATTGAGTGTTGAGTATTGAAGATTGAGTATTGAGGGTTGAAGACTGACGATTGAGGATTCAGGATTGAGGATTGAGAATTGAGGATTGAGGACTGAGGATTGAAGATTGAGTATTGAGGGTTGAAGACTGACGATTGAGGATTGAGGATTGAGGATTGAGGATTGAAGATTGAGTATTGAGGATTGAAGGTTGAGGATTGAGGATTGAGGATTGAGGATTGAGGATTGAATATTGAGGATTGGGGACTGAGTGTTGAGGGTTGAGAGGTGAGAATTGATGTTTGTGGATAGAGGTTTGAAGATTGCAGATTGGGTATTGAGTATTGAAAACTTTGAATTGAGGATATTCTATTGAGGATTGAGGATTGACAACAGATTGATTAGGACTGAGGTCTGAAGATTGAGGATTCAGGATTGAGGATTCAGAATTGAGGTATGAGGACTAAGGATTGAGGATTGAAGATTGAGTATTGAGGATTGAGGATTGAGGATTGAAGATCGAGGATTGAGCATCGAGCATGGGGGCTGACGGTTGAGGATTGAGGTTTGAGGACTGAGGACTGAGGATAGAGCATTGAGAAACGAGGATTGAGGATTGAGGATTGAAGATTGAGTATTGGGTATTGAGGATTGAAGAATGAGGATTGAGGATTGACGCTTGAGGATTGAGGGTTGAGGATGTAGGATTGAAGTGAGAGGACTGAGTGTTGAGAATTGAGTGTTGAGAATTGATGCTTGAGGTTTGAGATTTGATTATTGAATATTCTGGATTGAGCATTGAACCATAAGAGTTCAGGATGTTCTATTGAGTAATGAGAATTGAGGATTGTAGATTGAGTATTGAGGATTGAAGATTGAGGATTGAGGATTGAGGATTGAGGATTGAGGATTGAATATTGAGGATTGGGGACTGAGTGTTGAGGGTTCAGAGGTGAGAATTGATGTTTGTGGATGGAGATTTGAAGATTGCAGATTGAGTATTGAGTATTGAAATCTGTGAATTGATGATATTCTATTGAGAACTGAGGATTGATGGTTGAGTATTGAGGATTGAGGATTGATGATTGAGGATTGAGGATTGAAGATTGAGGAATGAAGATTGAGTATTGGGGATTGAGCAGTGACGATTGAGTATTTAGGATTGAGGATTGAGAATTGAGGATTGATGTTTCAAGATTGAGTATTGAGGATTGTAGAATGAGGATTGAGGATTGAGGATTGAGCATCGAGGATTGAAGATTTAGTATTGAGGATTGAAGATAGGGGATTGAGAATTGAGGATTGAGGATTGAGGATTGAAGATTGAGGATTGGGTATTGAGGACTGAAGAATGAGGATTGAGCATTGAGGATTGAGGATTGAGGATTGAGTGTTGAGTATTGAAGATTGAGTATTGAGGGTTGAGGACTGACGATTGAGGATTCAGGATTGAGGATTGAGGATTGAGGATTGAGGACTGAGGATTGAAGATTGAGTATTGAGTATTGAGGATTGAGGATTGAGGATTGAAGATCGAGGATTGAGGATCGAGCATGAGGGCTGACGGTTGAGGATTGAGGTTTGAGGACTGAGGACTGAGGATAGAGCATTGAGAAATGAGGATTGAGGATTGAGGATTGAAGATTGAGTATTGGGTATTGAGGATTGAAGAATGAGGATTGAGGATTGACGCTTGAGGATTGAGGGTTGAGGATGTAGGATTGAAGAGAGAGGACTGAGTGTTGAGAATTGAGTGTTGAGAATTGATGCTTGAGGTTTGAGATTTGATTATTGAATATTCTGGATTGAGCATTGAACCATAAGAGTTCAGGATGTTCTATTGAGTATTGAGAATTGAGGATTGATGGTTGAGTATTGAGGATTGATGGTTGAGGGTTGAGAGTTGAATATTGAGGATTGAGGACTGAGGATTGAGGATTGATGATTGAGGATTGAAGATTGATTAGTGATGATTGAAGATTGAGGACTGAGGATTGAGGGTTGAGGATTGAGGACGAGGACTGACGGTTGAGGATTGAGGTTTGAGGATTGAGGATTGAGGATTGAGGACTGAGGCTTGAGGATTGAGGATTGAGCATTGAGGATTGAAGATTGAGGATTGGGTATTGAGGTTTGAAGAATGACAATTGATGATTGAGGGTTGAGGATTGAGGATTGAGGATCTAGGATTTCAGATTGATTATTGAGGATTGAAGATTGGGCGTTGAGGATTGAGGATTGAGGATCTAGGATTGGAGATTGATTATTGAGAATGAAGATTGAGAATTGGGTATTGAGGTTTGAAGAATGAGGATTGAGAATTGAGGATTGAGGATTGAGGATTGAGGATCTAGGATTGGAGATTGAATATTGAGGATTGAATATTGGGGATTGAGGATTGAGGATTGAGTATCTAGGATTGGAGATTGATTATTGATGATGAAGATTGAGAATTGAGGATTGAGGATTGAGAATTGAGAATTGAGGATGGGGACTAAGGGTTGAGGATTGAGGGTTGAGAAATGAGGATTGGGGAATGCGGATTGAGGATTGAGGATTGAGGATTGAGGATTGAGGATTGAGTATTGAAGATTGAGTATTGATCACTGAGGATTGAGGATTGAGGATTGCAGATTGAGTATTGTGGATTGAAGATTGAGGATTCAGGATTGAGGATTGAGGATTGAGGATTGAGGATTGAGGATTGAGGATTGAAGATTGAGTATTGAGGATTGAAGATTGAGGATTGAGGATTGAGGATTGAGGATTGAGGATTGAGCATTGAAGATTGAGGATTGGGGATTGAGGATTGACGATTGAGGATTGAGTATTGAGGATTGAAGATTGAGTATTGATGATTGAAGATTGAGGATTGAGGATTGAGGGTTGAGGATTGAGGACGAGGACTGACGGTTGAGGATTGAGGTTTGAGGATTGAGGATTGAGGATTGAGCATTGAAGATTGAGGATTTGGGATTGAGGATTGACGATTGAGGATTGAGTATTGAGGATTGAAGATTGAGTATTGATGATTGAAGATTGGGGATTGAGGATTGAGGGTTGAGGATTGAGGACGAGGACTGACGGTTGAGGATTGAGGTTTGAGGATTGAGGATTGAGGATTGAGGACTGAGGCTTGAGGATTGACGATTCAGCATAGAGGATTGAAGATTGAGGACTGGCGATTGAGGATTGAAGATTGAGGATTAAGGACTGAGGATTGGGGATTGAGGATCTAGGATTGGAGATTGACTTTTAGGTATTGAAAATTGAGGATTGAAGATTGAGGATTGAGGATTGAGGATTGAAGATTGAGGATTGAGGATTGAAGATTGAGGATTGTGAATTGAAGATTGAGTATTGAGGATTGAAGATTGAGGATTGAGGATTGAGTACTGAGGCTTGAGGATTGAGGATTGTGCATTGAGGATTGAAGATTGAGGACTGGCGATTGAGGATTGAAGATTGAGGATTAAGGATGGAGGATTGGGGATTGAGGATGTAGGATTGGAGATTGATTATTGATGATTGAAGATTGAGAATTGATGATTGAGGGTTGAGAACTGAGAATTGAGGATGAGGACTGAGGGTTGAGGATTGAGGTTTGAGGAACGAGGATTGAGGATTGAGGATTGAGGACTAAGGATTGACGATTGAGTATTGAAGATTGAGGATTGATGATTGAGGATTGAGGATTGAGGATTGAGGATTGAGTGTTGAGGATTGAAGATTGAGTATTGAGGATAGAAGACGGACGATTGAGGATTGAGGATTGAGGATTGAAGATTTAGTATTGAGGACTGAAGGTAGAGGATTGAGAATTGAGGATTGAGGATTGAGGATTGAAGATTGAGTAATGGGTATTGAGGATTCAAGAATGAGGATTGAGGATTGAGGATTGAGGATTGAGGATTGAGGATAGAAGATTGAGTATTGAGGATTGAAGACTGACGATTGAGTATTGAGAATTGAGGACTGAGGATTGAGGATTGAGGATTGAGGGTTGAGAATTGATGATTGAGGATTGAAGATTCAGTATTGAGGATTGAAGGTTAAGGATTGAGGATTGAGGATTGAGGATTGACGATGAGGGCTGAGGGTTGAGGATTGAGGTTTGAGGACTGAGGACTGAGGATTGAGGATTGAGAATTGGGGATTGAGGATTGAGGATTGAAGGTTGAGGATTGGGTATTGAGGATTGAAGAATGAGGGTTGAGGATTGAGGATGGAGGATTGAGGATTGAGGATTGAAGATTCAGGTTTGGGTACTGAGGATTGAAGAATGAGGATTGAGGATTGAGGATTGAGGATTGAGTGTTGTGGATTGAAGATTGAGTATTGAGGATAGAAGACTGACGATTGAGGATTGAGAATTGAGGATCGAGGATTGAGGATTGAAGATTTAGTATTGAGGATTGAAGATAGAGGGTTGAGAATTGAGGATTGAGGATTGAGGATTGAAGATTGAGGATTGGGTACTGAGGATTGAAGAATGAGGATTGAGGATTGAGGATTGAGGATTGAGTGTTGAGGATTGAAGATTGAGTATTGAGGATAGAAGACTGACGATTGAGGATTGTGGATTGAGGATTGAGGATTGAAGATTCAGTATTGAGGATTGAAGATTGGGAATTGAGGATTGAGGATTGAACATTGACGACTGAGTGTTGAGTGTTGAGTGATGAGAATTGATGTTTGTGGGTAGAGGTTTGAAGATTGCAGATTGAGTATTGAGTATTGAAAACTTTGAATTGAGGATATTCTATTGAGGATTGAGGATTGACAACAGATTGATTAGGACTGAGGTCTGAAGATTGAGGATTCAGGATTGAGGATTCAGAATTGAGGTTTGAGGAATAAGGATTGAGGATTGAAGATTGCGTATTGAGGATTGAGGATTGAGGATTGAAGATCGAGGATTGAGGATCGAGCATGGGGGCTGACGGTTGAGGATTGAGGTTTGACGACTGAGGACTGAGGATAGAGCATTGAGAAATGAGGATTGAGGATTGAGGATTGAAGATTGAGTATTGGGTATTGAGGATTGAAGAATGAGGATTGAGGATTGACGCTTGAGGATTGAGGGTTGAGGATGTAGGATTGAAGAGAGAGGACTGAGTGTTGAGAATTCAGTGTTGAGAGTTGATGCTTGAGGTTTGAGATTTGATTATTGAATATTCTGGATTGAGTATTGAACCATAAGAGTTCAGGATGTTCTATTGAGTATTGAGAATTGAGGATTGATGGTTGAGTATTGAGGATTGATGGTTGAGGGTTGAGTGTTGAATATTGAGGATTGAGGATTGAGGATTGAGGATTGATGATTGAGGATTGAAGATTGATTAGTGATGATTGAAGATTGAGGACTGAGGATTGAGGGTTGAGGATTGAGGACGAGGACTGACGGTTGAGGATTGAGGTTTGAGGATTGAGGATTGAGGATTGAGGACTGAGGCTTGAGGATTGAGGATTGAGCATTGAGGATTGAAGATTGAGGATTGGGTATTGAGGTTTGAAGAATGATAATTGATGATTGAGGGTTGAGGATTGAGGATTGAGGATCTAGGATTGCAGATTGATTATTGAGGATTGAAGATTGGGGATTGAGGATTGAGGATTGAGGATCTAGGATTGGAGATTGATTATTGAGGATGAAGATTGAGAATTGGGTATTGAGGTTTGAAGAATGAGGATTGAGAATTGAGGATTGAGGATTGAGGATTGAGGATCTAGGATTGGAGATTGAATATTGAGGATTGAAGATTGGGGATTGAGGATTGAGGATTGAGTATCTAGGATTGGAGATTGATTATTGAGGATGAAGATTGAGAATTGAGGATTGATGATTGAGAATTGAGAATTGAGGATTGAGGATTGAGGATTGAAGATTGAGTATTGAGGATTGAAGATCGAGGATTGAGGATTGAGGATTGAGGATTGAGGATTGAGCATTGAAGATTGAGGATTAAGGACTGAGGATTGGGGATTGAGGATCTAGGATTGGAGATTGACTTTTAGGTATTGAAAATTGAGGATTGAGGTTTGAGGATTGAGGATTGAGGATTGAGGACTGAGGCTTGAGGATTGAGGATTGAGCATTGAGGATTGAAGATTGAGGATTGGGTATTGAGGTTTGAAGAATGATAATTGATGATTGAGGGTTGAGGATTGAGGATTGAGGATCTAGGATTGCAGATTGATTATTGAGGATTGAAGATTGGGGATTGAGGATTGAGGATTGAGGATCTAGGATTGGAGATTGATTATTGAGGATGAAGATTGAGAATTGGGTATTGAGGATTGAAGAATGAGGGTTGAGGATTGAGGATGGAGGATTGAGGATTGAGGATTGAAGATTCAGGTTTGGGTACTGAGGATTGAAGAATGAGGATTGAGGATTGAGGATTGAGGATTGAGGATTGAAGATTGAGTATTGAGGATTGAAGATTGACGATTGAGGATTGAGGATTGAGGATTGAGGATTGAACGTTGAGGATTGAGTGTTGAGGGTTGAGTGATGAGTATTGATGTTTGTGGATAGAGGTTTGAAGATTGCAGTTTGAGTATTGAGTATTGAAAGCTGTGAATTGAGGATATTCTATTGAGGATTGAGGATTGACAATTGATTGTTGAGGACTGAGGGCCGAAGATTGAGGACTCAGGATTGAGGATTCAGAATTGAGGTTTGAGGACTGAGGATTGAGGATTGAAGATTGAGTATTGAGGATTGAAGATTGAGGATTGAGAATTGAGGATTCAGTATTGAGGATGAGGGCTGAGGGTTGAGGATTGAGGTTTGAGGACTGAGGACTGAGGATTGAGGATTGAGAATTGAGGATTGAGGATTGAGGATTGAAGATTGAGGATTGGGTATTGAGGATTGAAGAATGAGGATTGAAGATTGAGGATTGAGGATTGAGGAATGAAAATTGAGGGTTGAGGGTTGAGGATTGAGGATTGAAGAATGAGTATTGACGATTGAAGATTGAGGGTTGAGGATTGAGTATTGAGGACTGAAGATTGACGATTGAGGATTGAGGATTGAGGATTGAAGATTGAGTATTGAGGATTGAAGATTGAGGATTGAGGATTGAGGATTGAGAATTGAGAATTGAGGATGAGGACTGAGGGTTGTGGATTGAGGTTTGAGGAATGAGGATTGAGGATTGAGGATTGAGTATTGAGGATTGAGGATTGAGGATTGAGGATTGAGTATTGACGATTGAGTATTGGTGACTGAGGATTGAGGATTGAGGATTGAGGATTGAGGATTGAGGATTGAAAATTGAGTATCGGGGACTCAAGAATGAGGATTGAGTATTGAGGATTGAGGACGGCGTATGAGGGCTGAGGGTTGAGGATTGAGGTTTGAGTATTGAATCCTGAGAATTCAGGATATTCTATTGAGTGTTGAGAACTAAGGATTGATGGTTGAGTATTGAGGATTGAAGATTGAGGATTGAGGAATGAGTATTGAAGGTTGAGGATTGATGATTGAGGATTGAGGATTGGGGATTGAGGATTGAGCATTGAGTATTGAAAATTGAGTATTGGGTATTGAGGATTGAAGAATGAGGATTGAGGATTGAGGTTTGAGGGTTGAGGATTGAAGATTGAGTATTGAGGATTGAAGACTGACGATTGAGGATTGAGGATTGACGACTGAGGATTGAGGATTGAAGATTGATGATTGAGGATTGGGTATTGAGGATTGAAGAATGAGGATTGAGGATTGAGGATTGAGGATTGAGTGTTGAGGATTGAAGATTGAGTATTGAGGATAGAAGGCTGACGATTGAGGATTGAGGATTGAGTATTGAAGATTAAGGATTGATGATTGAGGAATGAGGATTGAGGACTGAGGATTGAGGATTGAGTATTGAAGATTGAGGATTGATGATTGAGGACTGAGGATTGAGGATTGGGGATAGAGGATTGAGGATTGAGGTTTGAGGACTGAGGACTGAGGATTGTGGACTGAGGATTGAGGATTGAAGATTCAGTATTGAGGATTGAAGATTGGGAATTGAGGATTGAGGATTGAACATTGAGGACTGAGTGTTGAGTGTTGCGTGATGAGAATTGATGTTTGTGGATAGAGGTTTGAAGATTGCAGATTGAGTATTGAGTATTGAAAAAATTGAATTGAGGATATTCTATTGAGGATTGAGGATTGGCAACAGATTGTTGAGGACTGAGGGCCGAAGGTTGAGGATTCAGGATTGAGGATTAAGAATTGAGGTTTGAGGACTGAGGATTGAGGATTGAAGATTGAGTATTGAGGATTGAAGATTGAGGATTGAGAATTGAGGATTCAGTATTGAGGATGAGGGCTGAGGGTTGAGGATTGAGGTTTGAGGACTGAGGACTGAGGATTGAGGATTGAGAATTGAGGATTGAGGACGGAGGATGAGGGCTGAGGGTTGAGGATTGAGGTTTGAGTATTGAATCCTGAGAATTCAGGATATTCTATTGAGTGTTGAGAACTGAGGATTGATGGTTGAGTATTGAGGATTGAAGATTGAGGATTGAGGAATGAGTATTGAAGGTTGAGGATTGATGATTGAGGATTGAGGATTGGGGATTGAGTATTGAGTATTGAAGATTGAGGATTGATGATTGAGGATTGAGGATTGAGGATTCAGGATTGAGGATTGAGGATTGAGGATTGAGGATTGAGTATTGAGGATTGAAGACTGACGATGGAGGATTGAGGATTGACGACTGAGGATTGAGGATTGAAGATTGATGATTGCGGATTGGGTATTGAGGATTGAAGAATGAGGATTGAGGATTGAGGATTGAGGATTGAGTGTTGAGGATTGAAGATTGAATATTGAGGATAGAAGACTGACGATTGAGGATTGAGGATTGAGTATTGAAGATTGAGTATTGAGGATTGAGGATTGAGGATTGAAGATCGAGGATTGAGGATCGAGCATGGGGGCTGACGGTAGAGGATTGAGGTTTGAGGACTGAGGACTGAGGATAGAGCATTGAGAAATGAGGATTGAGGATTGAGGATTGAAGATTGAGTATTGGGTATTGAGGATTGAAGAATGAGGATTGAGGATTGACGCTTGAGGATTGAGGGTTGAGGATGTAGGATTGAAGAGAGAGGACTGAGTGTTGAGAATTGAGTGTTGAGAGTTGATGCTTGAGGTTTGAGATTTGATTATTGAATATTCTGGATTGAGTATTGAACCATAAGAGTTCAGGATGTTCTATTGAGTATTGAGAATTGAGGATTGATGGTTGAGTATTGAGGATTGATGGTTGAGGGTTGAGTGTTGAATATTGAGGATTGAGGATTGAGGATTGAGGATTGATGATTGAGGATTGAAGATTGATTAGTGATGATTGAAGATTGAGGACTGAGGGTTGAGGGTTGAGGATTGAGGACGAGGACTGACGGTTGAGGGTTGAGGTTTGAGGATTGAGGATTGAGGATTGAGGACTGAGGCTTGAGGATTGAGGATTGAGCATTGACGATTGAAGATTGAGGATTGGGTATTGAGGTTTGAAGAATGATAATTGATGATTGAGGGTTGAGGATTGAGGATTGAGGACCTAGGATTGCAGATTGATTATTGAGGATTGAAGATTGGGGATTGAGGATTGAGGATTGAGGATCTAGGATTGGAGATTGATTATTGAGGATGAAGATTGAGAATTGGGTATTGAGGTTTGAAGAATGAGGATTGAGAATTGAGGATTGAGGATTGAGGATTGAGGATCTAGGATTGGAGATTGAATATTGAGGATTGAAGATTGGGGATTGAGGATTGAGGATTGAGTATCTAGGATTGGAGATTGATTATTGAGGATGAAGATTGAGAATTGAGGATTGAGGATTGAGAATTGAGAATTGAGGATTGAGGATTGAGGATTGAAGATTGAGTATCGAGGATTGAAGATCGAGGATTGAGGATTGAGGATTGAGGATTGAGGATTGAGCATTGAAGATTGAGGATTTGGGATTGAGGATTGACGATTGAGGATTGAGGATAGAGGATTGAGTGTTGAGGATTGAAGATTGAGTATTGAGGATAGAAGACTGACGATTGAGGATTGAGGATTCAGTGTTGAAGATTGAGGACTGATGACTGAGGATTGAGGATTGGGGATTGAGGATTGAGTATTGGGTATTGAAGATTGAGGATTGATGATTGAGGATTGAGGATTGAGGATTGAGGATTGAGTGTTGAGGATTGAAGATTGAGTATTGACGATTGAGTATTGGTGACTGAGGATTGAGGATTGAGGATTGAGGATTGAGGATTGAGGATTGAAAATTGAGTATCGGGGACTCAAGAATGAGGATTGAGTATTGAGGATTGAGGACGGCGTATGAGGGCTGAGGGTTGAGGATTGAGGTTTGAGTATTGAATCCTGAGAATTCAGGATATTCTATTGAGTGTTGAGAACTAAGGATTGATGGTTGAGTATTGAGGATTGAAGATTGAGGATTGAGGAATGAGTATTGAAGGTTGAGGATTGATGATTGAGGATTGAGGATTGGGGATTGAGGATTGAGCATTGAGTATTGAAAATTGAGTATTGGGTATTGAGGATTGAAGAATGAGGATTGAGGATTGAGGTTTGAGGGTTGAGGATTGAAGATTGAGTATTGAGGATTGAAGACTGACGATTGAGGATTGAGGATTGACGACTGAGGATTGAGGATTGAAGATTGATGATTGAGGATTGGGTATTGAGGATTGAAGAATGAGGATTGAGGATTGAGGATTGAGGATTGAGTGTTGAGGATTGAAGATTGAGTATTGAGGATAGAAGGCTGACGATTGAGGATTGAGGATTGAGTATTGAAGATTAAGGATTGATGATTGAGGAATGAGGATTGAGGACTGAGGATTGAGGATTGAGTATTGAAGATTGAGGATTGATGATTGAGGACTGAGGATTGAGGATTGGGGATAGAGGATTGAGGATTGAGGTTTGAGGACTGAGGACTGAGGATTGTGGACTGAGGATTGAGGATTGAAGATTCAGTATTGAGGATTGAAGATTGGGAATTGAGGATTGAGGATTGAACATTGAGGACTGAGTGTTGAGTGTTGCGTGATGAGAATTGATGTTTGTGGATAGAGGTTTGAAGATTGCAGATTGAGTATTGAGTATTGAAAAAATTGAATTGAGGATATTCTATTGAGGATTGAGGATTGGCAACAGATTGTTGAGGACTGAGGGCCGAAGGTTGAGGATTCAGGATTGAGGATTAAGAATTGAGGTTTGAGGACTGAGGATTGAGGATTGAAGATTGAGTATTGAGGATTGAAGATTGAGGATTGAGAATTGAGGATTCAGTATTGAGGATGAGGGCTGAGGGTTGAGGATTGAGGTTTGAGGACTGAGGACTGAGGATTGAGGATTGAGAATTGAGGATTGAGGATTGAGGATTGAAGATTGAGGATTGTGTATTGAGGATTGAAGAATGAGGATTGAGGATTGAGGATTGAGGATTGAGGAATGAGGATTGAGAATTGAGGATTCAGTATTGAGGATGAGGGCTGAGGGTTGAGGTTTGAGGACGAGCACTGACGGTTGAGGATTGAGGTTTGAGTATTGAGGATTGAGGATTGAGGATTGAAGATTGAGTATTGAGGATTGAAGATTGAGGATTGAGGATTGATCATTGAGGACTGAGGATTGAGGACTGAGGATTGAGGATTGAGAATTGAGAACTGATAATGAGGACTGAGGGTTGAGGATTGAGGATAGAGGATTGAGGATTGAGGATTGAGTATTGAAGATTGAGGATTGATGACTGAGTATTGAGGATTGAGGACTGAAAATTGATTATTAAGGATTGAAGATTGAGGATTGAGGATTGAGGATTGAGAATTGAGAATTGAGGATGAGGACTGAGGGATGTGGGTTGAGGTTTGAGGAATGAGGATTGAGAATTGAGGATTGAGTATTGAGGATTGAGGATTGAGGATTGAGGATTGAGTATTGAAGATTGAGTATTGATGACTGAGGACTGAGGATTGAGGATTGAGGATTGAGGATTGACGATTGAAAATTGAGTATCGGGGACTCAAGAATGAGGATTGAGGATTGAGGATTGAGGACGGAGGATGAGGGCTGAGGGTTGAGGATTGAGGTTTGAGTATTGAATCCTGAGAATTCAGGATATTCTATTGAGTGTTGAGAACTGAGAATTGATGGTTGAGTATTGAGGATTGAAGATTGGGGATTGAGGAATGAGTATTGAAGGTTGAGGATTGATGATTGAGGATTGAGGATTGGGGATTGAGGATTGAGTATTGAGTATTGAAAATTGAGTATTGGGTATTGAGGATTGAAGAATGAGGATTGAGGATTGAGGTTTGAGGATTGAGGATTGAAGATTGAGTATTGAGGATTGAAGACTGACGATTGAGGATTGAGGATTGACGACTGAGGATTGAGGATTGAAGATTGATGATTGAGGATTGGGTATTGAGGATTGAAGAATGAGGATTGAGGATTGAGGATTGAGGATTGAGTGTTGAGGATTGAAGATTGAGTATTGAGGATAGAAGGCTGACGATTGAGGATTGAGGATTGAGTATTGAAGATTAAGGATTGATGATTGAGGAATGAGGATTGAGGACTGAGGATTGAGGATTGAGGATTGAAGATTGAGGATTGATGATTGAGGACTGAGGATTGAGGATTGGGGATAGAGGATTGAGGATTGAGGTTTGAGGACTGAAGATTGACGGTTGAGGATTGAGGATTGAGGATTGAAGATTGAGTATTGAGGATTGAAGATTGAGGATTGAGGATTGATCATTGAGGACTGAGGATTGAGGACTGAGGATTGAGGATTGAGAATTGAGAACTGATAATGAGGACTGAGGGTTGAGGATTGAGGATAGAGGATTGAGGATTGAGGATTGAGTATTGAAGATTGAGAATTGATGACTGAGTATTGAGGATTGAGGACTGAAAATTGATTATTAAGGATTGAAGATTGAGGATTGAGGATTGAGGATTGAGAATTGAGAATTGAGGATGAGGACTGAGGGATGTGGGTTGAGGTTTGAGGAATGAGGATTGAGAATTGAGGATTGAGTATTGAGGATTGAGGATTGAGGATTGAGGATTGAGTATTGAAGATTGAGTATTGATGACTAAGGACTGAGGATTGAGGATTGAGGATTGAGGATTGACGATTGAAAATTGAGTATCGGGGACTCAAGAATGAGGATTGAGGATTGAGGATTGAGGACGGAGGATGAGGGCTGAGGGTTGAGGATTGAGGTTTGAGTATTGAATCCTGAGAATTCAGGATATTCTATTGAGTGTTGAGAACTGAGGATTGATGGTTGAGTATTGAGGATTGAAGATTGAGGATTGAGGAATGAGTATTGAAGGTTGAGGATTGATGATTGAGGATTGAGGATTGGGGATTGAGTATTGAGTATTGAAGATTGAGGATTGATGATTGAGGATTGAGGATTGAGGATTCAGGATTGAGGATTGAGGATTGAGGATTGAGGATTGAGTATTGAGGATTGAAGACTGACGATGGAGGATTGAGGATTGACGACTGAGGATTGAGGATTGAAGATTGATGATTGCGGATTGGGTATTGAGGATTGAAGAATGAGGATTGAGGATTGAGGATTGAGGATTGAGTGTTGAGGATTGAAGATTGAATATTGAGGATAGAAGACTGACGATTGAGGATTGAGGATTGAGTATTGAAGATTGAGTATTGAGGATTGAGGATTGAGGATTGAAGATCGAGGATTGAGGATCGAGCATGGGGGCTGACGGTAGAGGATTGAGGTTTGAGGACTGAGGACTGAGGATAGAGCATTGAGAAATGAGGATTGAGGATTGAGGATTGAAGATTGAGTATTGGGTATTGAGGATTGAAGAATGAGGATTGAGGATTGACGCTTGAGGATTGAGGGTTGAGGATGTAGGATTGAAGAGAGAGGACTGAGTGTTGAGAATTGAGTGTTGAGAGTTGATGCTTGAGGTTTGAGATTTGATTATTGAATATTCTGGATTGAGTATTGAACCATAAGAGTTCAGGATGTTCTATTGAGTATTGAGAATTGAGGATTGATGGTTGAGTATTGAGGATTGATGGTTGAGGGTTGAGTGTTGAATATTGAGGATTGAGGATTGAGGATTGAGGATTGATGATTGAGGATTGAAGATTGATTAGTGATGATTGAAGATTGAGGACTGAGGGTTGAGGGTTGAGGATTGAGGACGAGGACTGACGGTTGAGGGTTGAGGTTTGAGGATTGAGGATTGAGGATTGAGGACTGAGGCTTGAGGATTGAGGATTGAGCATTGAGGATTGAAGATTGAGGATTGGGTATTGAGGTTTGAAGAATGATAATTGATGATTGAGGGTTGAGGATTGAGGATTGAGGATCTAGGATTGCAGATTGATTATTGAGGATTGAAGATTGGGGATTGAGGATTGAGGATTGAGGATCTAGGATTGGAGATTGATTATTGAGGATGAAGATTGAGAATTGGGTATTGAGGTTTGAAGAATGAGGATTGAGAATTGAGGATTGAGGATTGAGGATTGAGGATCTAGGATTGGAGATTGAATATTGAGGATTGAAGATTGGGGATTGAGGATTGAGGATTGAGTATCTAGGATTGGAGATTGATTATTGAGGATGAAGATTGAGAATTGAGGATTGAGGATTGAGAATTGAGAATTGAGGATTGAGGATTGAGGATTGAAGATTGAGTATCGAGGATTGAAGATCGAGGATTGAGGATTGAGGATTGAGGATTGAGGATTGAGCATTGAAGATTGAGGATTTGGGATTGAGGATTGACGATTGAGGATTGAGGATAGAGGATTGAGTGTTGAGGATTGAAGATTGAGTATTGAGGATAGAAGACTGACGATTGAGGATTGAGGATTCAGTGTTGAAGATTGAGGACTGATGACTGAGGATTGAGGATTGGGGATTGAGGATTGAGTATTGGGTATTGAAGATTGAGGATTGATGATTGAGGATTGAGGATTGAGGATTGAGGATTGAGTGTTGAGGATTGAAGATTGAGTATTGAGGATAGAAGACGGACGATTGAGGATTGAGGATTGAGGATTGAGGATCGAGGATTGAGGATTGAAGATTTAGTATTGAGGACTGAATGTAGAGGATTGAGAATTGAGGATTGAGGATTGAGGATTGAAGATTGAGTATTGGGTATTGAGGATTCAAGAATGAGGATTGAGGATTGAGGATTGAGGATTGAGGATAGAAGATTGAGTATTGAGGATTGAAGACTGACGATTGAGTATTGAGAATTGAGGACTGAGGATTGAGGATTGAGGATTGAGGGTTGAGAATTGATGATTGAGGATTGAAGATTGAGTATTGAGGATTGAAAGTTAAGGATTGAGGATTGAGGATTGAGGATTGACGATGAGGGCTGAGGGTTGAGGACTGAGGTTTGAGGACTGAGGACTGAGGATTGAGGATTGAGAATTGGGGATTGAGGATTGAGGATTGAAGATTGAGGATTGGGTATTGAGGATTGAAGAATGAGGGTTGAGGATTGAGGATTGAGGATTGAGGATTGAGGATTGAGGTTTGAAGATTCAGGTTTGGGTACTGAGGATTGAAGAATGAGGATGAGGATTGAGGATTGAGGTTTGAGGATTGAAGATTGAGTATTGAGGATTGAAGATTGACGATTGAGGTTTGAGGATTGAGGATTGAGGATTGAACGTTGAGGACTGAGTGTTGAGGGTTGAGTGATGAGTATTGATGTTTGTGGATAGAGGTTTGAAGATTGCAGTTTGAGTATTGAGTATTGAAAGCTGTGAATTGAGGATATTCTATTGAGAATTGAGGATTGACAATTGATTGTTGAGGACCTGGGCCGAAGATTGAGGACTCAGGATTGAGGATTCAGAATTGAGGTTTGAGGTCTGACGATTGTGGATTGAGGATTGAGGATTGAAGATTCAGTATTGAGGATTGATGATTGGGAATTGAGGATTGAGGATTGAACATTGAGGACTGAGTGTTGAGTGTTGAGTGATGGGAATAGATGTTTGTGGATAGAGGTTTGAAGATTGCAGATTGAGTATTGAGTATTGAAAACTTTGAATTGAGGATATTCTATTGAGGATTGAGGATTGACAACAGATTGTTGAGGACTGAGGTCTGAAGATTGAGGATTCAGGATTTTGGATTCAGAATTGAGGTTTGAGGACTAAGGATTGAGAATTGAAGATTGATTATTGAGGATTGAGAATTGAGGATTGAAGATTGGGTATTGACGATTCAGGATGGGGGATGACGGTTCAGGATTGAGGTTTGAGGACTGAGGACTGAGGATAGAGCATTGAGAAATGAGGATTGAGGATTGAGGATTGAAGATTGAGTATTGGGTATTGAGGATCGAAGAATGGGGATTGAGGATTGAGGTTTGAGGATTGAGGATTGAAGATTGAGTATTGAGGATTGAAGACTGACGATTGAGGATTGAGGATTGAGGACTGAGGATTGAGGATTGAGGATTGAAGATTGAGGATTGGGTATTGAGGATTGAAGAATGAGGATTGAGGATTGAGGATAGAGGATTGAGTGTTGAGGATTGAAGATTGAGTATTGAGGATAGAAGACTGACGATTGAGGATTGAGGATTGAGTGTTGAAGATTGAGGACTGATGATTGAGGAATGAGGATTGAGGATTGAGGATTGAGGATTGAGTATTGAAGATTGAGGATTGATGATTGAGGACTGAGGATTGAGTTTTGAGTGATGAGAATTGATGTTTGTGGATAGAGGTTTGAAGATTGCAGATTGAGTATTGACTATTGAAAACTTTGAATTGAGGATATTCTATTGAGGATTGAGGATTGACAACAGATTGTTGAGGACTGAGGTCTGAAGATTGAGGATTCAGGATTGAGGATACAGAATTGAGGTTTGAGGACTAAGCATTGAGGATTGAAGATTGAGTATTGAGGATTGAGGTTTGAGGATTGAGAATTGAGAATTGAGGATATGGACTGAGGGTTGTGGATTGAGGTTTGAGGAATGAGGATTGAGGACTGAGGATTGAGTATTGAGGATTGAGGATTGAGGATTGAGGATTGAGTATTGAAGATTGAGTATTGATGACTGCGGATTGAGGATTGAGGATTGAGGATTGAGGATTGAGGATTGAGGACGGAGGATGAGGGCTGAGGGTTGAGGATTGAGGTTTGAGTATTGAATCCTGAGAATTCAGGATATTCTATTGAGTGTTGAGAACTGAGGATTGATGGTTGAGTATTGAGGATTGAAGATTGAGGATTGAGGAATGAGTATTGAAGGTTGAGGATTGATGATTGAGGATTGAGGATTGGGGATTGAGGATTGAGTATTGGGTATTGAAGATTGAGGATCGATGATTGAGGATTGAGGATTGAGGATTGAGGATTGAGTGTTGAGGATTGAAGATTGAGTATTGAGGATAGAAGACGGACGATTGAGGATTGAGGATTGAGGATTGAGGATCGAGGATTGAGGATTGAAGATTTAGTATTGAGGACTGAAGGTAGAGGATTGAGAATTGAGGATTGAGGATTGAGGATTGAAGATTGAGTATTGGGTATTGAGGATTCAAGAATGAGGATTGAGGATTGAGGATTGAGGATTGAGGATAGAAGATTGAGTATTGAGGATTGAGGAATGAAAATTCAGGGTTGAGGGTTGAGGATTGAGGATTGAGGATTGAGGATTGAGGATTGAGGATTGAACGTTGAGTATCGGGGACTCAAGAATGAGGATTGAGTATTGAGGATTGAGGACGGAGTATGAGGGCTGAGGCTTGAGGATTGATGTTTGAGTATTGAATCCTGAGAGTTCAGGATATTCTATTGAGTGTTGAGAACTAAGGATTGATGGTTGAGTATTGAGGATTGAAGATTGAGGATTGAGGAATGAGTATTGAAGGTTGAGGATTGATGATTGAGGATTGAGGATTGGGGATTGAGGATTGAATATTGAGTATTGAAGATTGAGTATTGGGTATTGAGGCTTGAAGAATGAGGATTGAGGATTGAGGTTTGAGGATTGAGGATTGAAGATTGAGTATTGAGGATTGAAGACTGACGATTGAGGATTGAGGATTGACGACTGAGGATTGAGGATTGAAGATTGATGATTGAGGATTGGGTATTGAGGATTGAAGAATGAGGATTGAGGATTGAGGATTGAGGATTGAGTGTTGAGGATTGAAGATTGAGTATTGAGGATAGAAGACTGACGATTGAGGATTGAGGATTGAGTATTGAAGATTAAGGATTGATGATTGAGGAATGAGGATTGAGGATTGAGGATTGAGGATTGAGTATTGAAGATTGAGGATTGATGATTGAGGACTGAGGATTGAGGATTGGGGATAGAGGATTGAGGATTGAGGTTTGAGGACTGAGGACTGAGGATTGTGGATTGAGGATTGAGGATTGAAGATTCAGTATTGAGGATTGAAGATTGGGAATTGAGGATTGAGGATTGAACATTGAGGACTGAGTGTTGAGTGTTGAGTGATGAGAATTGATGTTTGTGGATAGAGGTTTGAAGATTGCAGATTGAGTATTGAGTATTGAAAACATTGAATTGAGGATATTCTATTGAGGATTGAGGATTGACAACAGATTTTTGAGGACTGAGGGCCGAAGATTGAGGATTCAGGATTGAGGATTCAGAATTGATGTTTGTGGATAGAGGTTTGAAGATTGCAGATTGAGTATTGAGTATTGAAAACATTGAATTGAGGATATTCTATTGAGGATTGAGGATTGACAACAGATTTTTGAGGTCTGAGGGCCGAAGGTTGAGGATTCAGGATTGAGGATTCAGAATTGAGGTCTGAGGACTGAGGATTGAGGATTGAAGATTGAGTATTGAGGATTGAAAACATTGAATTGAGGATATTCTATTGAGGATTGAGGATTGACAACAGATTGTTGAGGACTGAGGGCCGAAGATTGAGGATTCAGGGTTGAGGATTCAGAATTGAGGTTTGAGGACTGAGGATTGAGGATTGAAGATTGATTATTGAGGATTGAAGATTGAGGATTGAGAATTGAGGATTCAGTATTGAGGATGAGGGCTGAGGGTTGAGGATTGAGGTTTGAGGACTCAGGACTGAGGATTGAGGATTGAGAATTGAGGATTGAGGATTGAGGATTGAAGATTGAGGATTGGGTATTGAGGATTGGAGAATGAGGATTGAGGATTGAGGATTGAGGATTGAGGAATGAAAATTGAGGGTTGAGGGTTGAGGATTGAGGATTGACGAATGAGTATTGACAATTGAATATTGAGGATTGAGGATTGAGGATTGAAGATTGAGGATTGGGTATTGAGGATTGGAGAATGAGGATTGAGGATTGAAAATTGATTATTAAGGATTGAAGATTGAGGATTGAGGATTGAGGATTGAGAATTGAGAATTGAGGATGAGGACTGAGGGATGTGGGTTGAGGTTTGAGGAATGAGGATTGAGGATTGAGGATTGAGTATTGAGGATTGACGATTGAGGATTGAGGATTGAGTATTGAAGATTGAGTATTGATGACTGAGGATTGAGGATTGAGGATTGAGGATTGAGGATTGAGGATTGAAAATTGAGTATCGGGGACTCAAGAATGAGGATTGAGGATTGAGGATTGAGGACGGAGGATGAGGGCTGAGGGTTGAGTATTGAGGTTTGAGTATTGAATCCTGAGAATTCAGGATATTCTATTGAGTGTTGAGAACTGAGGATTGATGGTTGAGTATTGAGGATTGAAGATTGAGGATTGAGGAATGAGTATTGAAGGTTGAGGATTGATGATTGGGGATTGAGGATTGGGCATTGAGGATTGAGTATTGAGTATTGAAGATTGAGGATTGATGATTGAGGATTGAGGATTGAGGATTGAGGATTGAGGATTGAGGATTGAGGATTGACGATTGAAGATTGAGGATTGGGGATTGAGGTGTGACGATTGAGGATTGAGGATTGAGGATTGAGAGTTGACGATTGATGATTCAAGATTGAGTATTGAGGATTGTAGAATGAGGATTGAGGATTGAGGATTGAGGATTGAGGATTGAGGATTGAAGATTTAGTATTTAGGATAGAAGATAGAGGATTGAGAATTGAGGATTGAGGATTGAGGATTGAAGATTGAGGATTGGGTAGTGAGGATTGAAGAATGAGGATTGAGGGTTGAGGATTGAGGATTGAGTGTTGAGGATTGAAGATTGAGTATTGAGGATAGAAGACGGACGATTGAGGATTGAGGATTGAGGATTGAGGATCGACGATTGAGGATTGAAGATTTAGTATTGTGGACTGAAGGTAGAGGATTGAGAATTGAGGATTGAGGATTGAGGATTGAAGATTGCGTATTGGGTATTGAGGATTCAAGATTGAGGATTGAGGATTGAGGATTGAGGATTGAGGATAGAAGATTGAGTATTGAGGATTGAAGACTGACGATTGAGTATTGAGAATTGAGGACTGAGGATTGAGGACTGAGGATTGAGGGTTGAGAATTGATGATTGAGGATTGAAGATTGAGTATTGAGGATTGAAGGTTAAGGATTGAGGATTGAGGATTGAGGATTGACGATGAGGGCTGAGGGTTGAGGATTGAGGTTTGATGACTGAGGACTGAGGATTGAGGATTGGGAATTGGGGATTGAGGATTGAGGATTGAAGATTGAGGATTGGGTATTGAGGACTGAAGAATGAGGGTTGAGGGTTGAGGATTGAGGATTGAGGATTGAGGATTGAAGATTCAGGTTTGGGTACTGAGGATTGAAGAATGAGGATTGAGGATTGAGTATTGAGGATTGAGGATTGAAGATTGAGTATTGAGGATTGAAGATTGACGATTGAGGATTGAGGATTGAGGATTGAGGATTGAACGTTGAGGACTGAGTGTTGAGGGTTGAGTGATGAGTATTGATGTTTGTGGATAGAGGTTTGAAGATTGCAGTTTGAGTATTGAGTATTGAAAGCTGTGAATTGAGGATATTCTATTGTGGATTGAGAATTGAGGATTGAAGATTCAGTATTGAGGATTGAAGATTGGGAATTGAGGATTGAGGATTGAACATTGAGGACAGAGTGTTGAGGGTTGAGTGATGAGAATTGATGTTTGTGGATAGAGGTTTGAAGATTGCAGATTGAGTATTGTGTATTGAAAACTTTGAATAGAGGATATTCTATTGAGGATTGAGGATTGACAACAGATTGTTGAGGACTGTGGTCTGAAGATTGAGGATTCAGTATTTTGGATTCAGAATTGAGGTTTGAGGACTAAGGTTTGAGGATTGAAGATTGAGTATTGAGGATTGAGGATTGAGGATTGAAGATTGAGTATTGACGATTGAGGATGGGGGCTGACGGTTCACGATTGAGGTTTGAGGGCTGAGGACTGAGGATTGATGATTGAGGATTGAAGATTGAGGATTGGGTATTGAGGATTGAAGAATGAGGGTTGAGGGTTGAGGATTGAGGAATGTGGATTGAGGATTGAGGATTGAAGATTGAGGATTGGGTATTGAGGATTGAAGAATGAGGGTTGAGGATTGAGGATTGAGGTTTGAGGATTGAGGATTGAGGATTGAAGATTCAGGTTTGGGTACTGAGGATTGAAGAATGAGGATTGAGGATTGAGGATTGAGGATTGAGGATTGAAGATTGAGTATTGAGGATTGAAGATTGACGACTGAGGATTGGGAATTGAGGATTGAGGATTGAACATTGAGGACTGAGTGTTGAGTGTTGAGTGATGAGAATTGATGTTTGTGGATAGAGGTTTGAAGATTGCAGATTGAGTATTGAGTGTTGAAAACATTGAATTGAGGATATTCTATTGAGGATTGAGGATTGACAACAGATTGTTGAGGACTCAGGGCCGAAGATTGAGGATTCAGGGTTGAGGATTCAGAATTGAGGTTTGAGGACTGAGGATTCAGGATTGAAGATTGAGTATTGAGGATTGAAGATTGAGGATTGAGAATTAAGGATTCAGAATTGAGGATGAGGGCTGAGGGTTGAGGATTGAGGTTTGAGGACTGAGGACTGAGAATTGAGGATTGAGAATTGAGGATTCAGGATTGAGGATTGAAGATTGAGGATTGGGTATTGAGGATTGAAGGATGAGGATTGAGGATTGAGTATTGAGGATTGAGGAATGAAAATTCAGGGTTGAGGGTTGAGGATTGAGGATTGAAGAATGAGTATTGACGATTGAAGATTGAGGGTTGAGGATTGAGTATTGAGGACTGAAGATTGACGAATGAGGATTGAGGATTGAGGATTGAAGATTGAGTATTGAGGATTGAAGATTGAGGATTGAGGATTGATCATTGAGGACTGAGGATTGAGGACTGAGGATTGAGGATTGAGAATTGAGAACTGATAATGAGGACTGAGGGTTGAGGATTGAGGATAGAAGATTGAGGATTGAGGATTGAGTATTGAAGATTGAGGATTGATGACTGAGTATTGAGGATTGAGGATTGAAAATTGATTATTAAGGATTGAAGATTGAGGATTGAGGATTGAGGATTGAGAATTGAGAATTGAGGATGAGGACTGAGGGTTGTGGATTGAGGTTTGAGGAATGAGGATTGAGGATTGAGGATTGAGTATTGAGGATTGAGGATTGAGGATTGAGGATTGAGTATTGAAGATTGAGTATTGATGACTGAGGATTGAGGATTGAGGATTGAGGATTGAGGATTGAGGATTGAACGTTGAGTATCGGGGACTCAAGAATGAGGATTGAGTATTGAGGATTGAGGACGGAGTATGAGGGCTGAGGGTTGAGGATTGATGTTTGAGTATTGAATCCTGAGAGTTCAGGATATTCTATTGAGTGTTGAGAACTAAGGATTGATGGTTGAGTATTGAGGATTGAAGATTGAGGATTGAGGAATGAGTATTGAAGGTTGAGGATTGATGATTGAGGATTGAGGATTGGGGATTGAGGATTGAATATTGAGTATTGAAGATTGAGTATTGGGTATTGAGGCTTGAAGAATGAGGATTGAGGATTGAGGTTTGAGGATTGAGGATTGAAGATTGAGTATTGGGGATTGAAGACTGACGATTGAGGATTGAGGATTGACGACTGAGGATTGAGGATTGAAGATTGATGATTGAGGATTGGGTATTGAGGATTGAAGAATGAGGATTGAGGATTGAGGATTGAGGATTGAGTGTTGAGGATTGAAGATTGAGTATTGAGGATAGAAGACTGACGATTGAGGATTGAGGATTGAGTATTGAAGATTAAGGATTGATGATTGAGGAATGAGGATTGAGGATTGAGGATTGAGGATTGAGTATGGAAGATTGAGGATTGATGATTGAGGACTGAGGATTGAGGATTGGGGATAGAGGATTGAGGATTGAGGTTTGAGGACTGAGGACTGAGGATTGTGGATTGAGGATTGAGGATTGAAGATTCAGTATTGAGGATTGAAGATTGGGAATTGAGGATTGAGGATTGAACATTGAGGACTGAGTGTTGAGTGTTGAGTGATGAGAATTGATGTTTGTGGATAGAGGTTTGAAGATTGCAGATTGAGTATTGAGTATTGAAAACATTGAATTGAGGATATTCTATTGAGGATTGAGGATTGACAACAGATTTTTGAGGACTGAGGGCCGAAGATTGAGGATTCAGGATTGAGGATTCAGAATTGAGGTCTGAGGACTGAGGATTGAGGATTGAAGATTGAGTATTGAGGATTGAAAACATTGAATTGAGGATATTGTATTGAGGATTGAGGATTGACAACAGATTGTTGAGGACTGAGGGCCGAAGATTGAGGATTCAGGGTTGAGGATTCAGAATTGAGGTTTGAGGACTGAGGATTGAGGATTGAAGATTGGTTATTGAGGATTGAAGATTGAGGATTGAGAATTGAGGATTCAGTATTGAGGATGAGGGCTGAGGGTTGAGGATTGAGGTTTGAGGACTCAGGACTGAGGATTGAGGATTGAGAATTGAGGATTGAGGATTGAGGATTGAAGATTGAGGATTGGGTATTGAGGATTGGAGAATGAGGATTGAGGATTGAGGATTGAGGATTGAGGAATGAAAATTGAGGGTTGAGGGTTGAGGATTGAGGATTGACGAATGAGTATTGACGATTGAATATTGAGGATTGAGGATTGAGGATTGAAGATTGAGGATTGGGTATTGAGGATTGGAGAATGAGGATTGAGGATTGAAAATTGATTATTAAGGATTGAAGATTGAGGATTGAGTATTGAGGATTGAGAATTGAGAATTGAGGATGAGGACTGAGGGATGTGGGTTGAGGTTTGAGGAATGAGGATTGAGGATTGAGGATTGAGTATTGAGGATTGACGATTGAGGATTGAGGATTGAGTATTGAAGATTGAGTATTGATGACTGAGGATTGAGGATTGAGGATTGAGGATTGAGGATTGAGGATTGAAAATTGAGTATCGGGGACTCAAGAATGAGGATTGAGGATTGAGGATTGAGGACGGAGGATGAGGGCTGAGGGTTGAGTATTGAGGTTTGAGTATTGAATCCTGAGAATTCAGGATATTCTATTGAGTGTTGAGAACTGAGGATTGATGGTTGAGTATTGAGGATTGAAGATTGAGGATTGAGGAATGAGTATTGAAGGTTGAGGATTGATGATTGGGGATTGAGGATTGGGCAGTGAGGATTGAGTATTGAGTATTGAAGATTGAGGATTGATGATTGAGGATTGAGGATTGAGGATTGAGGATTGAGGATTGAGGATTGAGGATTGACGATTGAAGATTGAGGATTGGGGATTGAGGAGTGACGATTGAGGATTGAGGATTGAGGATTGAGAGTTGACGATTGATGATTCAAGATTGAGTATTGAGGATTGTAGAATGAGGATTGAGGATTGAGGATTCAGGATTGAGGATTGAGGATTGAAGATTTAGTATTTAGGATAGAAGATAGAGGATTGAGAATTGAGGATTGAGGATTGAGGATTGAAGATTGAGGATTGGGTAGTGAGGATTGAAGAATGAGGATTGAGGGTTGAGGATTGAGGATTGAGTGTTGAGGATTGAAGATTGAGTATTGAGGATAGAAGACGGACGATTGAGGATTGAGGATTGAGGATTGAGGATCGACGATTGAGGATTGAAGATTTAGTATTGTGGACTGAAGGTAGAGGATTGAGAATTGAGGATTGAGGATTGAGGATTGAAGATTGAGTATTGGGTATTGAGGATTCAAGATTGAGGATTGAGGATTGAGGATTGAGGATTGAGGATAGAAGATTGAGTATTGAGGATTGAAGACTGACGATTGAGTATTGAGAATTGAGGACTGAGGATGGAGGACTGAGGATTGAGGGTTGAGAATTGATGATTGAGGATTGAAGATTGAGTATTGAGGATTGAAGGTTAAGGATTGAGGATTGAGGATTGAGGATTGACGATGAGGGCTGAGGGTTGAGGATTGAGGTTTGATGACTGAGGACTGAGGATTGAGGATTGGGAATTGGGGATTGAGGATTGAGGATTGAAGATTGAGGATTGGGTATTGAGGACTGAAGAATGAGGGTTGAGGGTTGAGGATTGAGGATTGAGGATTGAGGATTGAAGATTCAGGTTTGGGTACTGAGGATTGAAGAATGAGGATTGAGGATTGAGTATTGAGGATTGAGGATTGAAGATTGAGTATTGAGGATTGAAGATTGACGATTGAGGATTGAGGATTGAGGATTGAGGATTGAACGTTGAGGACTGAGTGTTGAGGGTTGAGTGATGAGTATTGATGTTTGTGGATAGAGGTTTGAAGATTGCAGATTGAGTATTGTGTATTGAAAACTTTGAATAGAGGATATTCTATTGAGGATTGAGGATTGACAACAGATTGTTGAGGACTGTGGTCTGAAGATTGAGGATTCAGTATTTTGGATTCAGAATTGAGGTTTGAGGACTAAGGTTTGAGGATTGAAGATTGAGTATTGAGGATTGAGGATTGAGGATTGAAGATTGAGTATTGACGATTGAGGATGGGGGCTGACGGTTCACGATTGAGGTTTGAGGGCTGAGGACTGAGGATTGATGATTGAGGATTGAAGATTGAGGATTGGGTATTGAGGATTGAAGAATGAGGGTTGAGGGTTGAGGATTGAGGAATGTGGATTGAGGATTGAGGATTGAGGATTGAGGATTGAGGATTGAGGATTGAGGATTGATGACTGAGGATTGATGATTGAGGACTGAGGATTGAGTGTTGAGTGATGAGAATTGATGTTTGTGGGTAGAGGTTTGAAGATTGCAGATTGAGTATTGACTAATGAAAATTTTGAATTGAGGATATTCTATTGAGGATTGAGGATTGACAACAGATTGTTGAGGACTGAGGTCTGAAGATTGAGGATTCAGGATTGAGGATTCAGAATTGAGGTTTGAGGACTAAGGATTGAGGATTGAAGATTGAGTATTGAGGATTGAGGATTGAGGATTGAAGATTGAGTATTGAGGATTGAGGATGGGGGCTGACGGTTGAGGATTGAGGTTTGAGGACTGAGGACTGAGGATAGAGCATTGAGAAATGAGGATTGAGGATTGATGATTGAAGATTGAGTATTGGGTATTGAGGATTGAAGAATGAGGATTGAGGATTGAGGTTTGAGGATTGAGGATTGAAGATTGAGTATTGAGGATTGAAGACTGACGATTGAGGATTGAGGATTGAGGACTGAGGATTGAGGATTGAAGATTGATGATTGAGGATTGGGCATTGAGGATTGAAGAATGAGGACTGAGGATTGAGGATTGAGGATTGAGTGTTGAGGATTGAAGATTGAGTATTGAGGATAGAAGACTGACGATTGAGGATTGAGGATTGAGTATTGAAGATTAAGGATTGATGATTGAGGAATGACGATTGAGGATTGAGGATTGAGGATTGAGTATTGAAGATTGAGGATTGATGATTGAGGACTGAGGATTGAGGATTGGGGATAGAGGATTGAGGATTGAGGTTTGAGGACTGAGGACTGAGGATTGTGGATTGAGGATTCAGTATTGAGGATGAGGGCTGAGGGTTGAGGATTGAGGTTTGACGACTGAGGACTGAGGATTGATGATTGAGAATTGAGGATTGAGGATTGAGGATTGAAGATTGAGGATTGGGTATTGAGGATTGAAGAATGAGGATTGAGGATTGTGGATTGAGGATTGAGGAATGAAAATTGAGGGTCGAGGGTTGAGGATTGAGGATTGAAGAATGAGTATTGACGATTGAAGATTGAGGATTGAGGATTGAGTATTGAGGACTGAAGATTGACGATTGAGGATTGAGGATTGAGGATTGAAGATTGAGTATTGAGGATTGAAGATTGAGGATTGAGGATTGATCATTGAGGACTGAGGATTGAGGACTGAGGATTGAGGATTGAGAATTGAGAACTGATAATGAGGACTGAGGGTTGAGGATTGAGGATAGAGGATTGAGGATTGAGGATTGAGTATTGAAGATTGAGGATTGATGACTGAGTATTGAGGATTGAGGATTGAAAATTGATTATTAAGGATTGAAGATTGAGGATTGAGGATTGAGGATTGAGAATTGAGAATTGAGGATGAGGACTCAGGGTTGTGGATTGAGGTTTGAGGAATGAGGATTGAGGATTGAGGATTGAGTATTGAGGATTGAGGATTGAGGATTGAGGATTGAGTATTGAAGATTGAGTATTGATGACTGAGGATTGAGGATTGAGGATTGAGGATTGAGGATTGAGGATTGAAAATTGAGTATCGGGGACTCAAGGATGAGGATTGAGGATTGAGGATTGAGGACGGAGGATGAGGGCTGAGGGTTGAGGATTGAGGTTTGAGTATTGAATCCTGAGAATTCAGGTTATTCTATTGAGTGTTGAGAACTGAGGATTGATGGCTGAGTATTGAGGATTGAAGATTGAGGATTGAGGAATGAGTATTGAAGGTTGAGGATTGATGATTGAGGATTGAGGATTGGGGATTGAGGATTGAGTATTGAGTATTGAAGATTGAGGATTGATGTTTGAGGATTGAGGATTGAGGATTGAGGATTGTGTGTTGAGGGTTGAAGATTGAGTATTGAGGATAGAAGACGGACGATTGAGGATTGAGTATTGAGGATTGAGGATCGAGGATTGAGGATTGAAGATTTAGTGTTGAGGACTGAAGGTAGAGGATTGAGAGTTGAGGATTGAGGATTGAGGATTGAAGATTGAGTATTGGGTATTGAGGATTCAAGAATGAGGATTGAGGATTCAGGATTGAGGATTGAGGATAGAAGATTGAGTATTGAGGATTGAAGACTGGCGATTGAGTATTGAGAATTGAGGACTGAGGATTGAGGATTGAGGATTGAGGGTTGAGAATTGATGATTGAGGATTGAAGATTGAGTATTGAGGATTGAAGGTTAAGGATTGAGGATTGAGGATTGAGGATTGAAGATTGAGTATTGAGGATTGAAGATTGAGGATTGAGGATTGATCATTGAGGACTGAGGATTGAGGACTGAGGATTGAGGATTGAGAATTGAGAACTGATAATGAGGACTGAGGGTTGAGGATTGAGGATAGAGGATTGAGGATTGAGGATTGAGTATTGAAGATTGAGGATTGATGACTGAGTATTGAGGATTGAGGATTGAAAATTGATTATTAAGGATTGAAGATTGAGGATTGAGGATTGAGGATTGAGAATTGAGAATTGAGGATGAGGACTCAGGGTTGTGGATTGAGGTTTGAGGAATGAGGATTGAGGATTGAGGATTGAGTATTGAGGATTGAGGATTGAGGATTGAGGATTGAGTATTGAAGATTGAGTATTGATGACTGAGGATTGAGGATTGAGGATTGAGGATTGAGGACTGAGGATTGAAAATTGAGTATCGAGGACTCAAGAATGAGGATTGAGGATTGAGGATTGAGGACGGAGGATGAGGGCTGTGGGTTGAGGATTGAGGTTTGAGTATTGAATCCTGAGAATTCAGGTTATTCTATTGAGTGTTGAGAACTGAGGATTGATGGTTGTGTATTGAGGATTGAAGATTGAGGATTGAGGAATGAGTATTGAAGGTTGAGGATTGATGATTGAGGATTGAGGATTGGGGATTGCGGATTGAGTATTGAGTATTGAAGATTGAGGATTGATGTTTGAGGATTGAGGATTGAGGATTGAGGATTGAGTGTTGAGGGTTGAAGATTGAGTATTGAGGATAGAAGACGGACGATTGACGATTGAGTATTGAGGATTGAGGATCGAGGATTGAGGATTGAAGATTTAGTATTGAGGACTGAAGGTAGAGGATTGAGAGTTGAGGATTGAGGATTGAGGATTGAAGATTGAGTATTGGGTATTGAGGATTCAAGAATGAGGATTGAGGATTGAGGATTGAGGATTGAGGATAGAAGATTGAGTATTGAGGATTGAAGACTGGCGATTGAGTATTGAGAATTGAGGACTGAGGATTGAGGATTGAGGATTGAGGGTTGAGAATTGATGATTGAGGATTGAAGATTGAGTATTGAGGATTGAAGGTTAAGGATTGAGGATTGAGGATTGAGGATTGACGTTGAGGGCTGAGGGTTGAGGATTGAGGTTTGAGGACTGAGGACTGAGGATTGAGGATTGAGAATTGGGGATTGAGGATTGAGGATTGAAGATTGAGGATTGGGTATTGAGGATTGAAGAATGAGGGTTGAGGATTGAGGATTGAGGATTGAGGATTGAGGATTGAAGATTCAGGTTTGGGTACTGAGGATTGAAGAATGAGGATTGAGGATTGAGGATTGAGGATTGAGGTTTGGAGATTGAGTATTGAGGATTGAAGATTGACGATTGAGGATTGAGGATTGAGGATTGAGGATTGAGGATTGAACGTTGAGGACTGAGTGTTGAGGGTTGAGTGATGAGTATTGATGTTTGTGGATAGAGGTTTGAAGATTGCAGTTTGAGTATTTAGTATTGAAAGCTGTGAATTGAGGATATTCTATTGAGGATTGAGGATTGACAACAGATTGTTGAGGACTGAGGTCTGAAGATTGAGGATTCAGGATTTTGGACTCAGAATTGAGGTTTGAGGACTAAGGATTGAGGATTGAAGATTGAGTATTGAGGACTGAGGGTTGTGGATTGAGGATTGAGGATAGAGGATTGAGTGTTGAGGATTGAAGATTGAGTACTGAGGATAGAAGACTGACGATTGAGGATTGAGGATTGAAGATTGAGTATTGAGGATTGAAGACTGACGATTGAGGATTGAGGATTGAGGACTGAGGATTGAGGATTGAGGATTGAAGATTGAGGATTGGGTATTGAGGGTTGAAGAATGAGGATTGAGGATTGAGGATAGAGGATTGAGTGTTGAGGATTGAACATTGAGCATTGAGGATAGAAGACTGACGATTGAGGATTGAGGATTGAGTGTTGAAGATTGAGGACTGATGATTGAGGAATGAGGATTGAGGATTGAGGATTGAGTATTGAAGATTGAGGATTGATGATTGAGGACTGTGGATTGAGTGTTGAGTGATGAGAATTGATGTTTGTGGATAGAGGTTTGAAGATTGCAGATTGAGTATTGACTATGGAAAACTTTGAATTGAGGATATCCTATTGAGGATTGAGCATTGACAACAGATTGTTGAGGACTGATGTCTGAAGATTGAGGATTCAGGTTTGAGGATTCAGAATTGAGGTTTGAGGACTAAGGATTGAGGATTGAAGATTGAGTATTGAGGATTGAGGATTGAGGATTGAAGATTGAGTATTGAGGATTGAGGATGGGGGCTGACGGTTGAGGATTGAGGTTTGAGGACTGAGGACTGAGGACAGAGCATTGAGAAATGGGGATTGAGGATTGATGATTGAAGATTGAGTATTGGGTATTGAGGATTGAAGAATGAGGATTGAGGATTGAGGTTTGAGGATTGAGGATTGAAGATTGAGTATTGAGGATTGAAGACTGACGATTGAGGATTGAGGATTGAGGACTGAGGATTGAGGATTGAAGATTGATGATTGAGGATTGGGTATTGAGCTTTGAAGAATGAGGATTGAGGATTGAGGATTGAGGATTGAGTGTTGAGGATTGAAGATTGAGTATTGAGGATAGAAGACTGACGATTGAGGATTGAGGATTGAGTATTGAAGATTAAGGATTGATGATAGAGGAATGAGGATTGAGGATTGAGGATTGAGGATTGAGTATTGAAGATTGAGGATAGATGATTGAGGACTGAGGATTGAGGATTGGGGATAGAGGATTGAGGATTGAGGTTTGAGGACTGAGGACTGAGGATTGTGGATTGAGGATTCAGTATTGAGGATGAGGGCTGAGTGTTTAGGATTGAGGTTTGAGGACTGAGGACTGAGGATTGAGGATTGAGAATTGAGGATTGAGGATTGAGGATTGAAGATTGAGGATTGGGTATTGAGGATTGAAGAATGAGGATTGAGGATTGAGGATTGAGGATTGAGGAATGAAAATTGAGGGTTGAGGGTTGAGGATTGAGGATTGAAGAATGAGTATTGACGATTGAAGATTGAGGATTGAGGATTGAGTATTGAGGACTGAAGATTGACGATTGAGGATTGAGGATTGAGGATTGAAGATTGAGTATTGAGGATTGAAGATTGAGGATTGAGGATTGATCATTGAGGACTGAGGATTGAGGACTGAGGATTGAGGATTGAGAATTGAGAACTAATAATGAGGACTGAGGGTTGAGGATTGATGGTAGAGGATTGAGGATTGAGGATTGAGTATTGAAGATTGAGGATTAATGACTGAGTATTGAGGATTGAGGATTGAAAATTGATTATTAAGGATTGAAGATTGAGGATTGAGGATTGAGGATTGAGAATTGAGAATTGAGAATTGAGGATGAGGACTGAGGGTTGTGGATTGAGATTTGAGGAATGAGGATTGAGGATTGAGGATTGAGTATTGAGGATTGAGGATTGAGGATTGAGGATTGAGTATTGAAGATTGAGTATTGATGACTGAGGATTGAGGATTGAGGATTGAGGATTGAGGATTGAGGATTGAAAATTGAGTATCGGGGACTCAAGAATGAGGATTGAGGATTGAGGATTGAGGACGGAGGATGAGGACTGAGGGTTGAGGATTGAGGTTTGAGTATTGAATCCTGAGAATTCAGGATATTCTATTGAGTGTTGAGAACTGATTATTGATGGTTGAGTATTGAGGATTGAAGATTGAGGATTGAGGAATGAGTATTGAAGGATGAGGATTGATGATTGAGGATTGAGGATTGGGGATTGAGGATTGAGTATTGAGCATTGAAGATTGAGGATTGATGACTGAGGATTGAGGATTGAGGATTGAGGATTGAGGATTGAGGATTGAGGATTGAGGATTGACGATTGAAGATTGAGGATTGGGGATTGAGGAGTGACGATTGAGGATTGAGGATTGAGGATTGAGAGTTGACGATTGATGATTCAAGATTGAGTATTGAGGATTGTAGAATGAGGATTGAGGATTGAGGATTGAGGATTGAGGATTGAGGATTGAAGATTTAGTATTTAGGATTGAAGATAGAGGATTGAGAATTGAGGATTGAGGATTGAGGATTGAAGATTGAGGATTGGGTAGTGAGGATTGAAGAATGAGGATTGAGGATTGAGGATTGAGGATTGAGTGTTGAGGATTGAAGATTGAGTATTGAGGATAGAAGACGGACGATTGAGGATTGAGGATTGAGGATTGAGGATCGAGGATTGAGGATTGAAGATTTAGTATTGTGGACTGAAGGTAGAGGATTGAGAATTGAGGATTGAGGATTGAGGATTGAAGATTGAGTGTTGGGTATTGAGGATTCAAGATTGAGGATTGAGGATTGAGGATTGAGGATTGAGGATCGAAGATTGAGTATTGAGGATTGAAGACTGACGATTGAGTATTGAGAATTGAGGACTGAGGATTGAGGATTGAGGATTGAGGGTTGAGAATCGATGATTGAGGATTGAAGATTGAGTATTGAGGATTGAAGGTTAAGGATTGAGGATTGAGGATTGAGGATTGACCGTGAGGGCTGAGGGTTGAGGATTGAGGTTTGATGACTGAAGACTGAGGATTGAGGATTGGGAATTGGGGATTGAGGATTGAGGATTAAAGATTGAGGATTGGGTATTGAGGATTGAAGAATGGGGGTTGAGGGTTGAGGATTGAGGATTGAGGATTGAGGATTGAAGATTCAGGTTTGGGTACTGAGGATTGAAGAATGAGGATTGAGGATTGAGTATTGAGGATTGAGTATTGAAGATTGAGTATTGAGGATTGAAGATTGACGATTGAGGATTGAGGATTGAGGATTGAGGATTGAACGTTGAGGACTGAGTGTTGAGGGTTGAGTGATGAGTATTGATGTTTGTGGATAGAGGTTTGAAGATTGCAGTTTGAGTATTGAGTATTGAAAGCTGTGAATTGAGGATATTCTATTGTGGATTGAGAATTGAGGATTGAAGATTCAGTATTGAGGATTGAAGATTGGGAATTGAGGATTGAGGATTGAACATTGAGGACTGAGTGTTGAGTGTTGAGTGATGAGAATTGATGTTTGTGGATAGAGGTTTGAAGATTGCAGATTGAGTATTGAGTATTGAAAACTTTGAATAGAGGATATTCTATTGAGGATTGAGGATTGACAACAGATTGTTGAGGACTGAGGTCTGAAGATTGAGGATTCAGGATTTTGGATTCAGAATTGAGGTTTGAGAACTAAGGATTGAGGATTGAAGATTGAGTATTGAGGATTGAGGATTGAGGATTGAAGATTGAGTATTGACGATTGAGGATGGGGGCTGACGGTTCACGATTGAGGTTTGAGGGCTGAGGACTGAGGATAGAGCATTGAGAAATGAGGATTGAGGTCATTGAGGATTGAAGATTGAGTATTGGGTATTGAGGATCGAAGAATGAGGATTGAGGATTGAGGTTTGAGGGTTGAGGATTGAAGATTGAGTATTGAGGATTGAAGACTGACGATTGAGGATTGAGGATTGAGGACTGAGGATTGATGATTGAGGATTGAAGATTGAGGATTGGGTATTGAGGATTGAAGAATGAGGGTTGAGGGTTGAGGATTGAGGAATGAGGATTGAGGATTGAAGATTGAGTATTGAGGATAGAAGACTGACGATTGAGGATTGACGATTGAGTATTGAAGATTAAGGATTGATGATTGAGGAATGAGGATTGAGGATTGAGGATTGAGGATTGAGTATTGAAGATTAAGGATTGATGATTGAGGACTGAGGATTGAGGATTGGGTATAGAGGATTGGGGATTGAGGTTTGAGGACTGAGGACTGAGGATTGTGGATTGAGGATTCAGTATTGAGGATGAGGGCTGAGGGTTGAGGATTGAGGTTTGAGGACTGAGGACTGAGGATTGATGATTGAGAATTGAGGATTGAGGATTGAGGATTGAAGATTGAGGATTGGGTATTGAGGATTGAAGAATGAGGATTGAGGATTGAGGATTGAGGATTGAGGAATGAAAATTGAGGGTCGAGGGTTGAGGATTGAGGATTGAAGAATGAGTATTGACGATTGAAGATTGAGGATTGAGGATTGAGTATTGAGGACAGAAGATTGGCGATTGAGGATTGAGGATTGAGGCTTGAAGATTGAGTATTGAGGATTGAAGATTGAGGATTGAGGATTGATCATTGAGGACTGAGGATTGAGGACTGAGGATTGAGGATTGAGAATTGAGAACTGATAATGAGGACTGAGGGTTGAGGATTGAGGATAGAGGATTGAGGATTGAGGATTGAGTATTGAAGATTGAGGATTGATGACTGAGTATTGAGGATTGAGGATTGAAAATTGATTATTAAGGATTGAAGATTGAGGATTGAGGATTGAGGATTGAGAATTGAGAATTGAGGATGAGGACTGAGGGTTGTGGATTGAGGTTTGAGGAATGAGGATTGAGTATTGAGGATTGAGGATTGAGGATTGAAGATTGAGTATTGACGATTGAGGATGGGGGCTGACGGTTCACGATTGAGGTTTGAGGGCTGAGGACTGAGGATAGAGCATTGAGAAATGAGGATTGAGGTCATTGAGGATTGAAGATTGAGTATTGGGTATTGAGGATCGAAGAATGAGGACTGAGGATTGAGGTTTGAGGGTTGAGGATTGAAGATTGAGTATTGAGGATTGAAGACTGACGATTGAGGATTGAGGATTGAGGACTGAGGATTGATGATTGAGGATTGAAGATTGAGGATTGGGTATTGAGGATTGAAGAATGAGGGTTGAGGGTTGAGGATTGAGGAATGAGGATTGAGGATTGAAGATTGAGTATTGAGGATAGAAGACTGACGATTGAGGATTGACGATTGAGTATTGAAGATTAAGGATTGATGATTGAGGAATGAGGATTGAGGATTGAGGATTGAGGATTGAAAATTGAGTATCGGGGACTCAAGAATGAGGATTGAGGATTGAGGATTGAGGACGGAGGATGAGGGCTGAGGGTTGAGGATTGAGGTTTGAGTATTGAATCCTGAGAATTCAGGTTATTCTATTGAGTGTTGAGAACTGAGGATTGATGGTTGAGTATTGAGGATTGAAGATTGAGGATTGAGGAATGAGTATTGAAGGTTGAGGATTGATGATTGAGGATTGAGGATTGGGGATTGAGGATTGAGCATTGAGTATTGAAGATTGAGGATTGATGTTTGAGGATTGAGGATTGAGGAATGAGGATTGAGTGTTGAGGGTTGAAGATTGAGTATTGAGGATAGAAGACGGACGATTGAGGATTGAGTATTGAGGATTGAGGATCGAGGATTGAGGATTGAAGATTTAGTATTGAGGACTGAAGGTAGAGGATTGAGAGTTGAGGATTGAGGATTGAGGATTGAAGATTGAGCATTGGGTATTGAGGATTCAAGAATGAGGATTGAGGATTGAGGATTGAGGATTGAGGATAGAAGATTGAGTATTGAGGATTGAAGACTGGCGATTGAGTATTGAGAATTGAGGACTGAGGATTGAGGATTGAGGATTGAGGGTTGAGAATTGATGATTGAGGATTGAAGATTGAGTATTGAGGATTGAAGGTTAAGGATTGAGGATTGAGGATTGAGGATTGAAGATTGAGTATTGAGGATTGAAGATTGAGGATTGAGGATTGATCATTGAGGACTGAGGATTGAGGACTGAGGATTGAGGATTGAGAATTGAGAACTGATAATGAGGACTGAGGGTTGAGGATTGAGGATAGAGGATTGAGGATTGAGGATTGAGTATTGAAGATTGAGGATTGATGACTGAGTATTGAGGATTGAGGATTGAAAATTGATTATTAAGGATTGAAGATTGAGGATTGAGGATTGAGGATTGAGAATTGAGAATTGAGGATGAGGACTGAGGGTTGTGGATTGAGGTTTGAGGAATGAGGATTGAGGATTGAGGATTGAGTATTGAGGATTGAGGATTGAGGATTGAGGATTGAGTATTGAAGATTGAGTATTGATGACTGAGGATTGAGGATTGAGGATTGAGGATTGAGGATTGAGGATTGAGGATTGAAAATTGAGTATCGGGGACTCAAGAATGAGGATTGAGGATTGAGGATTGAGGACGGAGGATGAGGGCTGAGGGTTGAGGATTGAGGTTTCAGTATTGAATCCTGAGAATTCAGGTTATTCTATTGAGTGTTGAGAACTGAGGATTGATGGTTGTGTATTGAGGATTGAAGATTGAGGATTGAGGAATGAGTATTGAAGGTTGAGGATTGATGATTGAGGATTGAGGATTGGGGATTGAGGATTGAGTATTGAGTATTGAAGATTGAGGATTGATGTTTGAGGATTGAGGATTGAGGATTGAGGATTGAGTGTTGAGGGTTGAAGATTGAGTATTGAGGATAGAAGACGGACGATTGAGGATTGAGTATTGAGGATTGAGGATCGAGGATTGAGGATTGAAGATTTAGTATTGAGGACTGAAGGTAGAGGATTGAGAGTTGAGGATTGAGGATTGAGGATTGAAGATTGAGTATTGGGTATTGAGGATTCAAGAATGAGGATTGAGGATTGAGGATTGAGGATTGAGGATAGAAGATTGAGTATTGAGGATTGAAGACTGGCGATTGAGTATTGAGAATTGAGGACTGAGGATTGAGGATTGAGGATTGAGGGTTGAGAATTGATGACTGAGTATTGAAGATTGAGTATTGAGGATTGAAGGTTAAGGATTGAGGATTGAGGATTGAGGATTGACGTTGAGGGCTGAGGGTTGAGGATTGAGGTTTGAGGACTGAGGACTGAGGATTGAGGATTGAGAATTGAGGATTGAGGATTGAGGATTGAAGATTGAGGATTGGGTATTGAGGATTGAAGAATGAGGGTTGAGGATTGAGGATTGAGGATTGAGGATTGAGGATTGAAGATTCAGGTTTGGGTACTGAGGATTGAAGAATGAGGATTGAGGATTGAGGATTGAGGATTGAGGATTGAAGATTGAGTATTGAGGATTGAAGATTGACGATTGAGGATTGAGGATTGAGGATTGAGGATTGAACGTTGAGGACTGAGTGTTCAGGGTTGAGTGATGAGTATTGATGTTTGTGGATAGAGGTTTGAAGATTGCAGTTTGAGTATTTAGTATTGAAAGCTGTGAATTGAGGATATTCTATTGAGGATTGAGGATTGACAACAGATTGTTGAGGACTGAGGTCTGAAGATTGAGGATTCAGGATTTTGGACTCAGAATTGGGGTTTGAGGACTAAGGATTGAGGATTGAAGATTGAGTATTGAGGATTGAGGATTGAGGATTGAAGATTGAGTATTGACGATTGAGGATGGGGGCTGACGGTCCAGGATTGAGGTTTGAGGACAGAGGACTGAGGATAGAGCATTGAGAAATGAGGATTGAGGATTGAGGATTGAGGATTGAGAATTGAGAATTGAGGATGAGGACTGAGGGTTGTGGATTGAGGTTTGAGGAATGAGGACTGAGTATTGAGGATTGAGGGTTGAGGATTGAAGATTGAGTATTGACGATTGAGGATGGGGGCTGACGGTTCAGGATTGAGGTTTGAGGACTGAGGACTGAGGATAGAGCATTGAGAAATGAGGATTGAGGATTGAGGATTGAAGATTGAGTATTGGGTATTGAGGATCGAAGAATGAGGATCGAGGATTGAGGTTTGAGGATTGAGGATTGAAGATTGAGTATTGAGGATTGAAGACTGACGATTGAGGATTGAGGATTGAGGACTGAGGATTGAGGATTGAGGATTGAAGATTGAGGATTGGGTATTGAGGATTGAAGAATGAGGATTGAGGATTGAGGATAGAGGATTGAGTGTTGAGGATTGAAGATTGAGTACTGAGGATAGAAGACTGACGATTGAGGATTGAGGATTGAAGATTGAGTATTGAGGATTGAAGGCTGACGATTGAGGATTGAGGATTGAGGACTGAGGATTGAGGATTGAGGATTGAAGATTGAGGATTGGGTATTGAGGGTTGAAGAATGAGGATTGAGGATTGAGGATAGAGGATTGAGTGTTGAGGATTGAAGATTGAGTATTGAGGATAGAAGACTGACGATTGAGGATTGAGGATTGAGTGTTGAAGATTGAGGACTGATGATTGAGGAATGAGGATTGAGGATTGAGGATTGAGTATAGAATATTGAGGACTGATGATTGAGGACTGTGGATTGAGTGTTGAGTGATGAGAATTGATGTTTGTGGATAGAGGTTTGAAGATTGCAGATTGAGTATTGACTATGGAAAACTTTGAATTGAGGATATTCTATTGAGGATTGAGTATTGACAACAGATTGTTGAGGACTGAGGTCTGAAGATTGAGGATTCAGGTTTGAGGATTCAGAATTGAGGTTCGAGGACTAAGGATTGAGGATTGAAGATTGAGTATTGAGGATTGAGGATTGAGGATTGAAGATTGAGTATTGAGGATTGAGGATGGGGGCTGACGGTTGAGGATTGAGGTTTGAGGACTGAGGACTGAGGATAGAGCATTGAGAAATGAGGATTGAGGATTGAGGATTGAGGATTGAGAATTGAGAATTGAGGATGAGGACTGAGGGTTGTGGATTGAGGTTTGAGGAATGAGGATTGAGTATTGAGGATTGAGGGTTGAGGATTGAAGATTGAGTATTGACGATTGAGGATGGGGGCTGACGGTTCAGGATTGAGGTTTGAGGACTGAGGACTGAGGATAGAGCATTGAGAAATGAGGATTGAGGATTGAGGATTGAAGATTGAGTATTGGGTATTGAGGATCGAAGAATGAGGATCGAGGATTGAGGTTTGAGGATTGAGGATTGAAGATTGAGTATTGAGGTTTGAGGACTGAGGACTGAGGATTGTGGATTGAGGATTCAGTATTGAGGATGAGGGCTGAGTGTTTAGGATTGAGGTTTGAGGACTGAGGACTGAGGATTGAGGATTGAGAATTGAGGATTGAGGATTGAGGATTGAAGATTGAGGATTGGGTATTGAGGATTGAAGAATGAGGATTGAGGATTGAGGATTGAGGATTGAGGAATGAAAATTGAGGGTTGAGGGTTGAGGATTGAGGATTGAAGAATGAGTATTGACGATTGAAGATTGAGGATTGAGGATTGAGTATTGAGGACTGAAGATTGACGATTGAGGATTGAGGATTGAGGATTGAAGATTGAGTATTGAGGATTGAAGATTGAGGATTGAGGATTGATCATTGAGGACTGAGGATTGAGGACTGAGGATTGAGGATTGAGAATTGAGAACTAATAATGAGGACTGAGGGTTGAGGATTGAGGGTAGAGGATTGAGGATTGAGGATTGAGTATTGAAGATTGAGGATTAATGACTGAGTATTGAGGATTGAGGATTGAAAATTGATTATTAAGGATTGAAGATTGAGGATTGAGGATTGAGGATTGAGAATTGAGAATTGAGAATTGAGGATGAGGACTGAGGGTTGTGGATTGAGATTTGAGGAATGAGGATTGAGGATTGAGGATTGAGTATTGAGGATTGAGGATTGAGGATTGAGGATTGAGTATTGAAGATTGAGTATTGATGACTGAGGATTGAGGATTGAGGATTGAGGATTGAGGATTGAGGATTGAAAATTGAGTATCGGGGACTCAAGAATGAGGATTGAGGATTGAGGATTGAGGACGGAGGATGAGGACTGAGGGTTGAGGATTGAGGTTTGAGTATTGAATCCTGAGAATTCAGGATATTCTATTGAGTGTTGAGAACTGATTATTGATGGTTGAGTATTGAGGATTGAAGATTGAGGATTGAGGAATGAGTATTGAAGGATGAGGATTGATGATTGAGGATTGAGGATTGGGGATTGAGGATTGAGTATTGAGCATTGAAGATTGAGGATTGATGACTGAGGATTGAGGATTGAGGATTGAGGATTGAGGATTGAGGATTGAGGATTGAGGATTGACGATTGAAGATTGAGGATTGGGGATTGAGGAGTGACGATTGAGGATTGAGGATTGAGGATTGAGAGTTGACGATTGATGATTCAAGATTGAGTATTGAGGATTGTAGAATGAGGATTGAGGATTGAGGATTGAGGATTGAGGATTGAGGATTGAAGATTTAGTATTTAGGATTGAAGATAGAGGATTGAGAATTGAGGATTGAGGATTGAGGATTGAAGATTGAGGAATGGGTAGTGAGGATTGAAGAATGAGGATTGAGGATTGAGGATTGAGGATTGAGTGTTGAGGATTGAAGATTGAGTATTGAGGATAGAAGACGGACGATTGAGGATTGAGGATTGAGGATTGAGGATCGAGGATTGAGGATTGAAGATTTAGTATTGTGGACTGAAGGTAGAGGATTGAGAATTGAGGATTGAGGATTGAGGATTGAAGATTGAGTGTTGGGTATTGAGGATTCAAGATTGAGGATTGAGGATTGAGGATTGAGGATTGAGGATCGAAGATTGAGTATTGAGGATTGAAGACTGACGATTGAGTATTGAGAATTGAGGACTGAGGATTGAGGATTGAGGATTGAGGGTTGAGAATCGATGATTGAGGATTGAAGATTGAGTATTGAGGATTGAAGGTTAAGGATTGAGGATTGAGGATTGAGGATTGACCGTGAGGGCTGAGGGTTGAGGATTGAGGTTTGATGACTGAAGACTGAGGATTGAGGATTGGGAATTGGGGATTGAGGATTGAGGATTAAAGATTGAGGATTGGGTATTGAGGATTGAAGAATGGGGGTTGAGGGTTGAGGATTGAGGATTGAGGATTGAGGATTGAAGATTCAGGTTTGGGTACTGAGGATTGAAGAATGAGGATTGAGGATTGAGTATTGAGGATTGAGTATTGAAGATTGAGTATTGAGGATTGAAGATTGACGATTGAGGATTGAGGATTGAGGATTGAGGATTGAACGTTGAGGACTGAGTGTTGAGGGTTGAGTGATGAGTATTGATGTTTGTGGATAGAGGTTTGAAGATTGCAGTTTGAGTATTGAGTATTGAAAGCTGTGAATTGAGGATATTCTATTGTGGATTGAGAATTGAGGATTGAAGATTCAGTATTGAGGATTGAAGATTGGGAATTGAGGATTGAGGATTGAACATTGAGGACTGAGTGTTGAGTGTTGAGTGATGAGAATTGATGTTTGTGGATAGAGGTTTGAAGATTGCAGATTGAGTATTGAGTATTGAAAACTTTGAATAGAGGATATTCTATTGAGGATTGAGGATTGACAACAGATTGTTGAGGACTGAGGTCTGAAGATTGAGGATTCAGGATTTTGGATTCAGAATTGAGGTTTGAGAACTAAGGATTGAGGATTGAAGATTGAGTATTGAGGATTGAGGATTGAGGATTGAAGATTGAGTATTGACGATTGAGGATGGGGGCTGACGGTTCACGATTGAGGTTTGAGGGCTGAGGACTGAGGATAGAGCATTGAGAAATGAGGATTGAGGTCATTGAGGATTGAAGATTGAGTATTGGGTATTGAGGATCGAAGAATGAGGATTGAGGATTGAGGTTTGAGGGTTGAGGATTGAAGATTGAGTATTGAGGATTGAAGACTGACGATTGAGGATTGAGGATTGAGGACTGAGGATTGATGATTGAGGATTGAAGATTGAGGATTGGGTATTGAGGATTGAAGAATGAGGGTTGAGGGTTGAGGATTGAGGAATGAGGATTGAGGATTGAAGATTGAGTATTGAGGATAGAAGACTGACGATTGAGGATTGACGATTGAGTATTGAAGATTAAGGATTGATGATTGAGGAATGAGGATTGAGGATTGAGGATTGAGGATTGAGTATTGAAGATTAAGGATTGATGATTGAGGACTGAGGATTGAGGATTGGGTATAGAGGATTGAGGATTGAGGTTTGAGGACTGAGGACTGAGGATTGTGGATTGAGGATTCAGTATTGAGGATGAGGGCTGAGGGTTGAGGATTGAGGTTTGAGGACTGAGGACTGAGGATTGATGATTGAGAATTGAGGATTGAGGATTGAGGATTGAAGATTGAGGATTGGGTATTGAGGATTGAAGAATGAGGATTGAGGATTGAGGATTGAGGATTGAGGAATGAAAATTGAGGGTCGAGGGTTGAGGATTGAGGATTGAAGAATGAGTATTGACGATTGAAGATTGAGGATTGAGGATTGAGTATTGAGGACAGAAGATTGGCGATTGAGGATTGAGGATTGAGGCTTGAAGATTGAGTATTGAGGATTGAAGATTGAGGATTGAGGATTGATCATTGAGGACTGAGGATTGAGGACTGAGGATTGAGGATTGAGAATTGAGAACTGATAATGAGGACTGAGGGTTGAGGATTGAGGATAGAGGATTGAGGATTGAGGATTGAGTATTGAAGATTGAGGATTGATGACTGAGTATTGAGGATTGAGGATTGAAAATTGATTATTAAGGATTGAAGATTGAGGATTGAGGATTGAGGATTGAGAATTGAGAATTGAGGATGAGGACTGAGGGTTGTGGATTGAGGTTTGAGGAATGAGGATTGAGGATTGAGGATTGAGGATTGAGGATTGAAGATTGAGTATTGACGATTGAGGATGGGGGCTGACGGTTCACGATTGAGGTTTGAGGGCTGAGGACTGAGGATAGAGCATTGAGAAATGAGGATTGAGGTCATTGAGGATTGAAGATTGAGTATTGGGTATTGAGGATCGAAGAATGAGGACTGAGGATTGAGGTTTGAGGGTTGAGGATTGAAGATTGAGTATTGAGGATTGAAGACTGACGATTGAGGATTGAGGATTGAGGACTGAGGATTGATGATTGAGGATTGAAGATTGAGGATTGGGTATTGAGGATTGAAGAATGAGGGTTGAGGGTTGAGGATTGAGGAATGAGGATTGAGGATTGAAGATTGAGTATTGAGGATAGAAGACTGACGATTGAGGATTGACGATTGAGTATTGAAGATTAAGGATTGATGATTGAGGAATGAGGATTGAGGATTGAGGATTGAGGATTGAAAATTGAGTATCGGGGACTCAAGAATGAGGATTGAGGATTGAGGATTGAGGACGGAGGATGAGGGCTGAGGGTTGAGGATTGAGGTTTGAGTATTGAATCCTGAGAATTCAGGTTATTCTATTGAGTGTTGAGAACTGAGGATTGATGGTTGAGTATTGAGGATTGAAGATTGAGGATTGAGGAATGAGTATTGAAGGTTGAGGATTGATGATTGAGGATTGAGGATTGGGGATTGAGGATTGAGCATTGAGTATTGAAGATTGAGGATTGATGTTTGAGGATTGAGGATTGAGGAATGAGGATTGAGTGTTGAGGGTTGAAGATTGAGTATTGAGGATAGAAGACGGACGATTGAGGATTGAGTATTGAGGATTGAGGATCGAGGATTGAGGATTGAAGATTTAGTATTGAGGACTGAAGGTAGAGGATTGAGAGTTGAGGATTGAGGATTGAGGATTGAAGATTGAGCATTGGGTATTGAGGATTCAAGAATGAGGATTGAGGATTGAGGATTGAGGATTGAGGATAGAAGATTGAGTATTGAGGATTGAAGACTGGCGATTGAGTATTGAGAATTGAGGACTGAGGATTGAGGATTGAGGATTGAGGGTTGAGAATTGATGATTGAGGATTGAAGATTGAGTATTGAGGATTGAAGGTTAAGGATTGAGGATTGAGGATTGAGGATTGAAGATTGAGTATTGAGGATTGAAGATTGAGGATTGAGGATTGATCATTGAGGACTGAGGATTGAGGACTGAGGATTGAGGATTGAGAATTGAGAACTGATAATGAGGACTGAGGGTTGAGGATTGAGGATAGAGGATTGAGGATTGAGGATTGAGTATTGAAGATTGAGGATTGATGACTGAGTATTGAGGATTGAGGATTGAAAATTGATTATTAAGGATTGAAGATTGAGGATTGAGGATTGAGGATTGAGAATTGAGAATTGAGGATGAGGACTGAGGGTTGTGGATTGAGGTTTGAGGAATGAGGATTGAGGATTGAGGATTGAGTATTGAGGATTGAGGATTGAGGATTGAGGATTGAGTATTGAAGATTGAGTATTGATGACTGAGGATTGAGGATTGAGGATTGAGGATTGAGGATTGAGGATTGAGGATTGAAAATTGAGTATCGGGGACTCAAGAATGAGGATTGAGGATTGAGGATTGAGGACGGAGGATGAGGGCTGAGGGTTGAGGATTGAGGTTTGAGTATTGAATCCTGAGAATTCAGGTTATTCTATTGAGTGTTGAGAACTGAGGATTGATGGTTGTGTATTGAGGATTGAAGATTGAGGATTGAGGAATGAGTATTGAAGGTTGAGGATTGATGATTGAGGATTGAGGATTGGGGATTGAGGATTGAGTATTGAGTATTGAAGATTGAGGATTGATGTTTGAGGATTGAGGATTGAGGATTGAGGATTGAGTGTTGAGGGTTGAAGATTGAGTATTGAGGATAGAAGACGGACGATTGAGGATTGAGTATTGAGAATTGAGGATCGAGGATTGAGGATTGAAGATTTAGTATTGAGGACTGAAGGTAGAGGATTGAGAGTTGAGGATTGAGGATTGAGGATTGAAGATTGAGTATTGGGTATTGAGGATTCAAGAATGAGGATTGAGGATTGAGGATTGAGGATTGAGGATAGAAGATTGAGTATTGAGGATTGAAGACTGGCGATTGAGTATTGAGAATTGAGGACTGAGGATTGAGGATTGAGGATTGAGGGTTGAGAATTGATGACTGAGTATTGAAGATTGAGTATTGAGGATTGAAGGTTAAGGATTGAGGATTGAGGATTGAGGATTGACGTTGAGGGCTGAGGGTTGAGGATTGAGGTTTGAGGACTGAGGACTGAGGATTGAGGATTGAGAATTGAGGATTGAGGATTGAGGATTGAAGATTGAGGATTGGGTATTGAGGATTGAAGAATGAGGGTTGAGGATTGAGGATTGAGGATTGAGGATTGAGGATTGAAGATTCAGGTTTGGGTACTGAGGATTGAAGAATGAGGATTGAGGATTGAGGATTGAGGATTGAGGATTGAAGATTGAGTATTGAGGATTGAAGATTGACGATTGAGGATTGAGGATTGAGGATTGAGGATTGAACGTTGAGGACTGAGTGTTCAGGGTTGAGTGATGAGTATTGATGTTTGTGGATAGAGGTTTGAAGATTGCAGTTTGAGTATTTAGTATTGAAAGCTGTGAATTGAGGATATTCTATTGAGGATTGAGGATTGACAACAGATTGTTGAGGACTGAGGTCTGAAGATTGAGGATTCAGGATTTTGGACTCAGAATTGAGGTTTGAGGACTAAGGATTGAGGATTGAAGATTGAGTATTGAGGATTGAGGATTGAGGATTGAAGATTGAGTATTGACGATTGAGGATGGGGGCTGACGGTCCAGGATTGAGGTTTGAGGACAGAGGACTGAGGATAGAGCATTGAGAAATGAGGATTGAGGATTGAGGATTGAGGATTGAGAATTGAGAATTGAGGATGAGGACTGAGGGTTGTGGATTGAGGTTTGAGGAATGAGGATTGAGTATTGAGGATTGAGGGTTGAGGATTGAAGATTGAGTATTGACGATTGAGGATGGGGGCTGACGGTTCACGATTGAGGTTTGAGGACTGAGGACTGAGGATAGAGCATTGAGAAATGAGGATTGAGGATTGAGGATTGAAGATTGAGTATCGGGTATTGAGGATCGAAGAATGAGGATCGAGGATTGAGGTTTGAGGATTGAGGATTGAAGATTGAGTATTGAGGATTGAAGACTGACGATTGAGGATTGAGGATTGAGGACTGAGGATTGAGGATTGAGGATTGAAGATTGAGGATTGGGTATTGAGGATTGAAGAATGAGGATTGAGGATTGAGGATAGAGGATTGAGTGTTGAGGATTGAAGATTGAGTACTGAGGATAGAAGACTGACGATTGAGGATTGAGGATTGAAGATTGAGTATTGAGGATTGAAGGCTGACGATTGAGGATTGAGGATTGAGGACTGAGGATTGAGGATTGAGGATTGAAGATTGAGGATTGGGTATTGAGGGTTGAAGAATGAGGATTGAGGATTGAGGATAGAGGATTGAGTGTTGAGGATTGAAGATTGAGTATTGAGGATAGAAGACTGACGATTGAGGATTGAGGATTGGGTGTTGAAGATTGAGGACTGATGATTGAGGAATGAGGATTGAGGATTGAGGATTGAGTATAGAAGATTGAGGACTGATGATTGAGGACTGTGGATTGAGTGTTGAGTGATGAGAATTGATGTTTGTGGATAGAGGTTTGAAGATTGCAGATTGAGTATTGACTATGGAAAACTTTGAATTGAGGATATTCTATTGAGGATTGAGTATTGACAACAGATTGTTGAGGACTGAGGTCTGAAGATTGAGGATTCAGGTTTGAGGATTCAGAATTGAGGTTCGAGGACTAAGGATTGAGGATTGAAGATTGAGTATTGAGGATTGAGGATTGAGGATTGAAGATTGAGTATTGAGGATTGAGGATGGGGGCTGACGGTTGAGGATTGAGGTTTGAGGACTGAGGACTGAGGATAGAGCATTGAGAAATGGGGATTGAGGATTGATGATTGAAGATTGAGTATTGGGTATTGAGGATTGAAGAATGAGGATTGAGGATTGAGGTTTGAGGATTGAGGATTGAAGATTGAGTATTGAGGATTGAAGACTGACGATTGAGGATTGAGGATTGAGGACTGAGGATTGAGGATTGAAGATTGATGATTGAGGATTGGGTATTGAGCTTTGAAGAATGAGGATTGAGGATTGAGGATTGAGGATTGAGTGTTGAGGATTGAAGATTGAGTATTGAGGATAGAAGACTGACGATCGAGGATTGAGGATTGAGTATTGAAGATTAAGGATTGATGATAGAGGAATGAGGATTGAGGATTGAGGATTGAGGATTGAGTATTGAAGATTGAGGATAGATGATTGAGGACTGAGGATTGAGGATTGGGGATAGAGGATTCAGGATTGAGGTTTGAGGACTGAGGACTGAGGATTGTGGATTGAGGATTCAGTATTGAGGATGAGGGCTGAGTGTTGAGGATTGAGGTTTGAGGACTGAGGACTGAGGATTGAGGATTGAGAATTGAGGATTGAGGATTGAGGATTGAAGATTGAGGATTGGGTATTGAGGATTGAAGAATGAGGATTGAGGATTGAGGATTGAGGATTGAGGAATGAAAATTGAGGGTTGAGGGTTGAGGATTGAGGATTGAAGAATGAGTATTGACGATTGAAGATTGAGGATTGAGGATTGAGTATTGAGGACTGAAGATTGACGATTGAGGATTGAGGATTGAGGATTGAAGATTGAGTATTGAGGATTGAAGATTGAGGATTGAGGATTGATCATTGAGGACTGAGGATTGAGGACTGAGGATTGAGGATTGAGAATTGAGAACTAATAATGAGGACTGAGGGTTGAGGATTGAGGGTAGAGGATTGAGGATTGAGGATTGAGTATTGAAGATTGAGGATTAATGACTGAGTATTGAGGATTGAGGATTGAAAATTGATTATTAAGGATTGAAGATTGAGGATTGAGGATTGAGGATTGAGAATTGAGAATTGAGAATTGAGAATTGAGAATTGAGGATGAGGACTGAGGGTTGTGGATCGAGATTTGAGTATTGAAGATTGAGGATTGATGTTTGAGTATTGAGGATTGAGGATTGACGATTGAGTGTTGAGGATTGAAGATTGAGTATTGAGGATAGAAGACGGACGATTGAGGATTGAGGATTGAGGATTGAGGATTGAGTGTTGAGGATTGAAGATTGAGTATTGAGGATAGAAGACGGACGATTGAGGATTGAGGATTGAGGATTGAGGATCGAGGATTGAGGATTGAAGATTTAGTATTGAGGACTGAAGGTAGAGGATTGAGAATTGAGGATTGAGGATTGAGGATTGAAGATTGAGTATTGGGTATTGAGGATTCAAGAATGAGGATTGAGGATTGAGGATTGAGGATTGAGGATAGAAGATTGAGTATTGTGGATTGAAGACTGACGATTGAGTATTGAGAATGGAGGACTGAGGATTGAGGATTGAGGATTGAGGGTTGAGAATTGATGATTGAGGATTGAAGATTGAGTATTGAGGATTGAAAGTTAAGGATTGAGGATTGAGGATTGAGGATTGACGACGAGGGCTGAGGGTTGAGGACTGAGGTTTGAGGACTGAGGACTGAGGATTGAGGATTGAGAATTGGGGATTGAGGATTGAGGATTGAAGATTGAGGATTGGGTATTGAGGATTGAAGAATGAGGGTTGAGGATTGAGGATTGCGGATTGAGGATTGAGGATTGAGGATCGAAGATTCAGGTTTGGGTACTGAGGATTGAAGAATGAGGATTGAGGATTGAGGATTGAGGATTGAGGATTGAAGATTGAGTATTGAGGATTGAAGATTGACGATTGAGGTTTGAGGATTGAGGATTGAGGATTGAACGTTGAGGACTGAGTGTTGAGGGTTGAGTGATGAGTATTGATGTTTGTGGATAGAGGTTTGAAGATTGCAGTTTGAGTATTGAGTATTGAAAGCTGTGAATTGAGGATATTCTATTGAGAATTGAGGATTGACAATTGATTGTTGAGGACTGAGGGCCGAAGATTGAGGACTCAGGATTGAGGATCCAGAATTGAGGTTTGAGGTCTGACGATTGTGGATTGAGGATTGAGGATTGAAGATTCAGTATTGAGGATTGATGATTGGGAATTGAGGATTGAGGATTGAACATTGAGGACTGAGTGTTGAGTGTTGAGTGATGGGAATTGATGTTTGTGGATAGAGGTTTGAAGATTGCAGATTGAGTATTGAGTATTGAAAACTTTGAATTGAGGATATTCTATTGAGGATTGAGGATTGACAACAGATTGTTGAGGACTGAGGTCTGAAGATTGAGGATTCAGGATTTTGGATTCAGAATTGAGGTTTGAGGACTAAGGATTGAGAATTGAAGATTGAGTATTGAGGATTGAGAATTGAGGATTGAAGATTGAGTATTGACGGTTGAGGATGGGGGATGACGGTTCAGGATTGAGGTTTGAGGACTGAGGACTGAGGATAGAGCATTGAGAAATGAGGATTGAGGATTGAGGATTGAAGATTGAGTATTGGGTATTGAGGATCGAAGAATGAGGATTGAGGATTGAGGTTTGAGGATTGAGGATTGAAGATTGAGTATTGAGGATTGAAGACTGACGATTGAGGATTGAGGATTGAGGACTGAGGATTGAGGATTGAGTATTGAGGATTGAAGACTGACGATTGAGGATTGAGGATTGAGGACTGAGGATTGAGGATTGAGGATAGAAGATTGAGGATTGGGTATTGAGGATTGAAGAATGAGGATTGAGGATTGAGGATAGATGATTGAGTGTTGAGGATTGAAGATTGAGTATTGAGGATAGAAGACTGACGATTGAGGATTGAGGATTGAGTGTTGAAGATTGAGGACTGATGATTGAGGAATGAGGATTGAGGATTGAGGATTGAGGATTGAGTATTGAAGATTGAGGATTGATGATTGAGGACTGAGGATTGAGTGTTGAGTGATGAGAATTGATGTTTGTGGATAGAGGTTTGAAGATTGCAGATTGAGTATTGACTATTGAAAACTTTGAATTGAGGATATTCTATTGAGGATTGAGGATTGACAACAGATTGTTGAGGACTGAGGTCTGAAGATTGAGGATTCAGGATTGAGGATTCAGAATTGAGGTTTGAGGACTAAGGATTGAGGATTGAAGATTGAGTATTGAGGATTGAGGATTGAGGATTGAGAATTGAGAATTGAGGATGAGGACTGAGGGTTGTGGATTGAGGTTTGAGGAATGAGGATTGAGGACTGAGGATTGAGTATTGAGGATTGAGGATTGAGGATTGAGGATTGAGTATTGAAGATTGAGTATTGATGACTGCGGATTGAGGATTGAGGATTGAGGATTGAGGATTGAGGATTGAGGACGGAGGATGAGGGCTGAGGGTTGAGGATTGAGGTTTGAGTATTGAATCCTGAGAATTCAGGATATTCTATTGAGTGTTGAGAACTGAGGATTGATGGTTGAGTATTGAGGATTGAGGATTGAAGATTGAGTATTGAGGATTGAAGACTGACGATTGAGGATTGAGGATTGAGGACTGAGGATTGAGGATTGAGGATTGAGGATTGAAGATTGAGGATTGGGTATTGTGGATTGAAGAATGAGGATTGAGGATTGAGGATTGAGGATTGAGGAATGAAAATTGAGGGTTGAGGGTTGAGGATTGAGGATTGAAGAATGAGTATTGACGATTGAAGATTGAGGATTGAGGATTGAGTATTGAGGACTGAAGATTGACGATTGAGGATTGAGGATTGAGGATTGAAGATTGAGTATTGAGGATTGAAGATTGAGGATTGAGGATTGATCATTGAGGACTGAGGATTGAGGACTGAGGATTGAGGATTGAAGATTCAGGTTTGGGTACTGAGGATTGAAGAATGAGGATTGAGGATTGAGGATTGAGGATTGAGGATTGAAGATTGAGTATTGAGGATTGAAGATTGACGATTGAGGATTGAGGATTGAGGATTGAGGATTGAACGTTGAGGACTGAGAGTTGAGGGTTGAGTGATGAGTATTGATGTTTGTGGATAGAGGTTTGAAGATTGCAGTTTGAGTATTTAGTATTGAAAGCTGTGAATTGAGGATATTCTATAGAGGATTGAGGATTGACAACAGATTGTTGAGGACTGAGGTCTGAAGATTGAGGATTGAGGATTTTGGACTCAGAATTGAGGTTTGAGGACTAAGGATTGAGGATTGAAGATTGAGTATTGAGGATTGAGGATTGAGGATTGAAGATTGAGTATTAACGATTGAGGATGGGGGCTGACGGTTCAGGATTGAGGTTTGAGGACAGAGGACTGAGGATAGACCATTGTGAAATGAGGATTTAGGATTGAGGATTGAAGATTGAGAATTGGGTATTGAGGATTGAAGAATGAGGATTGAGGATTGAGGATTGAGGATTGAGGATGAGGGCTGAGGGCTGAGGAATGAGGTTAGAGGACTGAGGACTGAGGATTGAGGATTGAGAATTGAGGATTTAGGATTGAGGATTGAAGATTGAGAATTGGGTATTGAGGATTGAAGAATGAGGATTGAGGATTGAGGATTGAGGATTGAGGATTGAGGATTGCATGTTGTGGATTGGGTATTGAGGATTGAAGACTGAGGATTGAGGATTGAGGATTGAGGATTGAGGATTGAAGATTGAGTATTGAGGATTGAAGATTGAGCATTGATGATTGAGAATTGAGGATTGAGGATTGAGGATTGAAGATTGAGGATTGGGTATTGAGGATTGAAGAATGAGGGTTGAGGATTGAGGATTGAGGACTGAGGATTGAGGATTGAAGATTGAGGATTGGGTATTGAGGATTGAAGAATGAGGATTGAGGATTGAGGATTGAGGATTGAGGATTGAAGATTGAGTATTGAGGACTGAAGATTGAGGATTGAGGATTGAGGATTGAGGATCGAGGATTGAAGATTGAGTATTGAGGATTGAAGATTGAAGATTGAGTATTGAGGATTGAGGATTGAGGATTGAAGATTGAGGATTGAGGGTTGAGGATTGAGGATTGAGGATTGAGGATTGAAGATTGAAAATTGATGATTGAATATTGAGGACTGAGGATTGAGGGTTGTGAATTGAGGACGAGGTCTGAGGGTTGAATATTGATGTTTGAGGTCGGAGGATTGAGGATTGAGGATTGAGAATTGAGGATTGAGGATTGAGGATTGAAGATTGAGGATTGGGTATTGAGGATTGAAGAATAAGAATTGAGGATTGTGGTTTGAGGATTGAGGATTGCAGATTGAGTATTGAGGATTGAAGATTGAGGATTGAGGATTGAGGACTGAAGATTGAGGATTGAGGATTGAGGATTGAGGATTTAGAATTGAAGATTGAGTATTGAGGATTGAAGATTGAGGATTGAGGATTGAGTACTGAGGCTTGAGGATTGAGGATTGAGCATTGAGGATTGAAGATTGAGGACTGGCGATTGAGGATTGAAGATTGAGGATTAAGGATGGAGGATTGGGGATTGAGGATGTAGGATTGGAGATTGATTATTGATGATTGAAGATTGAGAATTGATGATTGGGGATTGAGAATTGAGAATTGAGGATGAGGACTGAGGGTTGAGGATTGAGGTTTGAGGAACGAGGATTGAGGATTGAGGATTGAGGACTAAGGATTGACGATTGAGTATTGAAGATTGAGGATTGATGACTGAGGATTGAGGACTGAGGATTGAGGATTGAGGATTGATGATTGAAGATTGAGTATTGAGGATTGAATATTGAGGATTGAGGATTGAGGATTGAGGATTAAGGATTGAGGATTGAGGATTGAGGATTGAAGATTGAGTATTGAGGATTGAAGATTGAGGATTGAAGATTGAGTATTGAGGATTGAAGGCTGACGATTGAGGATTGAGGATTGAGGACTGAGGATAGAGGATTGAGGATTGAAGATTGAGGATTGGGTATTGAGGATTGAAGAATGAGGATTGAGGATTGAGGATTGAGGATTGAGGATTGAAGATTGAGTATTGAGGATTGAAGATTGAGCATTGATGATTGAGAATTGAGGATTGAGGATTGAGGATTGAAGATTGACGATTGAGGATTGAGGATTGAGGATTGAGGATTGAACGTTGAGGACTGAGAGTTGAGGGTTGAGTGATGAGTATTGATGTTTGTGGATAGAGGTTTGAAGATTGCAGTTTGAGTATTTAGTATTGAAAGCTGTGAATTGAGGATATTCTATAGAGGATTGAGGATTGACAACAGATTGTTGAGGACTGAGGTCTGAAGATTGAGGATTCAGGATTTTGGACTCAGAATTGAGGTTTGAGGACTAAGGATTGAGGATTGAAGATTGAGTATTGAGGATTGAGGATTGAGGATTGAAGATTGAGTATTAACGATTGAGGATGGGGGCTGACGGTTCAGGATTGAGGTTTGAGGACAGAGGACTGAGGATAGACCATTGTGAAATGAGGATTTAGGATTGAGGATTGAAGATTGAGAATTGGGTATTGAGGATTGAAGAATGAGGATTGAGGATTGAGGATTGAGGATTGAGGATGAGGGCTGAGGGCTGAGGAATGAGGTTAGAGGACTGAGGACTGAGGATTGAGGATTGAGAATTGAGGATTTAGGATTGAGGATTGAAGATTGAGAATTGGGTATTGAGGATTGAAGAATGAGGATTGAGGATTGAGGATTGAGGATTGAGGATTGAGGATTGCATGTTGTGGATTGGGTATTGAGGATTGAAGACTGAGGATTGAGGATTGAGGATTGAGGATTGAGGATTGAAGATTGAGTATTGAGGATTGAAGATTGAGCATTGATGATTGAGAATTGAGGATTGAGGATTGAGGATTGAAGATTGAGGATTGGGTATTGAGGATTGAAGAATGAGGGTTGAGGATTGAGGATTGAGGACTGAGGATTGAGGATTGAAGATTGAGGATTGGGTATTGAGGATTGAAGAATGAGGATTGAGGATTGAGGATTGAGGATTGAGGATTGAAGATTGAGTATTGAGGACTGAAGATTGAGGATTGAGGATTGAGGATTGAGGATCGAGGATTGAAGATTGAGTATTGAGGATTGAAGATTGAAGATTGAGTATTGAGGATTGAGGATTGAGGATTGAAGATTGAGGATTGAGGGTTGAGGATTGAGGATTGAGGATTGAGGATTGAAGATTGAAAATTGATGATTGAATATTGAGGACTGAGGATTGAGGGTTGTGAATTGAGGACGAGGTCTGAGGGTTGAATATTGATGTTTGAGGTCGGAGGATTGAGGATTGAGGATTGAGAATTGAGGATTGAGGATTGAGGATTGAAGATTGAGGATTGGGTATTGAGGATTGAAGAATAAGAATTGAGGATTGTGGTTTGAGGATTGAGGATTGCAGATTGAGTATTGAGGATTGAAGATTGAGGATTGAGGATTGAGGACTGAAGATTGAGGATTGAGGATTGAGGATTGAGGATTTAGAATTGAAGATTGAGTATTGAGGATTGAAGATTGAGGATTGAGGATTGAGTACTGAGGCTTGAGGATTGAGGATTGAGCATTGAGGATTGAAGATTGAGGACTGGCGATTGAGGATTGAAGATTGAGGATTAAGGATGGAGGATTGGGGATTGAGGATGTAGGATTGGAGATTGATTATTGATGATTGAAGATTGAGAATTGATGATTGGGGATTGAGAATTGAGAATTGAGGATGAGGACTGAGGGTTGAGGATTGAGGTTTGAGGAACGAGGATTGAGGATTGAGGATTGAGGACTAAGGATTGACGATTGAGTATTGAAGATTGAGGATTGATGACTGAGGATTGAGGACTGAGGATTGAGGATTGAGGATTGATGATTGAAGATTGAGTATTGAGGATTGAATATTGAGGATTGAGGATTGAGGATTGAGGATTAAGGATTGAGGATTGAGGATTGAGGATTGAAGATTGAGTATTGAGGATTGAAGATTGAGGATTGAAGATTGAGTATTGAGGATTGAAGGCTGACGATTGAGGATTGAGGATTGAGGACTGAGGATAGAGGATTGAGGATTGAAGATTGAGGATTGGGTATTGAGGATTGAAGAATGAGGATTGAGGATTGAGGATAGAGGATTGAGTGTTGAGGATAGAAGATTGAGTACTGAGGATAGAAGACTGACGATTGAGGATTGAGGATTGAAGATTGAGTATTGAGGATTGAAGACTGACGATTGAGGATTGAGGATTGAGGACTGAGGATTGAGGATTGAGGATTGAGGATTGAAGATTGAGGATTGGGTATTGTGGATTGAAGAATGAGGATTGAGGATTGAGGATTGAGGATTGAGGAATGAAAATTGAGGGTTGAGGGTTGAGGATTGAGGATTGAAGAATGAGTATTGACGATTGAAGATTGAGGATTGAGGATTGAGTATTGAGGACTGAAGATTGACGATTGAGGATTGAGGATTGAGGATTGAAGATTGAGTATTGAGGATTGAAGATTGAGGATTGAGGATTGATCATTGAGGACTGAGGATTGAGGACTGAGGATTGAGGATTGAAGATTCAGGTTTGGGTACTGAGGATTGAAGAATGAGGATTGAGGATTGAGGATTGAGGATTGAGGATTGAAGATTGAGTATTGAGGATTGAAGATTGACGATTGAGGATTGAGGATTGAGGATTGAGGATTGAACGTTGAGGACTGAGAGTTGAGGGTTGAGTGATGAGTATTGATGTTTGTGGATAGAGGTTTGAAGATTGCAGTTTGAGTATTTAGTATTGAAAGCTGTGAATTGAGGATATTCTATAGAGGATTGAGGATTGACAACAGATTGTTGAGGACTGAGGTCTGAAGATTGAGGATTCAGGATTTTGGACTCAGAATTGAGGTTTGAGGACTAAGGATTGAGGATTGAAGATTGAGTATTGAGGATTGAGGATTGAGGATTGAAGATTGAGTATTAACGATTGAGGATGGGGGCTGACGGTTCAGGATTGAGGTTTGAGGACAGAGGACTGAGGATAGAGCATTGAGAAATGAGGATTTAGGATTGAGGATTGAAGATTGAGAATTGGGTATTGAGGATTGAAGAATGAGGATTGAGCATTGAGGATTGAGGATTGAGGATGAGGGCTGAGGGCTGAGGAATGAGGTTAGAGGACTGAGGACTGAGGATTGAGGATTGAGAATTGAGGATTTAGGATTGAGGATTGAAGATTGAGAATTGGGTATTGAGGATTGAAGAATGAGGATTGAGGATTGAGGATTGAGGATTGAGGATTGAGGATTGGATGTTGTGGATTGGGTATTGAGGATTGAAGACTGAGGATTGAGGATTGAGGATTGAGGATTGAGGATTGAAGATTGAGTATTGAGGATTGAAGATTGAGCATTGATGATTGAGAATTGAGGATTGAGGATTGAGGATTGAGCATTGAGGATTGAAGATTGAAGATTCAGTATTGAGGATTGAAGATTGGGAATTGAGGATTGAGGATTGAACACTGACGACTGAGTGTTGAGTGTTGAGTTATGAGAATTGATGTTTGTGGATAGAGGTTTGAAGATTGCAGATTGAGTATTGAGTATTGAAAACTTTGAATTGAGGATATTCTATTGAGGATTGAGGATTGACAACAGATTGATTAGGACTGAGGTCTGAAGATTGAGGATTCAGGATTGAGTATTCAGAATTGAGGATTGAGGACTGAGGATTGAGGATTGAGGATTGAAGATCGAGGATTGAGGATCGGGCATGGGGGCTGACGGTTGAGGATTGAGGTTTGAGGACTGAGGACTGAGGATAGAGCATTGAGAAATGAGGATTGAGGATTGAGGATTGAAGATTGAGTGTTGGGTATTGAGGATTGAAGAATGAGGATTGAGGATTGACGCTTGACGATTGAGGGCTGAGGATGTAGGATTGAAGAGAGAGGACTGAGTGTTGAGAATTGAGTGTTGAGAATTGATGCTTGAGGTTTGAGATTTGATTATTGAATATTCTGGATTGAGTATTGAACCATAAGAGTTCAGGATGTTCTATTGAGTATTGAGAATTGAGGATTGATGGTTGAGTATTGAGGATTGATGGTTGAGGGTTGACTGTTGAATATTGTGGATTGAGGACTGAGGATTGATGATTGAAGATTGAGTATAGAGGGTCGAAGATTGAGGATTGAGTATTGAGGATTGAGGATTGAGGATTGAGGATTGAGGATTGAGTATTGAAGATTGAGGATTGATTATTGAGGATTGAGGATTGAGGATTGAAGATTGAATATTGATGATTGAATATTGAGGACTGAGGATTGAGGGTTGTGTATTGACGACGAGGACTGAGGGTTGAATATTGATGTTTGAGGTCTGAGGGTTAAGGATTGAGGATTGAGAATTGAGGATTGAGGATTGAGGATTGAAGACTGAGGATTGGGTATTGTGGATTGAAGAATGAGGATTGAAGATTGAGGTTTGAGGATTGAGGATTGCAGATTGAGTATTGAGGATTGAAGATTGAGGATTGAGAATTGAGGATTGAAGATTGAGGATTGAGGATTGAGGGTTGAGGATTGAGGGTTGAAGATTGAGTATTGAGGATTGAAGATTGAGGATTCAGGATTGAGTACTGAGGATTGAGGGTTGAGGATTGAGGATTGAAGATTGAGAATTGAAGATTGAGTATTGAGGACTGAACATTGACGATTGAGGATTAAGGATTGAGGATTGAGGACTGAGGATTGAAGATTCAGTATTGAGGATTGAAGGCTGAGGATTGTGGATTGAGGATCTAGGATTGGAGATTGATTATTGAGGATTGAAGATTGAGAATTCAGGATTGAGGATTGAGAATTGAGAATTGAGGATGAGGACTGAGGGTTGAGGATTGAGGTTTGAGAAATGAGGATTGAGGATTCAGTATTGACGATTGAGTATTGATCACTGAGGATTGAGGATTGAGTATTGAGGATTGAAGATTGAATATAGAGGATTGAAGATTCAGGATTGAGGATTGAGTATTGAGGATGGAGGATGAGGGCTGAGGGCTGAGGATTGAGGTTTGAGGATTGCAGGTTGAGTATTGAGGATTGATGATTGAGGATTCAGGATTGAGGATTGAGGATTGAGGATTGATGATTGAGGATTGAGGATTGAAGATTGAGTATTGAGGATTGAAGATTGAGGATTGAGGATTGAGGATTGAGGATTGAGCATTGAAGATTGAGGATTGGGGATTGAGGATTGACGATTGAGGATTGAGTATTGAGGATTGAAGATTGAGTATTGAGGATTGAGTATTGAGGACTTAAGATTGAGGATTGAGGATTGAGGATGGGGGCTGACGGTTGAGGGTTGAGGTTTGAGGACTGAGGACTGAGGATAGAGCATTGAGAAATGAGGATTGCGAATTGAGGATTGAAGATTGAGTATTGGGTATTGAGGATTCAAGAATGAGGATTGAGGATTGAGGATTGAGGATTGAGGATAGAAGATTGAGTATTGAGGATTGAAGACTGACGATTGAGGATTGAGAATTGAGGACTGAGGATTGAGGATTGAGGATTGAGGGTTGAGAATTGATGATTGAGGATTGAAGATTGAGTATTGAGGATTGAAGGTTGAGGATTGAGGATTGACGATTGAGGATTGACGATGAGGGCTGAGGGTTGAGGATTGAGGTTTGAGGACTTAGGACTGAGGATTGAGGATTGAGGATTGAGAATTGGGGATTGAGGATTGAGGATTGAGGATTGAGGATTGGGTATTGAGGATTGAAGAATGAGGGTTGAGGATTGAGGATTGAGGATTGAGGATTGAGGATTGATGATTGAGGTTTGGGTACTGAGGATTGAAGAATGAGGATGAGGATTGAGGATTGAGGATTGAAGGTTGAGTACTGAGGATTGAAGATTGAGGACTGAGGATTGAGGATTGAGGATTGAGGCTTGAAGATTGAGTATTGAGGATTGAAGATTGACGATTGAGGATTGAGAATTGAGGATTGATGATTCAAGATTGAGTATTGAGGATTGTAGAATGAGGATTGAGGATTGAGGTTTGAGGATCGAGGATTGAAGATTTAGTATTGAGGATTGAACATAGAGGATTGAGAATTGAGGATTGAGGAATGAGGATTGAAGATTGAGGATTGGGTATTGAGGATTGAAGAATGAGGGTTGAGGATTGAGGATTGAGGATTGAGGATTGAGGATTGATGATTGAGGTTTGGGTACTGAGGATTGAAGAATGAGGATGAGGGCTGAGGGTTGAGGATTGAGGTTTGAGGACTGAGGAATGAGGATTGATGATTGAGAATTGAGGATTGAGGATTGAGGATTGAAGATTGAGGATTGGGTATTGAGGATTGAAGAATGAGGATTGAGGATTGAGGATTGAGGACTGAGGATTGAGGATTGAATATTGAAGATTGAGTATTGATCAGTGAGGATTGAGGATTGTGGATTGAGGATTGAGGATTGAGGATTGAAGATTGAATATTGAGGATTGAAGATTCAGGATTGAGGATTGAGGATTGAGGATGGAGGATGAGGGCTGAGGGTTGAGGATTGAGGTTTGAGGACTGAGGAATGAGGATTGAGGGTTGAGAATTGAGGATTGAGGATTGAGGATTGAAGATCGAGGATTGGGTATTGAGGATTGAAGAACGAGGATTGAGGATTGAGGAGTGAGGATTGAGGATTGAGGATTGAAGGTTGAGGATTGGGTATTGAGGATTGACGACTGAGGATTGAGGATAGAGGATTGAGGATTGAGGACTGAAGATTGGGTATTGAGGATTGATGGTTGAGAATTGAGGATTGAGGATTGAGGATTGATGATTGAAGATTGAATATTGAGGATTGAAGACTGAGGATTGAGTATTGATGATTGAGGATTGAGGATTGAGGATTGAGGATTGAGTACTGAAGACTGAGGATTGATGATTGAGGATTGAGGATTGAGGATTGAGGATTGAAGATTGAATATTGATGATTGAATATTGAGGACTGAGGATTGAGTGTTGTGGATTGAGGACGAGGACTGAGGGTTGAATATTGATGTTTGAGGTCAGAGGATTAAGGATTGCTGATTGAGAATTGAGGATTGAGGAATGAGGATTGAAGATTGAGTATTGGGTATTGGGGATTGAAGAATGAGGATTGAGGATTCAGGATTGAGGATTGAGGATGAGGGCTGAGGGTTGAGGATTGAGGTTTGAGGACTGAGGACTGAGGATTGAGGATTGAGAATTGAGGATTTAGGATTGAGGATTGAAGATTGAGAATTGGGAATTGAGGATTGAAGAATGAGGATTGAGGATTGAGGATTGTGGATTGAAGGTTGAGGATTGGGTATTGAGGATTGAAGACTGAGGATTGAGGATTGAGGATTGAGGATTGAGGATTGAAGATTGAGTATTGAGGATTGAAGATTGAGGATTGAGGATTGAGGATTGAAGGTTGAGTATTGGGTATTGATGATTGAATATTGAGGACTGAGGATTGAGGGTTGTGTATTGACGACGAGGACTGAGGGTTGAATATTGATGTTTGAGGTCTGAGGGTTAAGGATTGAGGATTGAGAATTGAGGATTGAGGATTGAGGATTGAAGACTGAGGATTGGGTATTGTGGATTGAAGAATGAGGATTGAAGATTGAGGTTTGAGGATTGAGGATTGCAGATTGAGTATTGAGGATTGAAGATTGAGGATTGAGGATTGAGGATTGAAGATTGACGGTTGAGGATTGAGGATTGAGGATTGAGGATTGAACGTTGAGGACTGAGAGTTGAGGGTTGAGTGATGAGTATTGATGTTTGTGGATAGAGGTTTGAAGATTGCAGTTTGAGTATTTAGTATTGAAAGCTGTGAATTGAGGATATTCTATAGAGGATTGAGGATTGACAACAGATTGTTGAGGACTGAGGTCTGAAGATTGAGGATTCAGGATTTTGGACTCAGAATTGAGGTTTGAGGACTAAGGATTGAGGATTGAAGATTGAGTATTGAGGATTGAGGATTGAGGATTGAAGATTGAGTATTAACGATTGAGGATGGGGGCTGACGGTTCAGGATTGAGGTTTGAGGACAGAGGACTGAGGATAGAGCATTGAGAAATGAGGATTTAGGATTGAGGATTGAAGATTGAGAATTGGGTATTGAGGATTGAAGAATGAGGATTGAGGATTGAGGATTGAGGATTGAGGATGAGGGCTGAGGGCTGAGGAATGAGGTTTGAGGACTGAGGACTGAGGATTGAGGATTGAGAATTGAGGATTTAGGATTGAGGATTGAAGATTGAGAATTGGGTATTGAGGATTGAAGAATGAGGATTGAGGATTGAGGATTGAGGATTGAGGATAGAGGATTGGATGTTGTGGATTGGGTATTGAGGATTGAAGACTGAGGATTGAGGATTGAGGATTGAGGATTGAGGATTGAGGATTGAAGATTGAGTATTGAGGATTGAAGATTGAGCATTGATGATTGAGAATTGAGGATTGAGGATTGAGGATTGAAGATTGAGGATTGGGTATTGAGGATTGAAGAATGAGGATTGAGGATTGAGGATTGAGGACTGAGGATTGAGGATTGAAGATTGAGGATTGGGTATTGAGGATTGAAGAATGAGGATTGAGGATTGAGGATTGAGGATTGAGGATTGAAGATTGAGTATTGAGGACTGAAGATTGAGGATTGAGGATTGAAGATTGAGGATCGAGGATTGAAGATTGAGTATTGAGGATTGAAGATTGAAGATTGAGTATTGAGGATTGAGGATTGAGGATTGAAGATTGAGGATTGAGGGTTGAGGATTGAGGATTGAGGATTGAGGATTGAAGATTGAAAATTGATGATTGAATATTGAGGACTGAGGATTGAGGGTTGTGAATTGAGGACGAGGTCTGAGGGTTGAATATTGATGTTTGAGGTCGGAGGATTGAGGATTGAGGATTGAGAATTGAGGATTGAGGATTGAGGATTGAAGATTGAGGATTGGGTATTGAGGATTGAAGAATAAGAATTGAGGATTGTGGTTTGAGGATTGAGGATTGCAGATTGAGTATTGAGGATTGAAGATTGAGGATTGAGGATTGAGGACTGAAGATTGAGGATTGAGGATTGAGGATTGAGGATTTAGAATTGAAGATTGAGTATTGAGGATTGAAGATTGAGGATTGAGGATTGAGTACTGAGGCTTGAGGATTGAGGATTGAGCATTGAGGATTGAAGATTGAGGACTGGCGATTGAGGATTGAAGATTGAGGATTAAGGATGGAGGATTGGGGATTGAGGATGTAGGATTGGAGATTGATTATTGATGATTGAAGATTGAGAATTGATGATTGGGGATTGAGAATTGAGAATTGAGGATGAGGACTGAGGGTTGAGGATTGAGGTTTGAGGAACGAGGATTGAGGATTGAGGATTGAGGACTAAGGATTGACTATTGAGTATTGAAGATTGAGGATTGATGACTGAGGATTGAGGACTGAGGATTGAGGATTGAGGATTGATGATTGAAGATTGAGTATTGAGGATTGAATATTGAGGATTGAGGATTGAGGATTGAGGATTAAGGATTGAGGATTGAGGATTGAGGATTGAAGATTGAGTATTGAGGATTGAAGATTGAGGATTGAGGATTGAGGATTGAGGATTGAGGATTGAATATTGAGGATTGGGGACTGAGTGTTGAGGGTTGAGAGGTGAGTATTGATGTTTGTGGATAGAGATTTGAAGATTGCAGATTGAGTATTGAGTATTGAAATCTGTGAATTGATGATATTCTATTGAGAACTGAGGATTGATGGTTGAGTATTGAGGATTGAGGATTGAGGATTGAGGATTGAGGATTGAGGATTGAGCATTGAGGATTGAAGATTGAAGATTCAGTATTGAGGATTGAGGATTGAGGATTGAGGATGGAGGATGAGGGCTGAGGGTTGAGGATTGAGGTTTGAGGACTGAGGAATGAGGATTGAGGGTTGAGAATTGAGGATTGAGGATTGAGGATTGAAGATCGAGGATTGGGTATTGAGGATTGAAGAATGAGGATTGAGGATTGAGGAGTGAGGATTGAGGATTGAGGATTGAAGGTTGAGGATTGGGTATTGAGGATTGACGACTGAGGATTGAGGATAGAGGATTGAGGATTGAGGACTGAAGATTGGGTATTGAGGATTGAAGGTTGAGAATTGAGGATTGAGGATTGAGGATTGATGATTGAAGATTGAATATTGAGGATTGAAGACTGAGGATTGAGTATTGATGATTGAGGATTGAGGATTGAGGATTGAGGATTGAGTACTGAAGACTGAGGATTGATGATTGAGGATTGAGGATTGAGGATTGAGGATTGAAGATTGAATATTGATGATTGAATATTGAGGACTGAGGATTGAGTGTTGTGGATTGAGGACGAGGACTGAGGGTTGAATATTGATGTTTGAGGTCAGAGGATTAAGGATTGCTGATTGAGGATTGAGGATTGAAGACTGAGGATTGGGTATTGTGGATTGAAGAATGAGGATTGAAGATTGAGGTTTGAGGATTGAGGATTGCAGATTGAGTATTGAGGATTGAAGATTGAGGATTGAGGATTGAGGATTGAAGATTGACGATTGAGGATTGAGGATTGAGGATTGAGGATTGAACGTTGAGGACTGAGAGTTGAGGGTTGAGTGATGAGTATTGATGTTTGTGGATAGAGGTTTGAAGATTGCAGTTTGAGTATTTAGTATTGAAAGCTGTGAATTGAGGATATTCTATAGAGGATTGAGGATTGACAACAGATTGTTGAGGACTGAGGTCTGAAGATTGAGGATTCAGGATTTTGGACTCAGAATTGAGGTTTGAGGACTAAGGATTGAGGATTGAAGATTGAGTATTGAGGATTGAGGATTGAGGATTGAAGATTCAGTATTAACGATTGAGGATGGGGGCTGACGGTTCAGGATTGAGGTTTGAGGACAGAGGACTGAGGATTTAGGATTGAGGATTGAAGATTGAGAATTGGGTATTGAGGATTGAAGAATGAGGATTGAGGATTGAGGATTGAGGATTGAGGATGAGGGCTGAGGGCTGAGGAATGAGGTTAGAGGACTGAGGACTGAGGATTGAGGATTGAGAATTGAGGATTTAGGATTGAGGATTGAAGATTGAGAATTGGGTATTGAGGATTGAAGAATGAGGATTGAGGATTGAGGATTGAGGACTGAGTGTTGTGGATTGAAGATTGAGTATTGAGGATGGAAGACTGACGATTGAGGATTGAGAATTGAGGATTGAGGATCGAGGATTGAGGATTGAAGATTTAGTATTGAGGATAGAAGATAGAGCATTGAGAATTGAGGACTGAGGGCTGAGGATTGAGGATTGAGGATTGAGGATTGAGGATGGAGGATGAGGGCTGAGGGATGAGGATTGAGGTTTGAGGACTGAGGAATGAGGATTGATGATTGAGAATTGAGGATTGAGGATTGAGGATTGAAGATTGAGGATTGGGTATTGAGGATTGAAGAATGAGGATTGAGGATTGAGGATTGAGGACTGAGGATTGAGGATTGAATATTGAAGATTGAGTATTGATCAGTGAGGATTGAGGATTGTGGATTGAGGATTGAGGATTGAGGATTGAAGATTGAATATTGAGGATTGAAGACTCAGGATTGAGGATTGAGGATTGAGGATGGAGGATGAGGGCTGAGGGTTGAGGATTGAGGTTTGAGGACTGAGGAATGAGGATTGAGGGTTGAGAATTGAGGATTGAGGGTTGAGGATTGAAGATCGAGGATTGGGTATTGAGGATTGAAGAATGAGGATTGAGGATTGAGGAGTGAGTATTGAGGATTGAGGATTGAAGGTTGAGGATTGGGTATTGAGGATTGACGACTGAGGATTGAGGATACAGGATTGAGGATTGAGGACTGAAGATTGGCTATTGAGGATTGAAGGTTGAGAATTGAGGATTGAGGATTGAGGATTGATGATTGAAGATTGAATATTGAGGATTGAAGACGGAGGATTGAGTATTGATGATTGAGGATTGAGGATTGAGGATTGAGGATTGAGTATTGATGACTGAGGATTGATGATTGAGGATTGAGGATTGAGGATTGAGGATTGAAGATTGAATATTGATGATTGAATATTGAGGACTGAGGATTGAGTGTTGTGGATTGAGGTCGAGGACTGAGGGTTGAATATTGATGTTTGAGGTCAGAGGATTAAGGATTGCGGATTGAGAATTGAGGATTGAGGAATGAGGATTGAAGATTGAGGATTGGGTATTGAGGATTGAAGAATGAGGATTGAGGATTGAGGTTTGAGGACTGAGGATTGCAGACTGAGTATTGAGGATTGAAGATTGAGTATTGAGGATTGAAGATTGAGGATTGAGGATTGAGGATTGAGGATTGAGTATTGATCAGTGAGGATTGAGGATTGTGGATTGAGGATTGAGGATTGAGGATTGAGGATTGCAGATTCAGGATTGAGGATTGAGGATTGAGGATGGAGGATGAGGGCTGAGGGTTGAGGATTGAGGTTTGAGGACTGAGGAATGAGGATTGAGGGTTGAGAATTGAGGATTGAGGATTGAGGATTGAAGATCGAGGATTGGCTATTGAGGATTGAAGAATGAGGATTGAGGATTGAGGAGTGAGGATTGAGGATTGAGGATTGAAGGTTGAGTATTGGGTATTGAGGATTGAAGAATGAGGATTGAGGATTCAGGATTGAGGATTGAGGATGAGGGCTGAGGGTTGAGGATTGAGGTTTGAGGACTGAGGACTGAGGATTGAGGATTGAGAATTGAGGATTTAGGATTGAGGATTGAAGATTGAGAATTGGGTATTGAGGATTGAAGAATGAGGATTGAGGATTGAGGATTGTGGACTGAAGGTTGAGGATTGGGTATTGAGGATTGAAGACTGAGGATTGAGGATTGAGGATTGAGGATTGAGGATTGAAGATTGAGTATTGAGGATTGAAGATTGAGGATTGAGGATTGAGGATTGAGGATTGTAGATTGAGTATTGAGGATTGAAGATTGAGGATTGAGTATTGAGGATTGAGGATTGAGGATTGAGGATTGAGGATTGAGTATTGAAGATTGAGGATTGATGATTGAGGATTGAGGATTGAGGATTGAAGATTGAATATTGATGATTGAATATTGAGGACTGAGGATTGAGGGTTGTGTATTGACGACGAGGACTGAGGGTTGAATATTGATGTTTGAGGTCTGAGGGTTAAGGATTGAGGATTGAGAATTGAGGATTGAGGATTGAGGATTGAAGACTGAGGATTGGGTATTGTGGATTGAAGAATGAGGATTGAAGATTGAGGTTTGAGGATTGAGGATTGCAGATTGAGTATTGAGGATTGAAGATTGAGGATTGAGGATTGAGGATTGAAGATTGAGGATTGAGGATTGAGGGTTGAGGATTGAGGGTTGAAGATTGAGTATTGAGGATTGAAGATTGAGGACTCAGGATTGAGTACTGAGGATTGAGGGTTGAGGATTGAGGATTGAAGTTTGAGAGTTGAAGATTGAGTATTGAGGACTGAAGATTGACGATTGAGGATTAAGGATTGAGGATTGAGGACTGAGGATTGAAGATTCAGTATTGAGGATTGAAGGTTGAGGATTGTGGATTGAGGATCTAGGATTGTAGATTGATTATTGAGGATTGAAGATTGAGAATTCAGGATTGTGGATTGAGAATTGAGAATTGAGGATGAGGACTGAGGGTTGAGGATTGAGGTTTGAGAAATGAGGATTGAGGATTGAGGATTGAGGATTGAGGATTCAGTATTGACGATTGAGTATTGATCACTGAGGATTGAGGATTGAGTATTGAGGATTGAAGATTGAATATAGAGGATTGAAGATTCAGGATTGAGGATTGAGTATTGAGGATGGAGGATGAGGTCTGAGGGCTGAGGATTGAGGTTTGAGGATTGCAGGTTGAGTATTGAGGATTGAAGATTGAGGTTTCAGGATTGAGGATTGAGGATTGAGGATTGAGGGTTGACAATTGATGATTGAGGATTGAAGATTGAGTATTGAGGATTGAAGGTTGAGGATTGAGGATTGACGATTGAGGATTGACGATGAGGCCTGAGGGTTGAGGATTGAGGTTTGAGGACTGAGGACTGAGGATTGAGGATTGAGGATTGAGAATTGGGGATTGAGGGTTGAGGATTGAAGATTGAGGATTGGGTATTGAGGATTGAAGAATGAGGGTTGAGGATTGAGGATTGAGGATTGAGGATTGAGGATTGAAGATTGAGGTTTGGGTACTGAGGATTGAAGAATGAGGATTGAGGATTGAGGATTGAGGATTGAAGATTGAGTACTGAGGATTGAAGGTTGACGATTGAGGATTGAGGATTGAGGATTGAGGATTGAACGTTGAGGACTGAGTGATGAGGGTTGAGTGATGAGAATTGATGTTTGTGGATAGAGGTTTGAAGATTGCAGTTTGAGTATTGAGTATTGAAAGCTGTGAATTGTGGATATTCTATTGAGGATTGAGGATTGACAATTGATTGTTGAGGACTGAGGGCCGAAGATTGAGGACTGAGGATTGAGGATTGAGGATTGAGGATTGAAGATTGAGTATTGAGGATTGAAGATTGACGATTGAGGATTGAGAATTGAGGATTGATGATTCAAGATTGAGTATTGAGGATTGTAGAATGAGGATTGAGGATTGAGGATTGAGGATCGAGGATTGAAGATTTAGTATTGAGGATTGAACATAGAGGATTGAGAATTGAGGATCGAGGATTGAGGATTGAAGATTGAGGATTGGGTATTGAGGATTGAAGAATGAGGATTGAGGATTGAGGATTGAGGATTGAGTGTTGTGGATTGAAGATTGAGTATTGAGGATTGAGTATTGAGGACTTAAGATTGAGGATTGAGGATTGAGGATGGGGGCTGACGGTTGAGGATTGAGGTTTGAGGACTGAGGACTGAGGATAGAGCATTGAGAAATCAGGATTGCGAATTGAGGATTGAAGATTGAGTATTGGGTATTGAGGATTCAAGAATGAGGATTGAGGATTGAGGATTGAGGATTGAGGATAGAAGATTGAGTATTGAGGATTGAAGACTGACGATTGAGGATTGAGAATTGAGGACTGAGGATTGAGGATTGAGGATTGAGGGTTGAGAATTGATGATTGAGGATTGAAGATTGAGTATTGAGGATTGAAGGTTGAGGATTGAGGATTGACGGTTGAGGATTGACGATGAGGGCTGAGGGTTGAGGATTGAGGTTTGAGGACTTAGGACTGAGGATTGAGGATTGAGGATTGAGAATTGGGGATTGAGGATTGAGGATTGAAGATTGAGGATTGGGTATTGAGGATTGAAGAATGAGGGTTGAGGATTGAGGATTGAGGATTGAGGATTGAGGATTGAAAATTGAGGTTTGGGTACTGAGGATTGAAGAATGAGGATGAGGATTGAGGATTGAGGATTGAAGATTGAGTACTGAGGATTGAAGATTGAGGACTGAGGATTGAGGATTGAGGATTGAGGATTGAAGATTGAGTATTGAGGATTGAAGATTGACGATTGAGGATTGAGAATTGAGGATTGATGATTCAAGATTGAGTATTGAGGATTGTAGAATGAGGATTGAGGATTGAGGATTGAGGATCGAGGATTGAAGATTTAGTATTGAGGATTGAACATAGAGGATTGAGAATTGAGGATTGAGGATTGAGGATTGAAGATTGAGGATTGGGTATTCAGGATTGAAGAATGAGGATTGAGGATTGAGGATTGAGGATTGAGTGTTGTGGATTGAAGATTGAGTATTGAGGATGGAAGACTGACGATTGAGGATTGAGAATTGAGGATTGAGGATCGAGGACTGAGGATTGAAGATTTAGTATTGAGGATTGAAGATAGAGCATTGAGAATTGAGGACTGAGGGCTGAGGATTGAGGATTGAGGATTGAGGATGGAGGATGAGGGCTGAGGGTTGAGGATTGAGGTTTGAGGACTGAGGAATGAGGATTGATGATTGAGAATTGAGGATTGAGGATTGAGGATTGAAGATTGAGGATTGGGTATTGAGGATTGAAGAATGAGGATTGAGGATTGAGGATTGAGGACTGAGGATTGAGGTTTGAATATTGAAGATTGAGTATTGATCAGCGAGGATTGAGGATTGTGGATTGAGGATTGAGGATTGAGGATTGAAGATTGAATATTGAGGATTGAAGATTCAGGATTGAGGATTGAGGGTTGAGGATGGAGGATGAGGGCTGAGGGTTGAGGATTGAGGTTTGAGGACTGAGGAATGAGGACTGAGGGTTGAGAATTGAGGATTGAGGATTGAGGATTGAAGATCGAGGATTGGGTATTGAGGATTGAAGAATGAGGATTGAGGATTGAGGAGTGAGGATTGAGGATTGAGAATTGTGGATTGAAGGTTGAGGATTGGGTATTGAGGATTGAAGACTGAGGATTGAGGATTGAGGATTGAGGATTGAGGATTGAAGATTGAGTATTGAGGATTGAAAATTGAAGATTGAGGATTGAGGATTGAGGATTGAGGATTGAAGATTGAGTATTGAGTATTGAAGATTGAGGATTGAGTATTGAGGATTGAGGATTGAGGACTGAGGATTGAGGATTGAGTATTGAAGATTGAGGATTGATGATTGAGGAATGAGGATTGAGGATTGAAGATTGAATATTGATGATTGAATATTGAGGACTGAGGATTGAGGGTTGTGTATTGACGACGAGGACTGAGGGTTGAATATTGATGTTTGAGGTCTGAGGGTTAAGGATTGAGGATTGAGAATTGAGGATTGAGGATTGAGGATTGAAGACTGAGGATTGGGTATTGTGGATTGAAGAATGAGGATTGAAGATTGAGGTTTGAGGATTGAGGATTGCAGATTGAGTATTGAGGATTGGAGATTGAGGATTGAGGATTGAGGATTGAAGATTGAGGATTGAGGATTGAGGGTTGAGGATTGAGGGTTGAAGATTGAGTATTGAGGATTGAAGATTGAGGACTCAGGATTGAGTACTGAGGATTGAGGGTTGAGGATTGAGGATTGAAGATTGAGAATTGAAGATTGAGTATTGAGGACTGAAGATTGACGATTGAGGATTAAGGATTGAGGATTGAGGACTGAGGATTGAAGATTCAGTATTGAGGATAGAAGGTTGAGGATTGTGGATTGAGGATCTAGGATTGGAGAATGATTATTGAGGATTGAAGATTGAGAATTCAGGATTGTGTATTGAGAATTGAGAATTGAGGATGAGGACTGAGGGTTGAGGATTGAGGTTTGAGAAATGAGGATTGAGGATTGAGGATTGAGGATTGAGGATTGAGGATTGAGGATTCAGTATTGACGATTGAGTATTGATCACTGAGGATTGAGGATTGAGTATTGAGTATTGAAGATTGAATATAGAGGATTGAAGATTCAGGATTGAGGATTGAGTATTGAGGATGGAGGATGAGGGCTGAGGGCTGAGGATTGAGGTTTGAGGATTGCAGGTTGAGTATTGGGGATTGAAGATTGAGGATTCAGGATTGAGGATTGAGGATTGAGGATTGAGGGTTGACAATTGATGATTGAGGATTGAAGATTGAGTATTGAGGATTGAAGGTTGAGGATTGAGGATTGACGATTGAGGATTGACGATGAGGGCTGAGGGTTGAGGATTGAGGTTTGAGGACTGAGGACTGAGGATTGAGGATTGGGGATTGAGAATTGGGGATTGAGGATTGAGGATTGAGGATTGAGGATTGGGTATTGAGGATTGATGAATGAGGGTTGAGGATTGAGGATTGAGGATTGAGGATTGAGGATTGAAGATTGAGGTTTGGGTACTGAGGATTGAAGAATGAGGATTGAGGATTGAGGATTGAGGATTGAAGATTGAGTACTGAGGATTGAAGATTGAGGACTGAGGATTGAGGATTGAGGATTGAGGATTGAAGATTGAGTATTGAGGATTGAAGATTGACGATTGAGGATTGAGAATTGAGGATTGATGATTCAAGATTGAGTATTGAGGATTGTAGAATGAGGATTGAGGATTGAGGATTGAGGATCGAGGATTGAAGATTTAGTATTGAGGATTGAACATAGAGGATTGAGAATTGAGGATTGAGGATTGAGGATTGAAGATTGAGGATTGGGTATTGAGGATTGAAGAATGAGGATTGAGGATTGAGGATTGAGGATTGAGTGTTGTGGATTGAAGATTGAGTATTGAGGATGGAAGACTGACGATTGAGGATTGAGAATTGAGGATTGAGGATCGAGGACTGAGGATTGAAGATTTAGTATTGAGGATTGAAGATAGAGCATTGAGAATTGAGGACTGAGGGCTGAGGATTGAGGATTGAGGATTGAGGATGGAGGATGAGGGCTGAGGGTTGAGGATTGAGGTTTGAGGACTGAGGAATGAGGATTGATGATTGAGAATTGAGGATTGAGGATTGAGGATTGAAGATTGAGGATTGGGTATTGAGGATTGAAGAATGAGGATTGAGGATTGAGGATTGAGGACTGAGGATTGAGGTTTGAATATTGAAGATTGAGTATTGATCAGCGAGGATTGAGGACTGTGGATTGAGGATTGAGGATTGAGGATTGAAGATTGAATATTGTGGATTGAATATTCAGGATTGAGGATTGAGGATTGAGGATGGAGGATGAGGGCTGAGGGTTGAGGATTGATGTTTGAGGACTGAGGAATGAGGATTGAGGGTTGAGAATTGAGGATTGAGGATTGAGGATTGAAGATCGAGGATTGGGTATTGAGGATTGAAGAATGAGGATTGAGGATTGAGGAGTGAGGATTGAGGATTGAGGATTGTGGATTGAAGGTTGAGGATTGGGTATTGAGGATTGAAGACTGAGGATTGAGGATTGAGGATTGAGGATTGAGGATTGAAGATTGAGTATTGAGGATTGAAGATTGAAGATTGAGGATTGAGGATTGAGGATTGAGGATTGAAGATTGAGTATTGAGGATTGAAGATTGAGGATTGAGTATTGAGGATTGAGTATTGAGGACTGAGGATTGAGGATTGAGTATTGAAGATTGAGGATTGATGATTGAGGATTGAGGATTGAGGATTGAGGATTGAAGATTGAATATTGATGATTGAATATTGAGGACTGAGGATTGAGGGTTGTGTATTGACGACGAGGACTGAGGGTTGAATATTGATGTCTGAGGTCTGAGGGTTAAGGATTGAGGATTGAGAATTGAGGATTGAGGATTGAGGATTGAAGACTGAGGATTGGGTATTGTGGATTGAAGAATGAGGATTGAAGATTGAGGTTTGAGGATTGAGGATTGCAGATTGAGTATTGAGGATTGAAGATTGAGGATTGAGGATTGAGGATTGAAGATTGAGGATTGAGGATTGAGGGTTGAGGATTGAGGGTTAAAGATTGAGTATTGAGGATTGAAGATTGAGGACTCAGGATTGAGTACTGAGGATTGAGTGTTGAGGATTGAGGATTGAAGATTGAGAATTGAAGATTGAGTATTGAGGACTGAAGATTGACGATTGAGGATTAAGGATTGAGGATTGAGGCCTGAGGATTGAAGATTCAGTATTGAGGATAGAAGGTTGAGTATTGTGGATTGAGGATCTAGGATTGGAGAATGATTATTGAGGATTGAAGATTGAGAATTCAGGATTGTGGATTGAGAATTGAGAATTGAGGATGAGGACTGAGGGTTGAGGATTGAGGTTTGAGAAATGAGGATTGAGGATTGAGGATTGAGGATTGAGGATTGAGGATTGAGGATTCAGTATTGACGATTGAGTATTGATCACTGAGGATTGAGGATTGAGTATTGAGTATTGAAGATTGAATATAGAGGATTGAAGATTCAGGATTGAGGATTGAGTATTGAGGATTGAAGATCGAGGATTGGGTATTGAGGATTGAAGAATGAGGATTGAGGATTGAGGAGTGAGGATTGAGGATTGAGGATTGAAGGTTGAGGATTGGGTATTGAGGATTGACAACTGAGTATTGAGGATACAGGATTGAGGATTGAGGACTGAAGATTGGGTGTTGAGGATTGAAGGTTGAGAATTGAGGATTGAGGATTGAGGATTGATGATTGAAGATTGAATATTCAGGATTGAAGACTGAGGATTGAGTATTGATGATTGAGGATTGAGGATTGAGGATTGAGGATTGAGTATTGAAGACTGAGGATTGATGATTGAGGATTGAGGATTGAGGATTGAGGATTGAAGATTGAATATTGATGATTGAATATTGAGGACTGAGGATTGAGTGTTGTGGATTGAGGACGAGGACTGAGGGTTGAATATTGATGTTTGAGGTCAGAGGATTAAGGATTGCGGATTGAGAATTGAGGATTGAGGAATGAGGATTGAAGATTGAGGATTGGGTATTGAGGATTGAAGAATGAGGATTGAGGATTGAGGTTTGAGGACTGAGGATTGCAGATTGAGTATTGAGGATTGAAGATTGAGTATTGAGGATTGAAGATTGAGGATTGAGGATTGAGGATTGAGGATTGAGTATTGATCAGTGAGGATTGAGGATTGTGGATTGAGGATTGAGGATTGAGGATTGAGGATTGAAGATTCAGGATTGAGGATTGAGTATTGAGGATGGAGGATGAGGGCTGAGGGTTGAGGATTGAGGTTTGAGGACTGAGGAATGAGGATTGAGGGTTGAGAATTGAGGATTGAGGATTGAGGATTGAAGATCGAGGATTGTCTATTGACGATTGAAGAATGAGGATTGAGGATTGAGGAGTGAGGATTGAGGATTGAGGATTGAAGGTTGAGTATTGGGTATTGAGGATTGAAGAATGAGGATTGAGGATTCAGGATTGAGGATTGAGGATGAGGGCTGAGGGTTGAGGATTGAGGTTTGAGGACTGAGGACTGAGGATTGAGGATTGAAAATTGGGGATTGAGGATTGAGGATTGAAGATTGAGGATTGGGTATTGAGGATTGAAGAATGAGGGTTGAGGATTCAGGATTGAGGATTGAGTATTGAGGATTGAAGATTGAGGTTTGGGTACTGAGGATTGAAGAATGAGGATTGAGGATTGAGGATTGAGGATTGAAGATTGAGTACTGAGGATTGAAGATTGAGGACTGAGGATTGAGGATTGAGGATTGAGGATTGAAGATTGAGTATTGAGGATTGAAGATTGACGATTGAGGATTGAGAATTGAGGATTGATGATTCAAGATTGAGTATTGAGGATTGTAGAATGAGGATTGAGGGTTGAGGATTGAGGATCGAGGATTGAAGATTTAGTATTGAGGATTGAACATAGAGGATTGAGAATTGAGGATTGAGGATTGAGGATTGAAGATTGAGGATTGGGTATTGAGGATTGAAGAATGAGGATTGAGGATTGAGGATTGAGGATTGAGTGTTGTGGATTGAAGATTGAGTATTGAGGATGGAAGACTGACGATTGAGGATTGAGAATTGAGGATTGAGGATCGAGGATTGAGGATTGAAGATTTAGTATTGAGGATTGAAGATAGAGCATTGAGAATTGAGGACTGAGGGCTGAGGATTGAGGATTGAGGATTGAGGATGGAGGATGAGGGCTGAGGGTTGAGGATTGAGGTTTGCGGACTGAGGAATGAGGATTGATGATTGAGAATTGAGGATTGAGGATTGAGGATTGAAGATTGAGGATTGGGTATTGAGGATTGAAGAATGAGGATTGAGGATTGAGGATTGAGGACTGAGGATTGAGGATTGAATATTGAAGATTGAGTATTGATCAGTGAGGATTGAGGATTGTGGATTGAGGATTGAGGATTGAGGATTGAAGATTGAATATTGAGGATTGAAGACTCAGGATTGAGGATTGAGGATTGAGGATGGAGGATGAGGGCTGAGGGTTGAGGATTGAGGTTTGAGGACTGAGGAATGAGGATTGAGGGTTGAGAATTGAGGATTGAGGATTGAGGATTGAAGATCGAGGAGTGGGTATTGAGGATTGAAGAATGAGGTTTGAGGATACAGGATTGAGGATTGAGGACTGAAGATTGGGTATTGAGGATTGAAGGTTGAGAATTGAGGATTGAGGATTGAGGATTGATGATTGAAGATTGAATATTGAGGATTGAAGACTGAGGATTGAGTATTGATGATTGAGGATTGAGGATTGAGGATTGAGGATTGAGTATTGAAGACTGAGGATTGATGATTGAGGATTGAGGATTGAGGATTGAGGATTGAAGATTGAATATTGATGATTGAATATTGAGGACTGAGGATTGAGTGTTGTGGATTGAGGACGAGGACTGAGGGTTGAATATTGATGTTTGAAGTCAGAGGATTAAGGATTGCGGATTGAGAATTGAGGATTGAGGAATGAGGATTGAAGATTGAGGATTGGGTATTGAGGATTGAAGAATGAGGATTGCGGATTGAGGTTTGAGGACTGAGGATTGCAGATTGAGTATTGAGGATTGAAGATTGAGTATTGAGGATTGAAGATTGAGGATTGAGGATTGAGGATTGAGGATTGAGTATTGATCAGTGAGGATTGAGGATTGTGGATTGAGGATTGAGGATTGAGGATTGAGGATTGAAGATTCAGGATTGAGGATTGAGGATTGAGGATGGAGGATGAGGGCTGAGGGTTGAGGATTGAGGTTTGAGGACTGAGGAATGAGGATTGAGGGTTGAGAATTGAGGATTGAGGATTGAGGTTGAAGATCGAGGATTGGCTATTGAGGATTGAAGAATGAGGATTGAGGATTGAGGAGTGAGGATTGAGGATTGAGGATTGAAGGTTGAGTATTGGGTATTGAGGATTGAAGAATGAGGATTGAGGATTCAGGATTGAGGATTGAGGATGAGGGCTGAGGGTTGAGGATTGAGGTTTGAGGACTGAGGACTGAGGATTGATGATTGAGAATTGAGGATTGAGGATTGAGGATTGAAGATTGAGGATTGGGTATAGAGCATTGAAGAATGAGGATAGAGGATTGAGGATTGAGGATTGAGGATTGAGGATTGAGTATTGAAGATTGAGTATTGATCAGTGAGGATTGAGGATTGTGGATTGAGGATTGAGGATTGAGGATTGAAGATTGAATATTGAGGATTGAAGATTTAGGATTGAGGATTGAGGATTGAGGATGGAGGATGAGGGCTGAGGGTTGAGGATTGAGGTTTGAGGACTGAGGAATGAGGATTGAGGGTTGAGAATTGAGGATTGAGGATTGAGGATTGAAGATCGAGGATTGGGTGTTGAGGATTGAAGAATGAGGATTGAGGATTGAGGAGTGAGGATTGAGGATTGAGGATTGAAGGTTGAGGATTGGGTATTGAGGATTGACGACTGAGAATTGAGGATAGAGGATTGAGGATTGAGGACTGAAGATTGGGTATTGGGGATTGAAGGTTGAGGATTGAGGATTGAGGATTGAGGATTGAAGATTGAAGATTGAATATTGAGGATTGAAGATTGAGGATTGAGTATTGAGGATTGAGGATTGAGGATTGAGGATTGTGGATTGAGTATTGAAGACTGAGGACTGATGATTGAGGATTAAGGATTGAGGATTGAGTATTGAAGATTGAAGGATTGAGTATTGAGTATTGAAGGATTGATGATTGAATATTGAGGACTGAGGATTGAGTGTTGTGGATTGAGGACGAGGACTGAGGGTTGAATACTGATGTTTGAGGTCTGAGGATTAAGGATTGCGGATTGGGAATTGAGGATTGAGGAATGAGGATCGAAGATTGAGGATTGGGTATTGAGGATTGAAGAATGAGGATTGAGGATTGAGGTTTGAGGACTGAGGATTGCAGATTGAGTATTGAGGTTTGAAGATTGAGTATTGAGGATTGAAGATTGAGGATTGAGGATTGAGGATTGAAGATTGAGTATTGAGGATTGAAGATTGAGGATTGAGTATTGAGGATTGAGGATTGAGGATTGAAGATTGAAGATTGAATATTGAGGATTGAAGATTGAGGATTGAGTATTGAGGATTGCAGATTGAGTATTGAGGATTGAAGATTGAGGATTGAGGATTGAGGATTGAAGATTGAGGATTGAGGATTGAGGGTTGAGGACTGAGGATTGAAGATTGAGTATTGAGGATTGAAGATTGAGGACTCAGGATTGAGTACTGAGGATTGAGGGTTGAGGATTGAGGATTGAAGATTGAGAATTGAAGATTGAGTATTGAGGACTGAAGATTGACGATTGAGGATTAAGGATTGAGGACTGAGGACTGAGGATTGAAGATTCAGTATAGAGGATTGAAGGTTGAGGATTGTGGATTGAGGATCTAGGATTGGAGATTGATTATTGAGGATTGAAGATTGAGAATTCAGGATTGAGGATTGAGAATTGAGAATTGAGGATGAGGACTGAGGGTTGAGGATTGAGGTTTGAGAAATGAGGATTGAGGATTGAGGATTGAGGATTGAGGATTGAGGATTGAGGATTCAGTATTGACGATTGAGTATTGATCACTGAGGATTGAGGATTGAGTATTGAGGATTGAAGATTGAATATAGAGGATTGAAGATTCAGGATTGAGGATTGAGTATTGAGGATGGAGGATGAGGGCTGAGGGCTGAGGATTGAGGTTTGAGGATTGCAGGTTGAGTATTGAGGATTGAAGATTGAGGATTCAGGATTGAGGATTGAGGATTGAGGATTGAGGATTGAGGATTGAGGATTGAAGATTGAGTATTGAGGATTGAAGATTGAGGATTGAGGATTGAGGATTGAGGATTGAGCATTGAAGGTTGAGGATTGGGGATTGAGGATTGACGATTGAGTATTGAGTATTGAGCATTGAATATTGAGTATTGAGGATTGAGTATTGAGGACTTAAGATTAAGGTTGAGGATTGAGGAAGGGGGCTGACGGTTGAGGATTGAGGTTTGAGGCCTGAGGACTGAGGATAGAGCATTGAGAAATGAGGATTGCGTATTGAGGATTGAAGATTGAGTATTGGGTATTGAGGATTCAAGAATGGGGATTGAGGATTGAGGATTGAGGATTGAGGATAGAAGATTGAGTATTGAGGATTGAAGACTGACGATTGAGGATTGAGAATTGAGGACTGAGGATTGAGGATTGAGGATTGAGGGTTGAGAATTGATGATTGAGGATTGAAGATTGAGTATTGAGGATTGATGGTTGAGGATTGAGGATTGACGATTGAGGATTGACGATGAGGGCTGAGGGTTGAGGATTGAGGTTTGAGGACTGAGGACTGAGGATTGAGGATTGAGGATTGAGAATTGGGGATTGAGGATTGAGGATTGAAGATTGAGGATTGGGTATTGAGGATTGAAGAATGAGATTTGAGGATTGAGGATTGAGGATTGAGGATTGAGGATTGAGGATTGAGGATTGAAGATTGAGGTTTGGGTACTGAGAATTGAAGAATGAGGATTGAGGATTGAGGATTGAGGATTGAAGATTGAGTACTGAGGATTGAAGATTGACGATTGAGGATTGAGGATTGAGGATTGAGGATTGAACGTTGAGGACTGAGTGATGAGGGCTGAGTGATGAGAATTGATGTTTGTGGATAGAGGTTTGAAGATTGCAGTTTGAGTATTGAGTATTGAAAGCTGTGAATTGTGGATATTCTATTGAGGATTGAGGATTGACAATTGATTGTTGAGGACTGAGGGCCGAAGATTGAGGACTGAGGATTGAGGATTGAGGATTGACGACTGAAATTGAGTATTGAGGATTGAAGATTGACGATTGAGGATTGAGAATTGAGGATTGATGATTCAAGATTGAGTATTGAGGATTGTAGAATGAGGATTGAGGATTGAGGATTGAGGATCGAGGATTGAAGATTTAGTATTGAGGATTGAACATAGAGGATTGAGAATTGAGGATTGAGGATTGAGGATTGAAGAATGAGGATTGGGTATTGAGGATTGAAGAATGAGGATTGAGGATTGAGGATTGAGGATTGAGTGTTGTGGATTGAAGATTGAGTATTGAGGATGGAAGATTGAGTATTGAGGATTGAGGATTGAGGATTTAAGATTGAGGATTGAGGATTGAGGATGGGGGCTGACGGTTGAGGATTGAGGTTTGAGGACTGAGGTCTGAGGATAGAGCATTGAGAAATGGGGATTGAGAATATGCGGATTGAAGATTGAGTATTGGGTATTGAGGATTCAAGAATGAGGATTGAGGATTGAGGATTGAGGATTGAGGATAGAAGATTGAGTATTGAGGATTGAAGACTGACGATTGAGGATTGAGAATTGAGGATTGAGGATTGTGGATTGAAGACTGAGGATTGGGTATTGTGGATTGAAGAATGAGGATTGAAGATTGAGGTTTGAGGATTGAGGATTGCAGATTGAGTATTGAGGATTGAAGATTGAGGATTGAGGATTGAGGATTGAAGATTGAGGATTGAGGATTGAGGGTTGAGGATTGAGGGTTGAAGATTGGGTATTGAGGATTGAAGATTGAGGACTCAGGATTGAGTACTGAGGATTGAGGGTTGAGGATTGAGGATTGAAGATTGAGAATTGAAGATTGAGTATTGAGGACTGAAGATTGACGATTGAGGATTAAGGATTGAGGATTGAGGACTGAGGATTGAAGATTCAGTATTGAGGATTGAAGGTTGAGGATTGTGGATTGAGGATCTAGGATTGGAAATTGATTATTGAGGATTGAAGATTGAGAATTCAGGATTGAGGATTGAGAATTGAGAATTGAGGATGAGGACTGAGGGTTGAGGATTGAGGTTTGAGAAATGAGGATTGAGGGTTGAGGATTGAGGATTGAGGATTGAGGATTGAGGATTCAGTATTGACGATTGAGTATTGATCACTGAGGATTGAGGATTGAGTATTGAGGATTGAAGATTGAATATAGAGGATTGAAGATTCAGGATTGAGGATTGAGTATTGAGGATGGAGGATGAGGGCTGAGGGCTGAGGATTGAGGTTTGAGGATTGCAGATTGAGTATTGAGGATTGAAGATTGAGGTTTGGGTACTGAGGATTGAAGAATGAGTATTGAGGATTGAGTATTGAGGATTGAGGATTGAGGATTGAAGATTGAGTATTGAGGATTGAAGATTGACGATTGAGGATTGAGGATTGAGGATTGAGGATTGAACGTTGAGGACTGAGTGTTGAGGGTTGAGTGATGAGAATTGATGTTTGTGGATAGAGGTTTGAAGATTGCAGTTTGCGTATTGAGTATTGAAAGCTGTGAATTGAGGATATTCTATTGAGGATTGAGGATTGACAATTGATAGTTGAGGACTGAGGGCCGAAGATTGAGGACACAGGATTGAGGATTGAGGACTGAGTGTTGAGTATTGAAGATTGAGTATTGAGGGTTGAAGACTGACGATTGAGGATTGAGGATTGAGGATTGAGGATTGAGGATTGAGGATTGAGGATTGAGTATTGAGGATTGAAGATTGAGGATTGAGGATTGAGGATTGAGGATTGAGGATTGAATATTGAGGATTGGGGACTGAGTGTTGAGTGTTGAGAGGTGAGAATTGATGTTTGTGGATAGAGATTTGAAGATTGCAGATTGAGAATTGAGTATTGAAAACTGTGAATTGATGATATTCTATTGAGAACTGAGGATTGATGGTTGAGTATTGAGGATTGAAGATTGAGGATTGAAGAATGAGTATTGAAGATTGAGGATTGATGATTGATGATTGAGGATTGAGGTTTGAGGATTGAGTATTAAGTATTGAAGATTGAGGATTGATGATTGAGCATTCAGGATTGAGGATTGAGGATTGAGGATTGAGGATTGATTATTGAGGATTGAAGATTGATTATTGATGATTGAAGATTGAGGACTGAGGATTGAGGGTTGAGGATTGAGGACGAGGTCTGACGGTTGAGGATTGAGGTTTGAGCATTGAGGATTAAGGATTGAGGACTGAGGCTTGAGGATTGACGACTGAGCATAGAGGATTGGAGATTGAGGACTGGCGATTGAGGATTGAAGATTGAGGATTAAGGACTGAGGATTGGGGATTGAAGATCTAGGATTGGAGATTGATTTTTGGGGATTGAAGGTTGAGGATTGAGGATTGAGGATTGAGAATTGAGAATGGAGGATGTGGACTGAGGGTTGAGGATTGAGGCTTGAGGAACGAGGATTGAGGATTGAGGATTGAGGACTGAGGATTGACGATTGAGTATTGAAGAGTGAGGATTTATGACTGAGGATTGAGGATTGAGGATTGAGGATTGAGGATAGAGGATTGAAGATTGAGTATTGGGGATTGAATATTGAGGATTGAGGATTGAGGATTGAGAATGAGGGCTGAGGGTTGAGGATTGAGGTTTGAGTATAGAATCCTGAGAATTCAGGATATTCTATTGAGCATTGAGAATTTAGGATTGATGGTTGAGTATTGAGGATTGAGGATTGAGGATTGAGGATTGAGTATTGAAGATTGAGGATTGATGATTGAGGATTGAGGACTGAGCATTGAGGTTTGACGCTTGAGGATTGAGTGTTGAGGATGTAGGATTGAAGAGAGAGGACTGAATGTTGAGGATTGAGTGTTGAGAATTGATGCTTGAGGCTTGAGATTTGATTATTGAATATTCTGGATTGAGTATTGAACCATCAGAATTCAGGATGTTCTATTGAGTATTGAGAATTGAGGATTGGTGGTTGAGTATTGAGGATTGAGGATTGAGGATTGAAGATTGAGTATTGAGGATTGAAGATTAACGATTGAGGATTGAGGATTGAGGATTGAGGATTGAACGTTGAGGACTGAGTGTTGAGGGTTGAGTGATGAGAATTGATGTTTGTGGATAGAGGTTTGAAGATTGCAGTTTGAGTATTGAGTATTGAAAGCTGTGAATTGCGGATATTCTATTGAGGATTGAGGATTGACAATTGATAGTTGAGGACTGAGGGCTGAAGATTGAGGACTCAGGATTGAGGATTCAGAATTGAGGTTTGAGGACTGAGGATTGAGTACTGAGGATTGAGGATTGAGGATTGAGGATTGAAGATCGAGAATTGAAGATTGAGTATTGAGGACTGAAGATTGACGATTGAGGATTAAGGATTGAGGATTGAGGATTGAGGATTGAAGATTCAGTATTGAGGATTGATGGTTGAGTATTGTGGATTGAGGATCTAGGATTGGAGGTTGATTATTGAGGATTGAAGATTGAGAATTCAGGATTGAGGATTGAGAATTGAGAATTGAGGATGAGGACTGAGGGTTGAGGATTGAGGATTGAGAAATGAGGATTGAGGGTTGCGGATTGAGGATTGAGGATTGAGGCTTGAGGATTCAGTATTGACGATTCAGTATTGATCAATGAGGATTGAGGATTCAGTATTGAGGATTGAAGGTTGAATATAGAGGATTGAAGATTCAGGATTGAGGATTGAGTATTGAGAATGGAGGATGAGGGCTGAGGGCTGAGGATTGAGGTTTGAGGATTGCAGATTGAGTATTGAGGATTCAAGATTGAGGATTGAGGATTGGGGATTGAGGATTGAGGATTTAGGATTGAAGATTGAGTATTGAGGATTGAAGATTGAGGATTGAGTATTAAGTATTGAAGATTGAGGATTGATGATTGAGCATTGAGGATTGAGGATTGAGGATTGAGGATTGAGGATTGAAGATAGAGGATTGAAGATTGAGGATTGGGGATTGAGGAGTGACGATTGAGTATTTAGGATTGAGGATTGAGAATTGAGGATTGATGATTCAAGATTGAGTATTGAGGATTGTAGAGTGAGGATTGAGGATTGAGGATTGAGGATCGAGGATTGAAGATTCAGTATTGAGCATTGAAGATAGGCGATTGAGAATTGAGGATTGAGGATTGAGGATTGAAGATTGAGGATTGGGTATTGAGGATTGAAGAATGAGGATTGAGGATTGAGGATTGACTGTTGTGGATTGAAGATTGAGTATTGAGGATAGAAGACTGACGATTGAGGATTGAGAATTGAGTATCGAAGGTTGAGGATTGAAGATTTAGTATTGAGGATTGAAGATAGAGGGTTGAGAATTGAGGATTGAGGATTGAAGATTGAAGATTGAGGATTGGGTACTGAGGATTGAAGAATGAGGATTGAGGATTGAGGATTGAGGATTGAAGATCGAGGATTGAGGATTGAGGATGAGGGCTGACGGTTGAGGATTTATGTTTGAGGACTGAGGACTGAGGATAGAGTATTGAGAAATGAGGATTGAGGATTGAGGATTGAAGATTGAGTATTGGGTATTGAGGATTGAAGAATGAGGATTGAGGATTGAGGTTTGAGGATTGAGGATTGAAGATTGAGTATTGAGGATTGAAGACTGAGGATTGAGGATTGAGGATTGAGGACTGAGTATTGACGCTTGAGGATTGAGGGTTGAGGATGTAGGATTGAAGAGAGTGGACTGAGTATTGAGGATTGAGTGTTGAGAATTGATGCTTGAGGTTTGAGGTTTGATTATTGAATATTCTGGATTGAGTATTGAACCGTAAGAATTCAGGATGTTCTATTGAGTATTGAGAATTGAGGATTGATGGTTGAGTATTGAGGATTGATGGCTGAGTATTGAGGATTGATGTCTGAGGGTTGAGTGTTGAATATTGAGGATTGAGTATTGAGGATTGAGGAGTGATTATTGAGGACTGAAGATTGATTATTGATGATTGAAGATTGAGGACTGAGGATTGAGGGTTGAGGATTGAGGACGGGGACTGACGGTTGAGGATTGAGGTTTGAGCATTGAGGATTGAGGATTGAGGACTGAGGCTTGAGGATTGACGACTGAGCATAGAGGATTGGAGATTGAGGACTGGCGATTGAGGATTGAAGATTGAGGATTAAGGACTGAGGATTGGGGATTGAAGATCTAGGATTGGAGATTGATTTTTGGGGATTGAAGGATGAGGATTGAGGATTGAGGATTGAGAATTGAGAATTGAGGATGTGGACTGAGGGTTGAGGATTGAGGCTTGAGGAACGAGGATTGAGGATTGAGGATTGAGGACTGAGGATTGACGATTGAGTACTGAAGATTGAGGATTTATGACTGAGGATTGAGGATTGAGGATTGAGGATTGAGGATTGAGTATTGAGGATTGACGCTTGAGGATTGAGTGTTGAGGATGTAGGATTGAAGAGAGAGGACTGAATGTTGAGGATTGAGTGTTGAGAATTGATGCTTGAGGTTTGAGATTTGATTATTGAATATTCTGGATTGAGTATTGAACCATCAGAATTCAGGATGTTCTATTGAGTATTGAGAATTGAGGATTGCTTGTTGAGTATTGAGGATTGATGGTTGAGGGTTGAGTGTTGAATATTGAGGATTGAGGATTGAGGATTGAGGATTGAGTATTGAAGATTGAGGATTGAGGATTGAGGATTGAGGATTGAAGATTGAGTATTGAGGATAGAAGACTGACGATTGAGGATTGAGTATTGAAGATTGAGGATCGAGGATTGAGGATTGACGATTTAGTATTGATGATTGAAAATTGAGGAATGAGGATTTGGGATTGAGGATTGAGTATTGAGGTTTGAGGACTGATGACTGAGGATTGTGGATTGAGGATTGAGGATTGAAGATCGAGGATTGAAGATTTAGTATTGAGGATTGAAGATAGAGGATTGAGAATTGAGGATTGAGGCTTGAGTATTGAAGATTGAGGATTGGGTATTGAGGATTGAAGGATGAGGATTGAGGATTGAGGGTTGAGGATTGAGTGTTGAGGATTGAAGATTGAGTATTGAGGATAGAAGACTGACGATTGAGGATTGAGAATTGAGGATTGAGTATCGAGGATTGAGGATTGAAGATTTAGTATTGAGGATTGAAGATAGAGGATTGAGAATTGAGGATTGATGATTGAGGATTGAAGATTGAGTATTGAGGATTGAAGGTTGAGGATTGAGGATTGAGGAGTGAGGATTGACGATGAGTGCTGAGGGTTGAGGATTGAGGTTTGAGGACTGAGGACTGACGGTTGAGGATTGAGAATTGAGGATTGAGGATTGAGGATTGAAGATTGAGGTTTGGGTACTGAGGATTGAAGAATGAGGATTGAGGATTGAGGATTGAGGATTGAGGATTGAAGATTGAGTATTGGGTATTGAGGATTGAAGAATGAGGATTGAGGATTGAGGTTTGAGGATTGAGGATTGAAGAGTGAGTATTGAGGATCGAAGGCTGACGATTGAGGATTGAAAATTGGGAATTGAGGATTGAGGATTGAACATTGAGGACTGAGTGTTGAGTGGTGAGTGATGAGAATTGATGTTTGTGGATAGAGGTTTGAAGATTGCAGATTGAGTATTGAGTATTGAAAACTTTGAATTGAGGATATTCTATTGAGGATTGAGGATTGACAACAGATTGATTAGGACTGAGGTCTGAAGATTGAGGATTCAGGACTGAGGATTCAGAATTGAGGTTTGAGGGCTAAGGATTGAGGATTGAAGATTGAGTATTGAGGATTGAGGATTGAGGATAGAAGATCGAGGATTGAGGATTGAGGATGGTGGCTGACGGTTGAGGATTGAGGTTTGAGGAATGAGGACTGAGGATAGAGCATTGAGAAATGAGGATTGAGGATTGAGGATTGAAGATTCAGTATTGGGTATTGAGGATTGAAGAATGAGGATTGAGGATTGAGGATTGAGGATTGAGGATGAGGGCTGAGGGTTGAGGACTGAGGTTTGAGGACTGAGGACTGAGGATTGAGGATTGAGAACTGAGGATTTAGGGTTGAGTATTGAAGATTGAGGATTGATGATTGAGCATTGAGGATTGAGTATTGAGGATTGACGCTTGAGGATTGAGGGTTGAGTATGTAGGACTGAAGAGAGAGGACTGAGTGTTGAGGATTGAGTGTTGAGGATTGATGCTTGAGGTTTGAGGTTTGATTATTGAATATTCTTGATTGAGTATTGAACCGTCAGAATTCAGGATGTTCTATTGAGTATTGAGAATTGAGGATTGATGGTTGAGCTTTGAGGATTGATGGTTGAGGGTTGAGTGTTGAATATAGAGGATTGAGGATTGAGGATTGAGGATTGAGTATTGAAGATTGAGGATTGATGATTGAGGATGGAGGATTGAGGATTGGGGATTGAGGATTGAGCATTGAGGTTTGAGGACTGAGGTCTGAGGATTGAGGATTGAGGATTGAGGATTGAGGATGAGGGCTGAGGGTTGAGGATTGAGGTTTGAGGACTGAGGACTGAGGATTGATGATTGAGAATTGAGGATTGAGGATTGAGGATTGAAGATTGAGGATTGGGTATTGAGGATTGAAGAATGAGGATTGAGGATTGAGGATTGAGGATTGAGGATTGAGGATTGAGTATTGAAGATTGAGTATTGATCAGTGAGGATTGAGGATTGTGGATTGAGGATTGAGGATTGAGGATTGAAGATTGAATATTGAGGATTGAAGATTCAGGATTGAGGATTGAGGATTGAGGATGGAGGATGAGGGCTGAGGGTTGAGGATTGAGGTTTGAGGACTGAGGAATGAGGATTGAGGGTTGAGAATTGAGGATTGAGGATTGATGATTGAAGATCGAGGATTGGGTATTGAGGATTGAAGAATGAGGATTGAGGATTGAGGATTGAGGATTGAGGATTGAGGATTGAGGATTGAGTATTGAAGACTGAGGATTGATGATTGAGGATTGAGGATTGAGGATTGAGTATTGAAGATTGAATATTGATGATTGAATATTGAGGACTGAGGATTGAGTGTTGTGGATTGAGGACGAGGACTGAGGGTTGAATACTGATGTTTGAGGTCTGAGGATTAAGGATTGCGGATTGGGAATTGAGGAATGAGGAATGAGGATCGAAGATTGAGGATTGGGTACTGAGGATTGAAGAATGAGGATTGAGGATTGAGGTTTGAGGACTGAGGATTGCAGATTGAGTATTGAGGATTGAAGATTGAGGATTGAGGATTGAGGATTGAGGATGAGGGCTGAGGGTTGGGGATTGAGGTTTGAGGACTGAGGACTGAGGATTGATGATTGAGAATTGAGGATTGAGGATTGAGGATTGAAGATTGAGGATTGGGTATTGAGGATTGAAGAATGAGGATTGAGGATTGAGGATTGAGGATTGAGGATTGAGGATTGAGTATTGAAGATTGAGTATTTATCAGTGAGGATTGAGGATTGTGGATTGAGGATTGAGGATTGAGGATTGAAGGTTGAATATTGAGGATTGAAGATTCAGGATTGAGGATTGAGGATTGAGAATGGAGGATGAGGGCTGAGGGTTGAGGATTGAGGTTTGAGGACTGAGGAATGAGGATTGAGGGTTGAGAATTGAGGATTGAGGATTGAGGATAGAAGATCGAGGATTGGGTATTGAGGATTGAAGAATGAGGATTGAGGATTGAGGAGTGAGGATGGAGGATTGAGGATTGAAGGTTGAGGATTGGGTACTGAGGATTGACGACTGAGAATTGAGGATAGAGGATTGAGGATTGAGGACTGAAGATTGGGTATTGAGGATTGAAGGTTGAGGATTGAGGGTTGAGGATTGAGGATTGAGGATGAGGGCTGAGGGTTGAGGATTGAGGTTTGAGGACTGAGTACTGAGGATTGAGGATTGAGAATTGAGGATTTAGGGTTGAGTATTGAAGATTGAGGATTGATGATTGAGGATTGAGGATTGAGTATTGAGGATTGACGCTTGAGGATTGAGGGTTGAGTATGTAGGACTGAAGAGAGAGGACTGAGTGTTGAGGATTGAGTGTTGAGGATTGATGCTTGAGGTTTGAGGTTTGATTATTGAATATTCTTGATTGAGTATTGAACCATCAGAATTCAGGATGTTCTATTGAGTATTGAGAATTGAGGATTGATGGTTGAGTTTTGAGGATTGATGGTTGAGGGTTGAGTGTTGAATATAGAGGATTGAGGATTGAGGATTGAGGATTGAGTATTGAAGATTGAGGATTGATGATTGAGGATTGAGGATTGAGGATTGGGGATTGAGGATTGAGCATTGAGGTTTGAGGATTGAGGATTGAGGATTGAAGATTGAGGATTGAGGATTGAGGATTGAGGATTGAGTATTGAAGATTGAGTATTGATCACTGAGGATTGAGGATTGAGGATTGAGGTTTGAGGATTGAGGATAGAATATTGAATGTTGAGGATTGAAGATTCAGGATTGAGGATTGGCGATTGAGGATGGAGGATGAGGGCTGAGGGTTGAGGATTGAGGTATCAGTATTGAATCCTGAGAATTCAGCATATTCTATTGAGTATCGAGAATTGAGGGTTGATGGTTAGTATTGAGGATTGAGGATTGAGGATTGAGTGCTGAAGATTGAGGATTGATGATTGAAGATTGAGGATTGGGTATTGAGGATTGAGGAATGAGTATTGAAGATTGAGGGTTGGTGATTGAGGATTGAGGATTGAGGATTGGGGATTGAGGATTGAGCATTGATGTTTGAGGACTGAGTGCTGAGGATTGAGGATTGAGGATTGAGGATTGAAGATTGAGTATTGGGGATTGAATATTGAGGATTGAGGATTGAGAATGAGGGCTGAGGGTTGAGGATTGAGGTTTGAGTATAGAATCCTGAGAATTCAGGATATTCTATTGAGTATCGAGAATTGAGGATTGAGGATTGAGGATTGAGTGTTGAAGATTAAGGATTGATGATTGAAGATTGAGGATTGGGGATTGAGGATTGAGGAATGAGTATTGAAGATTGAGGATTGATGATTGAGGATTGAGGATTGGGGATTGAGGATTGAGCATTGAGGTTTGAGGACAGAGGGCTGAGTATTGAGGATTGAGGATTGAGGATTGAGGATGAGGGCTGAGGGTCGAGGATTGAGGTTTGAGGACTGAGGACTGAGGATTGAGGATTGAGAATTGAGGATTTAGGATTGAGGATTGAAGATTGAGAATTGGGTATTGAGGTTTGAAGAATGAGGATTGAGGGTTGAGGATTGAGGACGAGGACTGACGGTTGAGGATTGAGGTTTGAGGATTGAGGATTGAGGATTGAGGACTGAGGCTTGAGGATTGACGATTGAGCATAGAGGATTGAAGATTGAGGACTGGCGATTGAGGATTGAAGATTGAGGATTAAGGACTGAGGATTGGGGATTGACGATCTAAGATTGGAGATTGATTTTTGGAGATTGAAGGTTGAGGATTGAGGATTGAGGATTGAGAATTGAGAATTGAGGATGTGGACTGAGGGTTGAGGATTGAGGTTTGAGGACCGGGGGTTGAGGATTGAGGATTGAGGACTGAGGATTGACGATTGAGTATTGAAGATTGAGGATTTATGACTGAGGATTGAGGATTGAGGATTGAGGATTGAGAATTGAGGATTGAAGATTGAGTATTGGGGATTGAATATTGAGGACTGAGGATTGAGGATTGAGAATGAGGGCTGAGGGTTGAGGATTGAGGTTAGAGGATTGAGGATTGAGGATTGAGGATTGAGGACTGAGGCTTGAGGATTGAGGATGGAGCATTGAGGATTGAAGATTGAATGTTGAGGATTGAACATTCAGGATTGAGGATTGGCGGTTGACAATGGAGGACGAGGGCTGAGGGTTGAGGATTGAGGTTTCAGTATTGAATCCTGAGAATTCAGGATATTCTATTGAGTATCGAGAATTGAGGATTGATGGTTAGTATTGAGGATTGAGGATTGAGGATTGAGTGTTGAAGATAGAGGATTGATGATTGAAGATTGAGGATTGAGGTTTGAGGATTGAGGATTGAGGATTGAGGACTGAGGCTTGAGGATTGAGGATTGAGCATTGAGGATTGAAGATTGAGGATTGGGTATTGAGGTTTGAAGAATGAGGATTGAGGATTGAGGATTGAGGATTGAGGTTTGAGGACCTAGGATTGGAGATTGATTATTGAGGATTGAAGATTGGGGATTGAGGATTGAGGATTGAGGATCTAGGATTGGAGATTGATTATTGAGGATGAAGATTGAGAATTGGGTATTGAGGTTTGAGGAATGAGGATTGAGGATTGAGGATTGATGATTGAGGATTGAGGATTGAGGATTGGGGATTGAGGATTGAGCATTGTGGTTTGAGGACTGAGGGCTGAGGATTGAGGATTGAGGATTGAGGATTGAGGATGAGGGCTGAGGGTTGAGGATTGAGGCTTGAGGTCTGAGGACTGAGGATTGAGGATTGAGAATTGAGGATTTAGGATTGAGGATTGAAGATTGAGGATTGGGTATTGAGGATTGAAGAATGAGGATTGAGGATTGAGGATTGAGGATTGAGGATTGAGGATTGACGATTGAGGATTGATTATTGAGGATTGAAGATTGAGTATTGATGATTGAAGATTGAGGATTGAGGATTGAGGGTTGAGGATTGAGGACGAGGACTGACGGTTGAGGATTGAGGTTTGAGGATTGAGGATTGAGGCTTGAGGATTGACGATTGAGCATAGAGGATTGAAGATTGAGGACTGGCGATTGAGGATTGAAGATTGAGGAGTAAGGACTGAGGATTGGGGATTGAGGATCTAAGATTGGAGATTGATTTTTGGAGATTGAAGGTTGAGGATTGAGGATTGAGGATTGAGAATTGAGGATTGAGGATTGAGGACTGAGGATTGACGATTGAGTATTGAAGATTGAGGATTTATGACTGAGGATTGAGGATTGAGGATTGAGGATTGAAAATTGAGGATTGAAGGTTGAGTATTGGGGATTGAATATTGAGGACTGAGGATTGAGGATTGAGAATGAGGGCTGAGGGTTGAGGATTGAGGTTAGAGGATTGAGGATTGAGGATTGAGGACTGAGGCTTGAGGATTGAGGATTGCGCATTGAGGATTGAAGATTGATGATTGGGTATTGAGGTTTGAAGAATGAGGATTGAGGGTTGAGGATTGAGGATTGAGGGTTGAGGATCTAGGATTGGAGATTGATTATTGAGGATTGAAGATTGGGGATTGAGGATTGAGGATTGAGGATCTAGGATTGGAGATTGATTATTGATCACTGAGGATTGAGGATTGAGGATTGAGGTTTGTGGATTGAGGATTGAAGATTGAATGTTGAGGATTGAACATTCAGGATTGAGGATTGGCGGTTGAGAATGGAGGATGAGGGCTGAGGGTTGAGGATTGAGGTTTCAGTATTGAATCCTGAGAATTCAGGATATTCTATTGAGTATCGAGAATTGAGGATTGATGGTTAGTATTGAGGATTGAGGATTGAGGATTGAGTGTTGAAGATAGAGGATTGATGATTGAAGATTGAGGATTGAGGTTTGAGGATTGAGGATTGAGGATTGAGGACTGAGGCTTGAGGATTGAGGATTGAGCATTGAGGATTGAAGATTGAGGATTGGGTATTGAGGTTCGAAGAATGAGGATTGAGGATTGAGGATTGAGGATTGAGGATTGAGGATCTAGGATTGGAGATTGATTATTGAGGATTGAAGATTGGGGATTGAGGATTGAGGATTGAGAATCTAGGATTGGAGATTGATTATTGAGGATGAAGATTGAGAATTGTGTATTGAGGTTTGAAGAATGAGGATTGAGGATTGAGTATTGAGGATTGAGGATTGAGGTTTGAGGATCTAGGATTGGAGATTGAATATTGAGGATTGAAGATTGGGGATTGAGGATTGAGGATTGAGTATCTAGGATTGGAGATTGATTATTGAGGATGAAGATTGAGAATTGAGGATCGAGGATTGAGAATTGAGAATTGAGGATGAGGACTAAGGGTTGAGGATTGAGGGTTGAGAAATGAGGATTGGGGACTGAGGATTGAGGATTGAGGATTGAGGATTGAGGATTGAGGATTGAGTATTGAAGATTGAGTATTGATCACTGAGGATTGAAGATTGAGGATTAAGGACTGAGGATTGGGGATTGAGGATCTAAGATTGGAGATTGATTTTTGGAGATTGAAGGTTGAGGATTGAGGATTGAGGATTGAGAATTGAGGATTGCGGATTGAGGACTGAGGATTGACGATTGAGTATTGAAGATTGAGGATTTATGACTGAGGATTGAGGATTGAGGATTGAGGATTGAAAATTGAGGATTGAAGATTGAGTATTGGGGATTGAATATTGAGGACTGAGGATTGAGGATTGAGAATGAGGGCTGAGGGTTGAGGATTGAGGTTAGAGGATTGAGGATTGAGGATTGAGGACTGAGGCTTGAGGATTGAGGATTGAGCATTGAGGATTGAAGATTGATGATTGGGTATTGAGGTTTGAAGTATGAGGATTGAGGGTTGAGGATTGAGGATTGAGGATTGAGGATCTAGTATTGGAGATTGATTATTGAGGATTGAAGATTGGGGATTGAGGATTCAGGATTGAGGATCTAGGATTGGAGATTGATTATTGATCACTGAGGATTGAGGATTGAGGATTGAGGTTTGAGGATTGAGGATTGAAGATTGAATGTTGAGGATTGAACATTCAGGATTGAGGATTGGCGGTTGAGAATGGAGGATGAGGGCTGAGGGTTGAGGATTGAGGTTTCAGTATTGAATCCTGAGAATTCAGGATATTCTATTGAGTATCGAGAATTGATCATTGATGGTTAGTATTGAGGATTGTGGATTGAGGATTGAGTGTTGAAGATAGAGGATTGATGATTGAAGATTGAGGATTGAGGTTTGAGGATTGAGGATTGAGGATTGAGGACTGAGGCTTGAGGATTGAGGATTGAGCATTGAGGATTGAAGATTGAGGATTGGGTATTGAGGTTTGAAGAATGAAGGTTGAGGATTGAGGATTGAGGATTGAGGATTGAGGATCTAGGATTGGAGATTGATTATTGAGGATTGAAGATTGGGGATTGAGGGTTGAGGATTGAGGATCTAGGATTGGAGATTGATTATTGAGTATGAAGATTGAGAATTGGGTATTGAGGTTTGAAGAATGAGGATTGAGGATTGAGGATTGAGGATTGAGTATTGAGGAATGAAGGTTGAGTATTGATGATTGAAGGTTGAGGATTGATGATTGAGTGTTGAGGATTGAGGACGAGGACTGACGGCTGAGGATTGAGGTTTGAGGATTGAGGATTGAGGATTGAGGACTGAGGCTTGAGGATTGACGATTGAGCATAGAGGATTGAAGATTGAGGACTGGCGATTGAGGGTTGAAGATTGAGGATTAAGGACTGAGGATTGGGGATTGAGGATCTAGGATTGGAGATTGATTTTTGGGGATTGAAAATTGAGGATTGAGGATTGAGGATTGAGAATTGAGAATTGAGGATGTGGACTGAGGGATGAGGATTGAGGATTGAGGAACGAGGATTGAGGATTGAGGATTGAGGACTGAGGATTGACGACTGAGTGTTGAAGATTGAGGATTTATGACTGAGGATTGAGGATTGAGGATTGAGAATTGAGTATTGAAGATTGAGGATTGATGATTGAGGAATGAGGATTGAGGATTGAGGATTGAGGATTGAGTATTGAAGATTGAGGATTGATGATTGAAAATTGAGAATTGAGGATTGGGGATTGAGGATTGAGGATTGAGGTTTGAGGACTGAGGACTGAGGATTGTGGATTGGGATTGAGGATTGAAGATTCAGTATTGAGGATTGAAGATTGGGAATTGAGGATTGAGGATTGAACACTGAGGACTGAGAGTTGAGTGTTGAGTGATGAGAATTGATGTTTGTGGATCGAGGTTTGAAGATTGCAGATTGAGTATTGAGTATTGAAAACTTTGAATTGAGGATATTCTATTGAGGATTGAGGATTGACAACAGATTGATTAGGACTGAGGTCTGAAGATTGAGGATTAAGGATTGAGGATTCAGAATTGACGATTGAGGATTGAGGGTTGAGGATGTAGAATTGAAGAGAGAGGACTGAGTGTTGAGGATTGAGTGTTGAGTATTGATGCTTGAGGTTTGAGGTTTGATTATTGGATATTCTGGATTGAGTATTGAACCATAAGAATTCAGGATGTTCTATTGAGTATTGAGAATTGAGGATTGATGGTTGAGTATTGAGGATTGATGGTTGGGGGTTGAGGATTGAGGATTGAGTATTGAAGATTAAGTATTGATCACTGAGGATTGAGGATTGAGGATTGAGGATTGAGGATTCAGGATTGAGGATTGAAGATTGAGTATAGAGGATTGAAGATTGAGGATTGTGGATTGAGGATTGAGGATTGAGGATTGAAGATTGAGTATTGAGGATTGAAGATTGAGGATTGAGTATTGAGGATTGAGGATTGAGGATTGAGGATTGAGTGTTGAAGATTGATGATTGATGATTGAGGATTGAGCATTGAAGATTGAGGATTGGGGATTGAGGATTGACGATTGAGGATTGATTATTGAGGATTGAAGATTGAGTATTGATGATTGAAGATTGAGGATTGAGGATTGAGGGTTGAGGATTGAGGACGAGGACTGACGGTTGAGGATTGAGGTTTGAGGATTGAGGATTGAGGCTTGAGGATTGACGATTGAGCATAGAGGATTGAAGATTGAGGACTGGCGATTGAGGATTGAAGATTGAGGAGTAAGGACTGAGGATTGGGGATTGAGGATCTAAGATTGGAGATTGATTTTTGGAGATTGAAGGTTGAGGATTGAGGATTGAGGATTGAGAATTGAGGATTGAGGATTGAGGACTGAGGATTGACGATTGAGTATTGAAGATTGAGGATTTATGACTGAGGATTGAGGATTGAGGATTGAGGATTGAAAATTGAGGATTGAAGGTTGAGTATTGGGGATTGAATATTGAGGACTGAGGATTGAGGATTGAGAATGAGGGCTGAGGGTTGTGGATTGAGGTTAGAGGATTGAGGATTGAGGATTGAGGACTGAGGCTTGAGGATTGAGGATTGAGCATTGAGGATTGAAGATTGATGATTGGGTATTGAGGTTTGAAGAATGAGGATTGAGGGTTGAGGATTGAGGATTGAGGGTTGAGGATCTAGGATTGGAGATTGATTATTGAGGATTGAAGATTGGGGATTGAGGATTGAGGATTGAGGATCTAGGATTGGAGATTGATTATTGATCACTGAGGATTGAGGATTGAGGATTGAGGTTTGTGGATTGAGGATTGAAGATTGAATGTTGAGGATTGAACATTCAGGATTGAGGATTGGCGGTTGAGAATGGAGGATGAGGGCTGAGGGTTGAGGATTGAGGTTTCAGTATTGAATCCTGAGAATTCAGGATATTCTATTGAGTATCGAGAATTGAGGATTGATGGTTAGTATTGAGGATTGAGGATTGAGGATTGAGTGTTGAAGATAGAGGATTGATGATTGAAGATTGAGGATTGAGGTTTGAGGATTGAGGATTGAGGATTGAGGACTGAGGCTTGAGGATTGAGGATTGAGCATTGAGGATTGAAGATTGAGGATTGGGTATTGAGGTTCGAAGAATGAGGATTGAGGATTGAGGATTGAGGATTGAGGATTGAGGATCTAGGATTGGAGATTGATTATTGAGGATTGAAGATTGGGGATTGAGGATTGAGGATTGAGAATCTAGGATTGGAGATTGATTATTGAGGATGAAGATTGAGAATTGTGTATTGAGGTTTGAAGAATGAGGATTGAGGATTGAGTATTGAGGATTGAGGATTGAGGTTTGAGGATCTAGGATTGGAGATTGAATATTGAGGATTGAAGATTGGGGATTGAGGATTGAGGATTGAGTATCTAGGATTGGAGATTGATTATTGAGGATGAAGATTGAGAATTGAGGATCGAGGATTGAGAATTGAGAATTGAGGATGAGGACTAAGGGTTGAGGATTGAGGGTTGAGAAATGAGGATTGGGGACTGAGGATTGAGGATTGAGGATTGAGGATTGAGGATTGAGGATTGAGTATTGAAGATTGAGTATTGATCACTGAGGATTGAAGATTGAGGATTAAGGACTGAGGATTGGGGATTGAGGATCTAAGATTGGAGATTGATTTTTGGAGATTGAAGGTTGAGGATTGAGGATTGAGGATTGAGAATTGAGGATTGAGGATTGAGGACTGAGGATTGACGATTGAGTATTGAAGATTGAGGATTTATGACTGAGGATTGAGGATTGAGGATTGAGGATTGAAAATTGAGGATTGAAGATTGAGTATTGGGGATTGAATATTGAGGACTGAGGATTGAGGATTGAGAATGAGGGCTGAGGGTTGAGGACTGAGGTTAGAGGATTGAGGATTGAGGATTGAGGACTGAGGCTTGAGGATTGAGGATTGAGCATTGAGGATTGAAGATTGATGATTGGGTATTGAGGTTTGAAGTATGAGGATTGAGGGTTGAGGATTGAGGATTGAGGATTGAGGATCTAGTATTGGAGATTGATTATTGAGGATTGAAGATTGGGGATTGAGGATTCAGGATTGAGGATCTAGGATTGGAGATTGATTATTGATCACTGAGGATTGAGGATTGAGGATTGAGGTTTGAGGATTGAGGATTGAAGATTGAATGTTGAGGATTGAACATTCAGGATTGAGGATTGGCGGTTGAGAATGGAGGATGAGGGCTGAGGGTTGAGGATTGAGGTTTCAGTATTGAATCCTGAGAATTCAGGATATCCTATTGAGTATCGAGCATTGAGCATTGATGGTTAGTATTGAGGATTGTGGATTGAGGATTGAGTGTTGAAGATAGAGGATTGATGATTGAAGATTGAGGATTGAGGTTTGAGGATTGAGGATTGAGGATTGAGGACTGAGGCTTGAGGATTGAGGATTGAGCATTGAGGATTGAAGATTGAGGATTGGGTATTGAGGTTTGAAGAATGAGGGTTGAGGATTGAGGATTGAGGATTGAGGATTGAGGATCTAGGATTGGAGATTGATTATTGAGGATTGAAGATTGGGGATTGATGATTGAGGATTGAGGATCTAGGATTGGAGATTGATTATTGAGTATGAAGATTGAGAATTGGGTATTGAGGTTTGAAGAATGAGGATTGAGGATTGAGGATTGAGGATTGAGTATTGAGGATTGAAGGTTGAGTATTGATGATTGAAGGTTGAGGATTGATGATTGAGGGTTGAGGATTGAGGACGAGGACTGACGGCTGAGGATTGAGGTTTGAGGATTGAGGATTGAGGATTGAGGACTGAGGCTTGAGGATTGACGATTGAGCATAGAGGATTGAAGATTGAGGACTGGCGATTGAGGGTTGAAGATTGAGGATTAAGGACTGAGGATTGGGGATTGAGGATCTAGGATTGGAGATTGATTTTTGGGGATTGAAAATTGAGGATTGAGGATTGAGGATTGAGAATCGAGAATTGAGGATGTGGACTGAGGGATGAGGATTGAGGATTGAGGAACGAGGATTGAGGATTGAGGATTGAGCACTGAGGATTGACGATTGAGTGTTGAAGATTGAGGATTTATGACTGAGGATTGAGGATTGAGGATTGAGAATTGAGTATTGAAGATTGAGGATTGATGATTGAGGAATGAGGATTGAGGATTGAGGATTGAGGATTGAGTATTGAAGATTGAGGATTGATGATTGAAAATTGAGAATTGAGGATTGGGGATTGAGGATTGAGGATTGAGGTTTGAGGACTGAGGACTGAGGATTGTGGATTGGGATTGAGGATTGAAGATTCAGTATTGAGGATTGAAGATTGGGAATTGAGGATTGAGGATTGAACACTGAGGACTGAGAGTTGAGTGTTGAGTGATGAGAATTGATGTTTGTGGATCGAGGTTTGAAGATTGCAGATTGAGTATTGAGTATTGAAAACTTTGAATTGAGGATATTCTATTGAGGATTGAGGATTGACAACAGATTGATTAGGACTGAGGTCTGAAGATTGAGGATTAAGGATTGAGGATTCAGAATTGACGATTGAGGATTGAGGGTTGAGGATGTAGAATTGAAGAGAGAGGACTGAGTGTTGAGGATTGAGTGTTGAGTATTGATGCTTGAGGTTTGAGGTTTGATTATTGGATATTCTGGATTGAGTATTGAACCATAAGAATTCAGGATGTTCTATTGAGTATTGAGAATTGAGGATTGATGGTTGAGTATTGAGGATTGATGGTTGGGGGTTGAGGATTGAGGATTGAGTATTGAAGATTAAGTATTGATCACTGAGGATTGAGGATTGAGGATTGAGGTTTGAGGATTGAATATTGAAGATTGAATATTGAGGATTTAAGATTCAGGATTGAGGATTGACGATTGGGGATGGAGGATGAGGGCTGAGGGTTGAGGATTGAGGTTTCAGTATTGAATCCTGAGAATTCAGGGTATTCTATTGAGTATCGAGAATTGAGGATTGATGGTTAGTATTGAGGATTGAGGATTGAGGATTGAGTGTTGAAGATAGAGGATTGATGATTGAAGATTGAGGATTGAGGTTTGAGGATTGAGGATTGAGGATTGAGGATCTAGGATTGGAGATTGATTATTGAGGATTGAAGATTGGGGATTGAGGATTGAGGATTGAGGATCTAGGATTGGAGATTGATTATTGAGGATGAAGATTGAGAATTGGGTATTGAGGTTTGAAGAATGAGGATTGAGGATTGAGGATTGAGGATTGAGGATTGAGGATTGAGGTTTGAGGATCTAGGATTGGAGATTGAATATTGAGGATTGAAGATTGGGGATTGAGGATTGAGGATTGAGTATCTAGGATTGGAGATTGTTTATTGAGGATGAAGATTGAGAATTGAGGATTGAGGATTGAGAATTGAGAATTGAGAATGAGGACTAAGGGTTGAGGATTGAGGGTTGAGAAATGAGGATTGGGGATTGAGGATTGAGGATTGAGGATTGAGGATTGAGGATTGAGGATTGAGTATTGATCACTGAGGATTGAGGATTGAGGATTGCAGATTGAGTATTGTGGATTGAAGATTGAGGATTCAGGATTGAGGATTGAGGATTGAGGATTGAGGACTGAGGATTGAGGATTGAGGATTGAAGATTGAGTATTGATTATTGAAGATTGAGGATTGAGGATTGAGGATTGAGGATTGAGGATTGAGCATTGAAGATTGATGATTGGGGATTGAGGATTGACGATTGAGGATTGAGTATTGAGGATTGAAGGTTGAGTATTGATGATTGAAGGTTCAGGATTGATGATTGAGGGTTGAGGATTGAGGACGAGGACTGACGGTTGAGGATTGAGGTTTGAGGATTGAGGATTGAGGATTGAGGACTGAGGCTTGAGGATTGACGATTGAGCATAGAGGATTGAAGATTGAGGACTGGCGATTGAGGATTGAAGATTGAGGATTAAGGACTGAGGATTGGGGATTGAGGATTGAGAATTGAGGATTGAGTACTGAGGATTGAAGATTGAGGATTGGGTATTGAGGATTGAAGAATGAGGATTGAGGATTGAGGTTTGAGGATTGAGGATTGAGGATTGATAATTGAGGATTGAGGGTTGAAGGCTGAGGATTGAGGATTGAAATTGAGTATTGAGGATTGAAGATTGAGGATTGAGATTTGATTATTGAATATTGTGGTTTGAGTACCGAACCATGCGGATTCAGGATATTTTATTGAGTATTGAGAATTGAGGATTGATGGTTGAGTATTGAGGAATGTTGGCTGAGGGTTGTGTGTTGAATATTGAGGATTGGGGATTGAGGATTGAGGATTGAGTATTGAAGATTGAGGATTGGGTATTGAGGATTGAAGGATGAGGATTGAGGATTGAGGATTGAGGGTTGCGGATTGAGGACTTAGGATTGGAGATTGATTATTGACGATTGATGATTGGGGACTGAGGTTTGAGGATTGAGGTTTGCAGATTGAGTATTGAGTATTGAAAACTTTGAATTGGGGATATTCTATTGAGGATTGAGGATTGACAACAGATTGATTAGGACTGAGGTCTGAAGATTGAGGATTAAGGATTGAGGATTCAGAATTGACGATTGAGGATTGAGGGTTGAGGATGTAGAATTGAAGAGAGAGGACTGAGTGTTGAGGATTGAGTGTTGAGTATTGATGCTTGAGGTTTGAGGTTTGATTATTGGATATTCTGGATTGAGTATTGAACCATAAGAATTCAGGATGTTCTATTGAGTATTGAGAATTGAGGATTGATGGTTGAGTATTGAGGATTGATGGTTGGGGGTTGAGGATTGAGGATTGAGTATTGAAGATTAAGTATTGATCACTGAGGATTGAGGATTGAGGATTGAGGATTGAGGATTCAGGATTGAGGATTGAAGATTGAGTATAGAGGATTGAAGATTGAGGATTGTGGATTGAGGATTGAGGATTGAGGATTGAAGATTGAGTATTGAGGATTGAAGATTGAGGATTGAGTATTGAGGATTGAGGATTGAGGATTGAGGATTGAGTGTTGAAGATTGATGATTGATGATTGAGGATTGAGCATTGAAGATTGAGGATTGGGGATTGAGGATTGACGATTGAGGATTGATTATTGAGGATTGAAGATTGAGTATTGATGATTGAAGATTGAGGATTGAGGATTGAGGGTTGAGGATTGAGGACGAGGACTGACGGTTGAGGATTGAGGTTTGAGGATTGAGGATTGAGGCTTGAGGATTGACGATTGAGCATAGAGGATTGAAGATTGAGGACTGGCGATTGAGGATTGAAGATTGAGGAGTAAGGACTGAGGATTGGGGATTGAGGATCTAAGATTGGAGATTGATTTTTGGAGATTGAATTTTGAGGATTGAGGATTGAGGATTGAGAATTGAGGATTGAAGATTGAGGACTGAGGATTGACGATTGAGTATTGAAGATTGAGGATTTATGACTGAGGATTGAGGATTGAGGATTGAGGATTGAAAATTGAGGATTGAAGGTTGAGTATTGGGGATTGAATATTGAGGACTGAGGATTGAGGATTGAGAATGAGGGCTGAGGGTTGAGGATTGAGGTTAGAGGATTGAGGATTGAGGATTGAGGACTGAGGCTTGAGGATTGAGGATTGAGCATTGAGGATTGAAGATTGATGATTGGGTATTGAGGTTTGAAGAATGAGGATTGAGGGTTGAGGATTGAGGATTGAGGGTTGAGGATCTAGGATTGGAGATTGATTATTGAGGATTGAAGATTGGGGATTGAGGATTGAGGATTGAGGATCTAGGATTGGAGATTGATTATTGATCACTGAGGATTGAGGATTGAGGATTGAGGTTTGTGGATTGAGGATTGAAGATTGAATGTTGAGGATTGAACATTCAGGATTGAGGATTGGCGGTTGAGAATGGAGGATGAGGGCTGAGGGTTGAGGATTGAGGTTTCAGTATTGAATCCTGAGAATTCAGGATATTCTATTGAGTATCGAGAATTGAGGATTGATGGTTAGTATTGAGGATTGAGGATTGAGGATTGAGTGTTGAAGATAGAGGATTGATGATTGAAGATTGAGGATTGAGGTTTGAGGATTGAGGATTGAGGATTGAGGACTGAGGCTTGAGGATTGAGGATTGAGCATTGAGGATTGAAGATTGAGGATTGGGTATTGAGGTTTGAAGAATGAGGATTGAGGATTGAGGATTGAGGATTGAGGATTGAGGATCTAGGATTGGAGATTGATTATTGAGGATTGAAGATTGGGGATTGAGGATTGAGGATTGAGGATCTAGGATTGGAGATTGATTATTGAGGATGAAGATTGAGAATTGGGTATTGAGGTTTGAAGAATGAGGATTGAGGATTGAGGATTGAGGATTGAGGATTGAGGTTTGAGGATCTAGGATTGGAGATTGAATATTGAGGATTGAAGATTGGGGATTGAGGATTGAGGATTGAGTATCTAGAATTGGAGATTGATTATTGAGGATGAAGATTGAGAATTGAGGATTGAGGATTGAGAATTGAGAATTGAGGATGAGGACTAAGGGTTGAGGATTGAGGGATGAGAAATGAGGATTGGGGATTGAAGATTGAGGATTGAGGATTGAGCATTGAGGATTGAAGATTGATGATTGGGTATTGAGGTTTGAAGGATGAGGATTGAGGATTGAGGATTGAGGATTGGGGATTGAGTATTGAAGATTGAGTATTGATCACTGAGGATTGAAGATTGAGGATTAAGGACTGAGGATTGGGCATTGAGGATCTAAGATTGGAGATTGATTTTTGGAGATTGAAGGTTGAGGATTGAGGATTGAGGATTGAGAATTGAGGATTGAGGATTGAGGACTGAGGATTGACGATTGAGTATTGAAGATTGAGGATTTATGACTGAGGATTGAGGATTGAGGATTGAGGATTGAGAATTGAGGATTGAAGATTGAGTATTGGGGATTGAATATTGAGGACTGAGGATTGAGGATTGAGAATGAGGGCTGAGGGTTGAGGATTGAGGTTAGAGGATTGAGGATTGAGGATTGAGGACTGAGGCTTGAGGATTGAGGATTGAGCATTGAGGATTGAAGATTGATGATTGGGTATTGAGGTTTGAAGAATGAGGATTGAGGGTTGAGGATGGAGGATTGAGGGTTGAGGATCTAGGATTGGAGATTGATTATTGAGGATTGAAGATTGGGGATTGAGGATTGAGGATTGAGGATCTAGGATTGGAGATTGATTATTGATCACTGAGGATTGAGGATTGAGGATTGAGGTTTGTGGATTGAGGATTGAAGATTGAATGTTGAGGATTGAACATTCAGGATTGAGGATTGGCGGTTGAGAATGGAGGATGAGGGCTGAGGGTTGAGGATTGAGGTTTCAGTATTGAATCCTGAGAATTCAGGATATTCTATTGAGTATCGAGAATTGAGGATTGATGGTTAGTATTGAGGATTGAGGATTGAGGATTGAGTGTTGAAGATAGAGGATTGATGATTGAAGATTGAGGATTGAGGTTTGAGGATTGAGGATTGAGGATTGAGGACTGAGGCTTGAGGATTGAGGATTGAGCATTGAGGATTGAAGATTGAGGATTGGGTATTGAGGTTCGAAGAATGAGGATTGAGGATTGAGGATTGAGGATTGAGGATTGAGGATCTAGGATTGGAGATTGATTATTGAGGATTGAAGATTGGGGATTGAGGATTGAGGATTGAGAATCTAGGATTGGAGATTGATTATTGAGGATGAAGATTGAGAATTGTGTATTGAGGTTTGAAGAATGAGGATTGAGGATTGAGTATTGAGGATTGAGGATTGAGGTTTGAGGATCTAGGATTGGAGATTGAATATTGAGGATTGAAGATTGGGGATTGAGGATTGAGGATTGAGTATCTAGGATTGGAGATTGATTATTGAGGATGAAGATTGAGAATTGAGGATCGAGGATTGAGAATTGAGAATTGAGGATGAGGACTAAGGGTTGAGGATTGAGGGTTGAGAAATGAGGATTGGGGACTGAGGATTGAGGATTGAGGATTGAGGATTGAGGATTGAGGATTGAGTATTGAAGATTGAGTATTGATCACTGAGGATTGAAGATTGAGGATTAAGGACTGAGGATTGGGGATTGAGGATCTAAGATTGGAGATTGATTTTTGGAGATTGAAGGTTGAGGATTGAGGATTGAGGATTGAGAATTGAGGATTGAGGATTGAGGACTGAGGATTGGCGATTGAGTATTGAAGATTGAGGATTTATGACTGAGGATTGAGGATTGAGGATTGAGGATTGAAAATTGAGGATTGAAGATTGAGTATTGGGGATTGAATATTGAGGACTGAGGATTGAGGATTGAGAATGAGGGCTGAGGGTTGAGGATTGAGGTTAGAGGATTGAGGATTGAGGATTGAGGACTGAGGCTTGAGGATTGAGGATTGAGCATTGAGGATTGAAGATTGATGATTGGGTATTGAGGTTTGAAGTATGAGGATTGAGGGTTGAGGATTGAGGATTGAGGATTGAGGATCTAGTATTGGAGATTGATTATTGAGGATTGAAGATTGGGGATTGAGGATTCAGGATTGAGGATCTAGGATTGGAGATTGATTATTGATCACTGAGGATTGAGGATTGAGGATTGAGGTTTGAGGATTGAGGATTGAAGATTGAATGTTGAGGATTGAACATTCAGGATTGAGGATTGGCGGTTGAGAATGGAGGATGAGGGCTGAGGGTTGAGGATTGAGGTTTCAGTATTGAATCCTGAGAATTCAGGATATCCTATTGAGTATCGAGCATTGAGCATTGATGGTTAGTATTGAGGATTGTGGATTGAGGATTGAGTGTTGAAGATAGAGGATTGATGATTGAAGATTGAGGATTGAGGTTTGAGGATTGAGGATTGAGGATTGAGGACTGAGGCTTGAGGATTGAGGATTGAGCATTGAGGATTGAAGATTGAGGATTGGGTATTGAGGTTTGAAGAATGAGGGTTGAGGATTGAGGATTGAGGATTGAGGATTGAGGATCTAGGATTGGAGATTGATTATTGAGGATTGAAGATTGGGGATTGATGATTGAGGATTGAGGATCTAGGATTGGAGATTGATTATTGAGTATGAAGATTGAGAATTGGGTATTGAGGTTTGAAGAATGAGGATTGAGGATTGAGGATTGAGGATTGAGTATTGAGGATTGAAGGTTGAGTATTGATGATTGAAGGTTGAGGATTGATGATTGAGGGTTGAGGATTGAGGACGAGGACTGACGGCTGAGGATTGAGGTTTGAGGATTGAGGATTGAGGATTGAGGACTGAGGCTTGAGGATTGACGATTGAGCATAGAGGATTGAAGATTGAGGACTGGCGATTGAGGGTTGAAGATTGAGGATTAAGGACTGAGGATTGGGGATTGAGGATCTAGGATTGGAGATTGATTTTTGGGGATTGAAAATTGAGGATTGAGGATTGAGGATTGAGAATCGAGAATTGAGGATGTGGACTGAGGGATGAGGATTGAGGATTGAGGAACGAGGATTGAGGATTGAGGATTGAGGACTGAGGATTGACGATTGAGTGTTGAAGATTGAGGATTTATGACTGAGGATTGAGGATTGAGGATTGAGAATTGAGTATTGAAGATTGAGGATTGATGATTGAGGAATGAGGATTGAGGATTGAGGATTGAGGATTGAGTATTGAAGATTGAGGATTGACGATTGAAAATTGAGAATTGAGGATTGGGGATTGAGGATTGAGGATTGAGGTTTGAGGACTGAGGACTGAGGATTGTGGATTGGGATTGAGGATTGAAGATTCAGTATTGAGGATTGAAGATTGGGAATTGAGGATTGAGGATTGAACACTGAGGACTGAGAGTTGAGTGTTGAGTGATGAGAATTGATGTTTGTGGATCGAGGTTTGAAGATTGCAGATTGAGTATTGAGTATTGAAAACTTTGAATTGAGGATATTCTATTGAGGATTGAGGATTGACAACAGATTGATTAGGACTGAGGTCTGAAGATTGAGGATTAAGGATTGAGGATTCAGAATTGACGATTGAGGATTGAGGGTTGAGGATGTAGAATTGAAGAGAGAGGACTGAGTGTTGAGGATTGAGTGTTGAGTATTGATGCTTGAGGTTTGAGGTTTGATTATTGGATATTCTGGATTGAGTATTGAACCATAAGAATTCAGGATGTTCTATTGAGTATTGAGAATTGAGGATTGATGGTTGAGTATTGAGGATTGATGGTTGGGGGTTGAGGATTGAGGATTGAGTATTGAAGATTAAGTATTGATCACTGAGGATTGAGGATTGAGGATTGAGGTTTGAGGATTGAATATTGAAGATTGAATATTGAGGATTTAAGATTCAGGATTGAGGATTGACGATTGGGGATGGAGGATGAGGGCTGAGGGTTGAGGATTGAGGTTTCAGTATTGAATCCTGAGAATTCAGGGTATTCTATTGAGTATCGAGAATTGAGGATTGATGGTTAGTATTGAGGATTGAGGATTGAGGATTGAGTGTTGAAGATAGAGGATTGATGATTGAAGATTGAGGATTGAGGTTTGAGGATTGAGGATTGAGGATTGAGGATTGAGGATTGGGGATTGAGGATTGAGCATTGAGGTTTGAGGACAGAGGGCTGAGTATTGAGGATTGAGGATTGAGGATTGAGGATGAGGGCTGAGGGTCGAGGATTGAGGTTTGAGGACTGAGGACTGAGGATTGAGGATTGAGAATTGAGGATTTAGGATTGAGGATTGAAGATTGAGAATTGGGTATTGAGGTTTGAAGAATGAGGATTGAGGGTTGAGGATTGAGGACGAGGACTGACGGTTGAGGATTGAGGTTTGAGGATTGAGGATTGAGGATTGAGGACTGAGGCTTGAGGATTGACGATTGAGCATAGAGGATTGAAGATTGAGGACTGGCGATTGAGGATTGAAGATTGAGGATTAAGGACTGAGGATTGGGGATTGACGATCTAAGATTGGAGATTGATTTTTGGAGATTGAAGGTTGAGGATTGAGGATTGAGGATTGAGAATTGAGAATTGAGGATGTGGACTGAGGGTTGAGGATTGAGGTTTGAGGACCGGGGGTTGAGGATTGAGGATTGAGGACTGAGGATTGACGATTGAGTATTGAAGATTGAGGATTTATGACTGAGGATTGAGGATTGAGGATTGAGGATTGAGAATTGAGGATTGAAGATTGAGTATTGGGGATTGAATATTGAGGACTGAGGATTGAGGATTGAGAATGAGGGCTGAGGGTTGAGGATTGAGGTTAGAGGATTGAGGATTGAGGATTGAGGATTGAGGACTGAGGCTTGAGGATTGAGGATGGAGCATTGAGGATTGAAGATTGAATGTTGAGGATTGAACATTCAGGATTGAGGATTGGCGGTTGACAATGGAGGACGAGGGCTGAGGGTTGAGGATTGAGGTTTCAGTATTGAATCCTGAGAATTCAGGATATTCTATTGAGTATCGAGAATTGAGGATTGATGGTTAGTATTGAGGATTGAGGATTGAGGATTGAGTGTTGAAGATAGAGGATTGATGATTGAAGATTGAGGATTGAGGTTTGAGGATTGAGGATTGAGGATTGAGGACTGAGGCTTGAGGATTGAGGATTGAGCATTGAGGATTGAAGATTGAGGATTGGGTATTGAGGTTTGAAGAATGAGGATTGAGGATTGAGGATTGAGGATTGAGGTTTGAGGACCTAGGATTGGAGATTGATTATTGAGGATTGAAGATTGGGGATTGAGGATTGAGGATTGAGGATCTAGGATTGGAGATTGATTATTGAGGATGAAGATTGAGAATTGGGTATTGAGGTTTGAGGAATGAGGATTGAGGATTGAGGATTGATGATTGAGGATTGAGGATTGAGGATTGGGGATTGAGGATTGAGCATTGTGGTTTGAGGACTGAGGGCTGAGGATTGAGGATTGAGGATTGAGGATTGAGGATGAGGGCTGAGGGTTGAGGATTGAGGCTTGAGGTCTGAGGACTGAGGATTGAGGATTGAGAATTGAGGATTTAGGATTGAGGATTGAAGATTGAGGATTGGGTATTGAGGATTGAAGAATGAGGATTGAGGATTGAGGATTGAGGATTGAGGATTGAGGATTGACGATTGAGGATTGATTATTGAGGATTGAAGATTGAGTATTGATGATTGAAGATTGAGGATTGAGGATTGAGGGTTGAGGATTGAGGACGAGGACTGACGGTTGAGGATTGAGGTTTGAGGATTGAGGATTGAGGCTTGAGGATTGACGATTGAGCATAGAGGATTGAAGATTGAGGACTGGCGATTGAGGATTGAAGATTGAGGAGTAAGGACTGAGGATTGGGGATTGAGGATCTAAGATTGGAGATTGATTTTTGGAGATTGAAGGTTGAGGATTGAGGATTGAGGATTGAGAATTGAGGATTGAGGATTGAGGACTGAGGATTGACGATTGAGTATTGAAGATTGAGGATTTATGACTGAGGATTGAGGATTGAGGATTGAGGATTGAAAATTGAGGATTGAAGGTTGAGTATTGGGGATTGAATATTGAGGACTGAGGATTGAGGATTGAGAATGAGGGCTGAGGGTTGAGGATTGAGGTTAGAGGATTGAGGATTGAGGATTGAGGACTGAGGCTTGAGGATTGAGGATTGCGCATTGAGGATTGAAGATTGATGATTGGGTATTGAGGTTTGAAGAATGAGGATTGAGGGTTGAGGATTGAGGATTGAGGGTTGAGGATCTAGGATTGGAGATTGATTATTGAGGATTGAAGATTGGGGATTGAGGATTGAGGATTGAGGATCTAGGATTGGAGATTGATTATTGATCACTGAGGATTGAGGATTGAGGATTGAGGTTTGTGGATTGAGGATTGAAGATTGAATGTTGAGGATTGAACATTCAGGATTGAGGATTGGCGGTTGAGAATGGAGGATGAGGGCTGAGGGTTGAGGATTGAGGTTTCAGTATTGAATCCTGAGAATTCAGGATATTCTATTGAGTATCGAGAATTGAGGATTGATGGTTAGTATTGAGGATTGAGGATTGAGGATTGAGTGTTGAAGATAGAGGATTGATGATTGAAGATTGAGGATTGAGGTTTGAGGATTGAGGATTGAGGATTGAGGACTGAGGCTTGAGGATTGAGGATTGAGCATTGAGGATTGAAGATTGAGGATTGGGTATTGAGGTTCGAAGAATGAGGATTGAGGATTGAGGATTGAGGATTGAGGATTGAGGATCTAGGATTGGAGATTGATTATTGAGGATTGAAGATTGGGGATTGAGGATTGAGGATTGAGAATCTAGGATTGGAGATTGATTATTGAGGATGAAGATTGAGAATTGTGTATTGAGGTTTGAAGAATGAGGATTGAGGATTGAGTATTGAGGATTGAGGATTGAGGTTTGAGGATCTAGGATTGGAGATTGAATATTGAGGATTGAAGATTGGGGATTGAGGATTGAGGATTGAGTATCTAGGATTGGAGATTGATTATTGAGGATGAAGATTGAGAATTGAGGATCGAGGATTGAGAATTGAGAATTGAGGATGAGGACTAAGGGTTGAGGATTGAGGGTTGAGAAATGAGGATTGGGGACTGAGGATTGAGGATTGAGGATTGAGGATTGAGGATTGAGGATTGAGTATTGAAGATTGAGTATTGATCACTGAGGATTGAAGATTGAGGATTAAGGACTGAGGATTGGGGATTGAGGATCTAAGATTGGAGATTGATTTTTGGAGATTGAAGGTTGAGGATTGAGGATTGAGGATTGAGAATTGAGGATTGAGGATTGAGGACTGAGGATTGACGATTGAGTATTGAAGATTGAGGATTTATGACTGAGGATTGAGGATTGAGGATTGAGGATTGAAAATTGAGGATTGAAGATTGAGTATTGGGGATTGAATATTGAGGACTGAGGATTGAGGATTGAGAATGAGGGCTGAGGGTTGAGGATTGAGGTTAGAGGATTGAGGATTGAGGATTGAGGACTGAGGCTTGAGGATTGAGGATTGAGCATTGAGGATTGAAGATTGATGATTGGGTATTGAGGTTTGAAGTATGAGGATTGAGGGTTGAGGATTGAGGATTGAGGATTGAGGATCTAGTATTGGAGATTGATTATTGAGGATTGAAGATTGGGGATTGAGGATTCAGGATTGAGGATCTAGGATTGGAGATTGATTATTGATCACTGAGGATTGAGGATTGAGGATTGAGGTTTGAGGATTGAGGATTGAAGATTGAATGTTGAGGATTGAACATTCAGGATTGAGGATTGGCGGTTGAGAATGGAGGATGAGGGCTGAGGGTTGAGGATTGAGGTTTCAGTATTGAATCCTGAGAATTCAGGATATTCTATTGAGTATCGAGAATTGATCATTGATGGTTAGTATTGAGGATTGTGGATTGAGGATTGAGTGTTGAAGATAGAGGATTGATGATTGAAGATTGAGGATTGAGGTTTGAGGATTGAGGATTGAGGATTGAGGACTGAGGCTTGAGGATTGAGGATTGAGCATTGAGGATTGAAGATTGAGGATTGGGTATTGAGGTTTGAAGAATGAAGGTTGAGGATTGAGGATTGAGGATTGAGGATTGAGGATCTAGGATTGGAGATTGATTATTGAGGATTGAAGATTGGGGATTGAGGGTTGAGGATTGAGGATCTAGGATTGGAGATTGATTATTGAGTATGAAGATTGAGAATTGGGTATTGAGGTTTGAAGAATGAGGATTGAGGATTGAGGATTGAGGATTGAGTATTGAGGATTGAAGGTTGAGTATTGATGATTGAAGGTTGAGGATTGATGATTGAGTGTTGAGGATTGAGGACGAGGACTGACGGCTGAGGATTGAGGTTTGAGGATTGAGGATTGAGGATTGAGGACTGAGGCTTGAGGATTGACGATTGAGCATAGAGGATTGAAGATTGAGGACTGGCGATTGAGGGTTGAAGATTGAGGATTAAGGACTGAGGATTGGGGATTGAGGATCTAGGATTGGAGATTGATTTTTGGGGATTGAAAATTGAGGATTGAGGATTGAGGATTGAGATTTGAGAATTGAGGATGTGGACTGAGGGATGAGGATTGAGGATTGAGGAACGAGGATTGAGGATTGAGGATTGAGGACTGAGGATTGACGACTGAGTGTTGAAGATTGAGGATTTATGACTGAGGATTGAGGATTGAGGATTGAGAATTGAGTATTGAAGATTGAGGATTGATGATTGAGGAATGAGGATTGAGGATTGAGGATTGAGGATTGAGTATTGAAGATTGAGGATTGATGATTGAAAATTGAGAATTGAGGATTGGGGATTGAGGATTGAGGATTGAGGTTTGAGGACTGAGGACTGAGGATTGTGGATTGGGATTGAGGATTGAAGATTCAGTATTGAGGATTGAAGATTGGGAATTGAGGATTGAGGATTGAACACTGAGGACTGAGAGTTGAGTGTTGAGTGATGAGAATTGATGTTTGTGGATCGAGGTTTGAAGATTGCAGATTGAGTATTGAGTATTGAAAACTTTGAATTGAGGATATTCTATTGAGGATTGAGGATTGACAACAGATTGATTAGGACTGAGGTCTGAAGATTGAGGATTAAGGATTGAGGATTCAGAATTGACGATTGAGGATTGAGGGTTGAGGATGTAGAATTGAAGAGAGAGGACTGAGTGTTGAGGATTGAGTGTTGAGTATTGATGCTTGAGGTTTGAGGTTTGATTATTGGATATTCTGGATTGAGTATTGAACCATAAGAATTCAGGATGTTCTATTGAGTATTGAGAATTGAGGATTGATGGTTGAGTATTGAGGATTGATGGTTGGGGGTTGAGGATTGAGGATTGAGTATTGAAGATTAAGTATTGATCACTGAGGATTGAGGATTGAGGATTGAGGATTGAGGATTCAGGATTGAGGATTGAAGATTGAGTATAGAGGATTGAAGATTGAGGATTGTGGATTGAGGATTGAGGATTGAGGATTGAAGATTGAGTATTGAGGATTGAAGATTGAGGATTGAGTATTGAGGATTGAGGATTGAGGATTGAGGATTGAGTGTTGAAGATTGATGATTGATGATTGAGGATTGAGCATTGAAGATTGAGGATTGGGGATTGAGGATTGACGATTGAGGATTGATTATTGAGGATTGAAGATTGAGTATTGATGATTGAAGATTGAGGATTGAGGATTGAGGGTTGAGGATTGAGGACGAGGACTGACGGTTGAGGATTGAGGTTTGAGGATTGAGGATTGAGGCTTGAGGATTGACGATTGAGCATAGAGGATTGAAGATTGAGGACTGGCGATTGAGGATTGAAGATTGAGGAGTAAGGACTGAGGATTGGGGATTGAGGATCTAAGATTGGAGATTGATTTTTGGAGATTGAAGGTTGAGGATTGAGGATTGAGGATTGAGAATTGAGGATTGAGGATTGAGGACTGAGGATTGACGATTGAGTATTGAAGATTGAGGATTTATGACTGAGGATTGAGGATTGAGGATTGAGGATTGAAAATTGAGGATTGAAGGTTGAGTATTGGGGATTGAATATTGAGGACTGAGGATTGAGGATTGAGAATGAGGGCTGAGGGTTGTGGATTGAGGTTAGAGGATTGAGGATTGAGGATTGAGGACTGAGGCTTGAGGATTGAGGATTGAGCATTGAGGATTGAAGATTGATGATTGGGTATTGAGGTTTGAAGAATGAGGATTGAGGGTTGAGGATTGAGGATTGAGGGTTGAGGATCTAGGATTGGAGATTGATTATTGAGGATTGAAGATTGGGGATTGAGGATTGAGGATTGAGGATCTAGGATTGGAGATTGATTATTGATCACTGAGGATTGAGGATTGAGGATTGAGGTTTGTGGATTGAGGATTGAAGATTGAATGTTGAGGATTGAACATTCAGGATTGAGGATTGGCGGTTGAGAATGGAGGATGAGGGCTGAGGGTTGAGGATTGAGGTTTCAGTATTGAATCCTGAGAATTCAGGATATTCTATTGAGTATCGAGAATTGAGGATTGATGGTTAGTATTGAGGATTGAGGATTGAGGATTGAGTGTTGAAGATAGAGGATTGATGATTGAAGATTGAGGATTGAGGTTTGAGGATTGAGGATTGAGGATTGAGGACTGAGGCTTGAGGATTGAGGATTGAGCATTGAGGATTGAAGATTGAGGATTGGGTATTGAGGTTCGAAGAATGAGGATTGAGGATTGAGGATTGAGGATTGAGGATTGAGGATCTAGGATTGGAGATTGATTATTGAGGATTGAAGATTGGGGATTGAGGATTGAGGATTGAGAATCTAGGATTGGAGATTGATTATTGAGGATGAAGATTGAGAATTGTGTATTGAGGTTTGAAGAATGAGGATTGAGGATTGAGTATTGAGGATTGAGGATTGAGGTTTGAGGATCTAGGATTGGAGATTGAATATTGAGGATTGAAGATTGGGGATTGAGGATTGAGGATTGAGTATCTAGGATTGGAGATTGATTATTGAGGATGAAGATTGAGAATTGAGGATCGAGGATTGAGAATTGAGAATTGAGGATGAGGACTAAGGGTTGAGGATTGAGGGTTGAGAAATGAGGATTGGGGACTGAGGATTGAGGATTGAGGATTGAGGATTGAGGATTGAGGATTGAGTATTGAAGATTGAGTATTGATCACTGAGGATTGAAGATTGAGGATTAAGGACTGAGGATTGGGGATTGAGGATCTAAGATTGGAGATTGATTTTTGGAGATTGAAGGTTGAGGATTGAGGATTGAGGATTGAGAATTGAGGATTGAGGATTGAGGACTGAGGATTGACGATTGAGTATTGAAGATTGAGGATTTATGACTGAGGATTGAGGATTGAGGATTGAGGATTGAAAATTGAGGATTGAAGATTGAGTATTGGGGATTGAATATTGAGGACTGAGGATTGAGGATTGAGAATGAGGGCTGAGGGTTGAGGACTGAGGTTAGAGGATTGAGGATTGAGGATTGAGGACTGAGGCTTGAGGATTGAGGATTGAGCATTGAGGATTGAAGATTGATGATTGGGTATTGAGGTTTGAAGTATGAGGATTGAGGGTTGAGGATTGAGGATTGAGGATTGAGGATCTAGTATTGGAGATTGATTATTGAGGATTGAAGATTGGGGATTGAGGATTCAGGATTGAGGATCTAGGATTGGAGATTGATTATTGATCACTGAGGATTGAGGATTGAGGATTGAGGTTTGAGGATTGAGGATTGAAGATTGAATGTTGAGGATTGAACATTCAGGATTGAGGATTGGCGGTTGAGAATGGAGGATGAGGGCTGAGGGTTGAGGATTGAGGTTTCAGTATTGAATCCTGAGAATTCAGGATATCCTATTGAGTATCGAGCATTGAGCATTGATGGTTAGTATTGAGGATTGTGGATTGAGGATTGAGTGTTGAAGATAGAGGATTGATGATTGAAGATTGAGGATTGAGGTTTGAGGATTGAGGATTGAGGATTGAGGACTGAGGCTTGAGGATTGAGGATTGAGCATTGAGGATTGAAGATTGAGGATTGGGTATTGAGGTTTGAAGAATGAGGGTTGAGGATTGAGGATTGAGGATTGAGGATTGAGGATCTAGGATTGGAGATTGATTATTGAGGATTGAAGATTGGGGATTGATGATTGAGGATTGAGGATCTAGGATTGGAGATTGATTATTGAGTATGAAGATTGAGAATTGGGTATTGAGGTTTGAAGAATGAGGATTGAGGATTGAGGATTGAGGATTGAGTATTGAGGATTGAAGGTTGAGTATTGATGATTGAAGGTTGAGGATTGATGATTGAGGGTTGAGGATTGAGGACGAGGACTGACGGCTGAGGATTGAGGTTTGAGGATTGAGGATTGAGGATTGAGGACTGAGGCTTGAGGATTGACGATTGAGCATAGAGGATTGAAGATTGAGGACTGGCGATTGAGGGTTGAAGATTGAGGATTAAGGACTGAGGATTGGGGATTGAGGATCTAGGATTGGAGATTGATTTTTGGGGATTGAAAATTGAGGATTGAGGATTGAGGATTGAGAATCGAGAATTGAGGATGTGGACTGAGGGATGAGGATTGAGGATTGAGGAACGAGGATTGAGGATTGAGGATTGAGCACTGAGGATTGACGATTGAGTGTTGAAGATTGAGGATTTATGACTGAGGATTGAGGATTGAGGATTGAGAATTGAGTATTGAAGATTGAGGATTGATGATTGAGGAATGAGGATTGAGGATTGAGGATTGAGGATTGAGTATTGAAGATTGAGGATTGATGATTGAAAATTGAGAATTGAGGATTGGGGATTGAGGATTGAGGATTGAGGTTTGAGGACTGAGGACTGAGGATTGTGGATTGGGATTGAGGATTGAAGATTCAGTATTGAGGATTGAAGATTGGGAATTGAGGATTGAGGATTGAACACTGAGGACTGAGAGTTGAGTGTTGAGTGATGAGAATTGATGTTTGTGGATCGAGGTTTGAAGATTGCAGATTGAGTATTGAGTATTGAAAACTTTGAATTGAGGATATTCTATTGAGGATTGAGGATTGACAACAGATTGATTAGGACTGAGGTCTGAAGATTGAGGATTAAGGATTGAGGATTCAGAATTGACGATTGAGGATTGAGGGTTGAGGATGTAGAATTGAAGAGAGAGGACTGAGTGTTGAGGATTGAGTGTTGAGTATTGATGCTTGAGGTTTGAGGTTTGATTATTGGATATTCTGGATTGAGTATTGAACCATAAGAATTCAGGATGTTCTATTGAGTATTGAGAATTGAGGATTGATGGTTGAGTATTGAGGATTGATGGTTGGGGGTTGAGGATTGAGGATTGAGTATTGAAGATTAAGTATTGATCACTGAGGATTGAGGATTGAGGATTGAGGTTTGAGGATTGAATATTGAAGATTGAATATTGAGGATTTAAGATTCAGGATTGAGGATTGACGATTGGGGATGGAGGATGAGGGCTGAGGGTTGAGGATTGAGGTTTCAGTATTGAATCCTGAGAATTCAGGGTATTCTATTGAGTATCGAGAATTGAGGATTGATGGTTAGTATTGAGGATTGAGGATTGAGGATTGAGTGTTGAAGATAGAGGATTGATGATTGAAGATTGAGGATTGAGGTTTGAGGATTGAGGATTGAGGATTGAGGATCTAGGATTGGAGATTGATTATTGAGGATTGAAGATTGGGGATTGAGGATTGAGGATTGAGGATCTAGGATTGGAGATTGATTATTGAGGATGAAGATTGAGAATTGGGTATTGAGGTTTGAAGAATGAGGATTGAGGATTGAGGATTGAGGATTGAGGATTGAGGATTGAGGTTTGAGGATCTAGGATTGGAGATTGAATATTGAGGATTGAAGATTGGGGATTGAGGATTGAGGATTGAGTATCTAGGATTGGAGATTGTTTATTGAGGATGAAGATTGAGAATTGAGGATTGAGGATTGAGAATTGAGAATTGAGAATGAGGACTAAGGGTTGAGGATTGAGGGTTGAGAAATGAGGATTGGGGATTGAGGATTGAGGATTGAGGATTGAGGATTGAGGATTGAGGATTGAGTATTGATCACTGAGGATTGAGGATTGAGGATTGCAGATTGAGTATTGTGGATTGAAGATTGAGGATTCAGGATTGAGGATTGAGGATTGAGGATTGAGGACTGAGGATTGAGGATTGAGGATTGAAGATTGAGTATTGATTATTGAAGATTGAGGATTGAGGATTGAGGATTGAGGATTGAGGATTGAGCATTGAAGATTGATGATTGGGGATTGAGGATAAACGATTGAGGATTGAGTATTGAGGATTGAAGGTTGAGTATTGATGATTGAAGGTTCAGGATTGATGATTGAGGGTTGAGGATTGAGGACGAGGACTGACGGTTGAGGATTGAGGTTTGAGGATTGAGGATTGAGGATTGAGGACTGAGGCTTGAGGATTGACGATTGAGCATAGAGGATTGAAGATTGAGGACTGGCGATTGAGGATTGAAGATTGAGGATTAAGGACTGAGGATTGGGGATTGAGGATTGAGAATTGAGGATTGAGTACTGAGGATTGAAGATTGAGGATTGGGTATTGAGGATTGAAGAATGAGGATTGAGGATTGAGGTTTGAGGATTGAGGATTGAGGATTGATAATTGAGGATTGAGGGTTGAAGGCTGAGGATTGAGGATTGAAATTGAGTATTGAGGATTGAAGATTGAGGATTGAGATTTGATTATTGAATATTGTGGTTTGAGTACCGAACCATGCGGATTCAGGATATTTTATTGAGTATTGAGAATTGAGGATTGATGGTTGAGTATTGAGGAATGTTGGCTGAGGGTTGTGTGTTGAATATTGAGGATTGGGGATTGAGGATTGAGGATTGAGTATTGAAGATTGAGGATTGGGTATTGAGGATTGAAGGATGAGGATTGAGGATTGAGGATTGAGGGTTGCGGATTGAGGACTTAGGATTGGAGATTGATTATTGACGATTGATGATTGGGGACTGAGGTTTGAGGATTGAGGTTTGCAGATTGAGTATTGAGTATTGAAAACTTTGAATTGGGGATATTCTATTGAGGATTGAGGATTGACAACAGATTGATTAGGACTGAGGTCTGAAGATTGAGGATTAAGGATTGAGGATTCAGAATTGACGATTGAGGATTGAGGGTTGAGGATGTAGAATTGAAGAGAGAGGACTGAGTGTTGAGGATTGAGTGTTGAGTATTGATGCTTGAGGTTTGAGGTTTGATTATTGGATATTCTGGATTGAGTATTGAACCATAAGATTTCAGGATGTTCTATTGAGTATTGAGAATTGAGGATTGATGGTTGAGTATTGAGGATTGATGGTTGGGGGTTGAGGATTGAGGATTGAGTATTGAAGATTAAGTATTGATCACTGAGGATTGAGGATTGAGGATTGAGGATTGAGGATTCAGGATTGAGGATTGAAGATTGAGTATAGAGGATTGAAGATTGAGGATTGTGGATTGAGGATTGAGGATTGAGGATTGAAGATTGAGTATTGAGGATTGAAGATTGAGGATTGAGTATTGAGGATTGAGGATTGAGGATTGAGGATTGAGTGTTGAAGATTGATGATTGATGATTGAGGATTGAGCATTGAAGATTGAGGATTGGGGATTGAGGATTGACGATTGAGGATTGATTATTGAGGATTGAAGATTGAGTATTGATGATTGAAGATTGAGGATTGAGGATTGAGGGTTGAGGATTGAGGACGAGGACTGACGGTTGAGGATTGAGGTTTGAGGATTGAGGATTGAGGCTTGAGGATTGACGATTGAGCATAGAGGATTGAAGATTGAGGACTGGCGATTGAGGATTGAAGATTGAGGAGTAAGGACTGAGGATTGGGGATTGAGGATCTAAGATTGGAGATTGATTTTTGGAGATTGAATGTTGAGGATTGAGGATTGAGGATTGAGAATTGAGGATTGAAGATTGAGGACTGAGGATTGACGATTGAGTATTGAAGATTGAGGATTTATGACTGAGGATTGAGGATTGAGGATTGAGGATTGAAAATTGAGGATTGAAGGTTGAGTATTGGGGATTGAATATTGAGGACTGAGGATTGAGGATTGAGAATGAGGGCTGAGGGTTGAGGATTGAGGTTAGAGGATTGAGGATTGAGGATTGAGGACTGAGGCTTGAGGATTGAGGATTGAGCATTGAGGATTGAAGATTGATGATTGGGTATTGAGGTTTGAAGAATGAGGATTGAGGGTTGAGGATTGAGGATTGAGGGTTGAGGATCTAGGATTGGAGATTGATTATTGAGGATTGAAGATTGGGGATTGAGGATTGAGGATTGAGGATCTAGGATTGGAGATTGATTATTGATCACTGAGGATTGAGGATTGAGGATTGAGGTTTGTGGATTGAGGATTGAAGATTGAATGTTGAGGATTGAACATTCAGGATTGAGGATTGGCGGTTGAGAATGGAGGATGAGGGCTGAGGGTTGAGGATTGAGGTTTCAGTATTGAATCCTGAGAATTCAGGATATTCTATTGAGTATCGAGAATTGAGGATTGATGGTTAGTATTGAGGATTGAGGATTGAGGATTGAGTGTTGAAGATAGAGGATTGATGATTGAAGATTGAGGATTGAGGTTTGAGGATTGAGGATTGAGGATTGAGGACTGAGGCTTGAGGATTGAGGATTGAGCATTGAGGATTGAAGATTGAGGATTGGGTATTGAGGTTTGAAGAATGAGGATTGAGGATTGAGGATTGAGGATTGAGGATTGAGGATCTAGGATTGGAGATTGATTATTGAGGATTGAAGATTGGGGATTGAGGATTGAGGATTGAGGATCTAGGATTGGAGATTGATTATTGAGGATGAAGATTGAGAATTGGGTATTGAGGTTTGAAGAATGAGGATTGAGGATTGAGGATTGAGGATTGAGGATTGAGGTTTGAGGATCTAGGATTGGAGATTGAATATTGAGGATTGAAGATTGGGGATTGAGGATTGAGGATTGAGTATCTAGAATTGGAGATTGATTATTGAGGATGAAGATTGAGAATTGAGGATTGAGGATTGAGAATTGAGAATTGAGGATGAGGACTAAGGGTTGAGGATTGAGGGATGAGAAATGAGGATTGGGGATTGAAGATTGAGGATTGAGGATTGAGCATTGAGGATTGAAGATTGATGATTGGGTATTGAGGTTTGAAGGATGAGGATTGAGGATTGAGGATTGAGGATTGGGGATTGAGTATTGAAGATTGAGTATTGATCACTGAGGATTGAAGATTGAGGATTAAGGACTGAGGATTGGGCATTGAGGATCTAAGATTGGAGATTGATTTTTTGAGATTGAAGGTTGAGGATTGAGGATTGAGGATTGAGAATTGAGGATTGAGGATTGAGGACTGAGGATTGACGATTGAGTATTGAAGATTGAGGATTTATGACTGAGGATTGAGGATTGAGGATTGAGGATTGAGAATTGAGGATTGAAGATTGAGTATTGGGGATTGAATATTGAGGACTGAGGATTGAGGATTGAGAATGAGGGCTGAGGGTTGAGGATTGAGGTTAGAGGATTGAGGATTGAGGATTGAGGACTGAGGCTTGAGGATTGAGGATTGAGCATTGAGGATTGAAGATTGATGATTGGGTATTGAGGTTTGAAGAATGAGGATTGAGGGTTGAGGATTGAGGATTGAGGGTTGAGGATCTAGGATTGGAGATTGATTATTGAGGATTGAAGATTGGGGATTGAGGATTGAGGATTGAGGATCTAGGATTGGAGATTGATTATTGATCACTGAGGATTGAGGATTGAGGATTGAGGTTTGTGGATTGAGGATTGAAGATTGAATGTTGAGGATTGAACATTCAGGATTGAGGATTGGCGGTTGAGAATGGAGGATGAGGGCTGAGGGTTGAGGATTGAGGTTTCAGTATTGAATCCTGAGAATTCAGGATATTCTATTGAGTATCGAGAATTGAGGATTGATGGTTAGTATTGAGGATTGAGGATTGAGGATTGAGTGTTGAAGATAGAGGATTGATGATTGAAGATTGAGGATTGAGGTTTGAGGATTGAGGATTGAGGATTGAGGACTGAGGCTTGAGGATTGAGGATTGAGCATTGAGGATTGAAGATTGAGGATTGGGTATTGAGGTTCGAAGAATGAGGATTGAGGATTGAGGATTGAGGATTGAGGATTGAGGATCTAGGATTGGAGATTGATTATTGAGGATTGAAGATTGGGGATTGAGGATTGAGGATTGAGAATCTAGGATTGGAGATTGATTATTGAGGATGAAGATTGAGAATTGTGTATTGAGGTTTGAAGAATGAGGATTGAGGATTGAGTATTGAGGATTGAGGATTGAGGTTTGAGGATCTAGGATTGGAGATTGAATATTGAGGATTGAAGATTGGGGATTGAGGATTGAGGATTGAGTATCTAGGATTGGAGATTGATTATTGAGGATGAAGATTGAGAATTGAGGATCGAGGATTGAGAATTGAGAATTGAGGATGAGGACTAAGGGTTGAGGATTGAGGGTTGAGAAATGAGGATTGGGGACTGAGGATTGAGGATTGAGGATTGAGGATTGAGGATTGAGGATTGAGTATTGAAGATTGAGTATTGATCACTGAGGATTGAAGATTGAGGATTAAGGACTGAGGATTGGGGATTGAGGATCTAAGATTGGAGATTGATTTTTGGAGATTGAAGGTTGAGGATTGAGGATTGAGGATTGAGAATTGAGGATTGAGGATTGAGGACTGAGGATTGACGATTGAGTATTGAAGATTGAGGATTTATGACTGAGGATTGAGGATTGAGGATTGAGGATTGAAAATTGAGGATTGAAGATTGAGTATTGGGGATTGAATATTGAGGACTGAGGATTGAGGATTGAGAATGAGGGCTGAGGGTTGAGGATTGAGGTTAGAGGATTGGGGATTGAGGATTGAGGATTGAGTATTGAAGATTGAGGATTGGGTATTGAGGATTGAAGGATGAGGATTGAGGATTGAGGATTGAGGGTTGCGGATTGAGGACTTAGGATTGGAGATTGATTATTGACGATTGATGATTGGGGACTGAGGTTTGAGGATTGAGGTTTGCAGATTGAGTATTGAGGATTGAAGATTGAGGATTGAGGATTGAGGATTGAAGATTGAGGATTGAGGATTGAGGATTGAGGATTGAGGGTTGAAGATTGAGTATTGAGGATTGAAGATTGGGGATTCAGGATTGAGCACTGAGGATTGAGGATTGAGGATTGAGGATTGAAGATTGAGAATTGAAGATTGAGTATTGAGGACTGAAGGTTGACGATTGAGGATTGAGGATTGAGGATTGAGGATTGAGGATTGAGGATTGAGGGTTCAGTATTGACGATTGAGTATTGATCACTGAGGATTGAAGATTGAGGATTAAGGACTGAGGATTGGGGATTGAGGATCTAAGATTGGAGATTGATTTTTGGAGATTGAAGGTTGAGGATTGAGGATTGAGGATTGAGAATTGAGGATTGAGGATTGAGGACTGAGGATTGACGATTGAGTATTGAAGATTGAGGATTTATGACTGAGGATTGAGGATTGAGGATTGAGGATTGAAAATTGAGGATTGAAGATTGAGTATTGGGGATTGAATATTGAGGACTGAGGATTGAGGATTGAGAATGAGGGCTGAGGGTTGAGGATTGAGGTTAGAGGATTGAGGATTGAGGATTGAGGACTGAGGCTTGAGGATTGAGGATTGAGCATTGAGGATTGAAGATTGATGATTGGGTATTGAGGTTTGAAGTATGAGGATTGAGGGTTGAGGATTGAGGATTGAGGATTGAGGATCTAGTATTGGAGATTGATTATTGAGGATTGAAGATTGGGGATTGAGGATTCAGGATTGAGGATCTAGGATTGGAGATTGATTATTGATCACTGAGGATTGAGGATTGAGGATTGAGGTTTGAGGATTGAGGATTGAAGATTGAATGTTGAGGATTGAACATTCAGGATTGAGGATTGGCGGTTGAGAATGGAGGATGAGGGCTGAGGGTTGAGGATTGAGGTTTCAGTATTGAATCCTGAGAATTCAGGATATCCTATTGAGTATCGAGCATTGAGCATTGATGGTTAGTATTGAGGATTGTGGATTGAGGATTGAGTGTTGAAGATAGAGGATTGATGATTGAAGATTGAGGATTGAGGTTTGAGGATTGAGGATTGAGGATTGAGGACTGAGGCTTGAGGATTGAGGATTGAGCATTGAGGATTGAAGATTGAGGATTGGGTATTGAGGTTTGAAGAATGAGGGTTGAGGATTGAGGATTGAGGATTGAGGATTGAGGATCTAGGATTGGAGATTGATTATTGAGGATTGAAGATTGGGGATTGATGATTGAGGATTGAGGATCTAGGATTGGAGATTGATTATTGAGTATGAAGATTGAGAATTGGGTATTGAGGTTTGAAGAATGAGGATTGAGGATTGAGGATTGAGGATTGAGTATTGAGGATTGAAGGTTGAGTATTGATGATTGAAGGTTGAGGATTGATGATTGAGGGTTGAGGATTGAGGACGAGGACTGACGGCTGAGGATTGAGGTTTGAGGATTGAGGATTGAGGATTGAGGACTGAGGCTTGAGGATTGACGATTGAGCATAGAGGATTGAAGATTGAGGACTGGCGATTGAGGGTTGAAGATTGAGGATTAAGGACTGAGGATTGGGGATTGAGGATCTAGGATTGGAGATTGATTTTTGGGGATTGAAAATTGAGGATTGAGGATTGAGGATTGAGAATCGAGAATTGAGGATGTGGACTGAGGGATGAGGATTGAGGATTGAGGAACGAGGATTGAGGATTGAGGATTGAGGACTGAGGATTGACGATTGGGTGTTGAAGATTGAGGATTTATGACTGAGGATTGAGGATTGAGGATTGAGAATTGAGTATTGAAGATTGAGGATTGATGATTGAGGAATGAGGATTGAGGATTGAGGATTGAGGATTGAGTATTGAAGATTGAGGATTGATGATTGAAAATTGAGAATTGAGGATTGGGGATTGAGGATTGAGGATTGAGGTTTGAGGACTGAGGACTGAGGATTGTGGATTGGGATTGAGGATTGAAGATTCAGTATTGAGGATTGAAGATTGGGAATTGAGGATTGAGGATTGAACACTGAGGACTGAGAGTTGAGTGTTGAGTGATGAGTATTGATGTTTGTGGATCGAGGTTTGAAGATTGCAGATTGAGTATTGAGTATTGAAAACTTTGAATTGAGGATATTCTATTGAGGATTGAGGATTGACAACAGATTGATTAGGACTGAGGTCTGAAGATTGAGGATTAAGGATTGAGGATTCAGAATTGACGATTGAGGATTGAGGGTTGAGGATGTAGAATTGAAGAGAGAGGACTGAGTGTTGAGGATTGAGTGTTGAGTATTGATGCTTGAGGTTTGAGGTTTGATTATTGGATATTCTGGATTGAGTATTGAACCATAAGAATTCAGGATGTTCTATTGAGTATTGAGAATTGAGGATTGATGGTTGAGTATTGAGGATTGATGGTTGGGGGTTGAGGATTGAGGATTGAGTATTGAAGATTAAGTATTGATCACTGAGGATTGAGGATTGAGGATTGAGGTTTGAGGATTGAATATTGAAGATTGAATATTGAGGATTTAAGATTCAGGATTGAGGATTGACGATTGGGGATGGAGGATGAGGGCTGAGGGTTGAGGATTGAGGTTTCAGTATTGAATCCTGAGAATTCAGGGTATTCTATTGAGTATCGAGAATTGAGGATTGATGGTTAGTATTGAGGATTGAGGATTGAGGATTGAGTGTTGAAGATAGAGGATTGATGATTGAAGATTGAGGATTGAGGTTTGAGGATTGAGGATTGAGGATTGAGGACTGAGGCTTGAGGATTGAGGATTGAGCATTGAGGATTGAAGATTGAGGATTGGGTATTGAGGTTTGAAGAATGAGGATTGAGGATTGAGGATTGAGGATTGAGGATTGAGGATCTAGGATTGGAGATTGATTATTGAGGATTGAAGATTGGGGATTGAGGATTGAGGATTGAGGATCTAGGATTGGAGATTGATTATTGAGGATGAAGATTGAGAATTGGGTATTGAGGTTTGAAGAATGAGGATTGAGGATTGAGGATTGAGGATTGAGGATTGAGGTTTGAGGATCTAGGATTGGAGATTGAATATTGAGGATTGAAGATTGGGGATTGAGGATTGAGGATTGAGTATCTAGGATTGGCGATTGTTTATTGAGGATGAAGATTGAGAATTGAGGATTGAGGATTGAGAATTGAGAATTGAGAATGAGGACTAAGGGTTGAGGATTGAGGGTTGAGAAATGAGGATTGGGGATTGAGGATTGAGGATTGAGGATTGAGGATTGAGGATTGAGGATTGAGGATTGAGGATTGAGTATTGATCACTGAGGATTGAGGATTGAGGATTGCAGATTGAGTATTGTGGATTGAAGATTGAGGATTCAGGATTGAGGATTGAGGATTGAGGATTGAGGACTGAGGATTGAGGATTGAGGATTGAAGATTGAGTATTGATTATTGAAGATTGAGGATTGAGGATTGAGGATTGAGGATTGAGGATTGAGCATTGAAGATTGATGATTGGGGATTGAGGATTGACGATTGAGGATTGAGTATTGAGGATTGAAGGTTGAGTATTGATGATTGAAGGTTCAGGATTGATGATTGAGGGTTGAGGATTGAGGACGAGGACTGACGGTTGAGGATTGAGGTTTGAGGATTGAGGATTGAGGATTGAGGACTGAGGCTTGAGGATTGACGATTGAGCATAGAGGATTGAAGATTGAGGACTGGCGATTGAGGATTGAAGATTGAGGATTAAGGACTGAGGATTGGGGATTGAGGATTGAGAATTGAGGATTGAGTACTGAGGATTGAAGATTGAGGATTGGGTATTGAGGATTGAAGAATGAGGATTGAGGATTGAGGTTTGAGGATTGAGGATTGAGGATTGATAATTGAGGATTGAGGGTTGAAGGCTGAGGATTGAGGATTGAAATTGAGTATTGAGGATTGAAGATTGAGGATTGAGATTTGATTATTGAATATTGTGGTTTGAGTACCGAACCATGCGGATTCAGGATATTTTATTGAGTATTGAGAATTGAGGATTGATGGTTGAGTATTGAGGAATGTTGGCTGAGGGTTGTGTGTTGAATATTGAGGATTGGGGATTGAGGATTGAGGATTGAGTATTGAAGATTGAGGATTGGGTATTGAGGATTGAAGGATGAGGATTGAGGATTGAGGATTGAGGGTTGCGGATTGAGGACTTAGGATTGGAGATTGATTATTGACGATTGATGATTGGGGACTGAGGTTTGAGGATTGAGGTTTGCAGATTGAGTATTGAGGATTGAAGATTGAGGATTGAGGATTGAGGATTGAAGATTGAGGATTGAGGATTGAGGATTGAGGATTGAGGGTTGAAGATTGAGTATTGAGGATTGAAGATTGAGGATTCAGGATTGAGCACTGAGGATTGAGGATTGAGGATTGAGGATTGAAGATTGAGAATTGAAGATTGAGTATTGAGGACTGAAGGTTGACGATTGAGGATTGAGGATTGAGGATTGAGGATTGAGGATTGAGGATTGAGGGTTCAGTATTGACGATTGAGTATTGATCACTGAGGACTGAGGATTGAGTATTGAGGATTGAAGATTGAATATAGAGGATTGAAGATTCAGGATTGAGGATTGAGTATTGAGGATGGAGGATGAGGGCTGAGGGATGAGGATTGAGGTTTGAGGATTGCAGATTGAGTATTGAGGATTGAAGATTGAGGATTCAGGATTGAGGATTGAGGATTGAGGATTGAGGATTGAGGATTGAGGATTTAGGATTGAAGGTTGAGTATTGAGGATTGAAGATTGAGGATTGAGGATTGAGGATTGAGGATTGAGGATTGAGCATTGAAGATTGAGGAGTGGGGATTGAGGATTGACGATTGAGGATTGAGTATTGAGGATTGAAGGTTGAGGATTGAGGATTGAGGATTGAGGATTGACGATGAGGGCTGAGAGTTGAGGATTGAGGTTTGAGGACTGAGGACTGACGATTGAGGATTGAGAATTGGGGATTGAGGATTGAGGATTGAAGATTGAGGATTGGGTATTGAGGATTGAAGAATGAGGGTTGAGGATTGAGGATTGAGGATTGAGGATTGAGGATTGAAGATTGAGGTTTGGGTACTGAGGATTGAAGGATGAGGATTGAGGATTGAGGATTGAGGATTGAGCATTGAAGATTGAGTATTGAGGATTGAAGATTGACGATTGAGGATTGAGGATTGAGGATTGAGGATTGAACGTTGAGGACTGAGTGTTGAGGGTTGAGTGATGAGAATTGATGTTTGTGGATAGAGGTTTGAAGATTGCAGTTTGAGTATTTAGTATTGAAATCTGTGAATTGATGATATTCTATTGAGGATTGAGGATTGAGAATTGATTGTTGAGGACTGAGGGCCGAAGATTGAGGACTCAGGATTGAGGATTCAGAATTGAGGTTTGAGGACTGAGGATTGAGGATTGAGGATTGAGTGTTGAGTATTGAAGAGTGAGTATTGAGGGTTGAAGACTGACGATTGAGGATTGAGGATTGAGGATTGAGGATTGAAGATTGAGTATTGAGGATTGAAGATTGAGGATTGAGGATTGAGGGTTGAGGATTGAGGATTGAATATTGAGGATTGGGGACTGAGTGTTGAGGGTTGAGTGGTGAGAATTGATGTTTGTGGATAGAGATTTGAAGATAGCAGATTGAGTATTGAGTATTGAAAACTGTGAATTGATGATATTCTATTGAGAACTGAGGATTGACAACCGATTGTTGAGGACTGAGGGCTGAAGATTGAGGATTCAGGATTGAGGATTCAGGACTGATGTTTGAGGACTGAGGATTGAGGATTGAGGATTGAGGATTGAGGATTGAGGATTTAAGATTGAGGATTGGGTATTGAGGATTGAGGAATGAGGATTGACGATTGAGGATTGAGGATTGAGGATTGAAGACTGAGTATTGAGGATTGAAGATTGACGATTGAGGATTAAGGATTAAAGATTGAGGATTAAGGATTGAAGATTGGGGATTGAGGATCTAGGATTGGAGATTGATTATTGAGGATTGAAGATTGAGAATTGAGGATTGAGGATTGAGGGTTGAGGATTGAGGATTGAGGATTGAAGATTGAGTATTGAAGATTGAGGATTTATGACTGAGGATTGAGGATTGAGGATTGAGGATTGAGTATTGAGGATTGAAGGTTGAGTATTGAGGATTGAATATTGAGGATTGTGGATTTAGGATTGAGGATTGACGACTGAGGAATGAGGATCGAGGATTGAGGATTGAATATTGTGGATTGAGGATTGAGGATTGAGGATTGAGGATTGCAGATTGAGTATTGAGGATTGAGGATTGAGGATTGAGGATTGAGGATTGAGGATCGAGGATTGAGGATTGAGGATTGAGGAGTGAAGATTGAGTATTGAGGATTGAAGATTGAGGATTGGGTATTGAGGATTGAAGAATGAGCATTGAGGATTGAGGATTGACGCTTGAGGATTGAAGATTGAGTATTGAGGATTGAGAATTGAGGATTGAGGATTGAGGATTGTGGATTGATGATTGAGGATTGAGGATTGAGGATTGAAGATTGAGTATTGAGGATTGAAGATTGAGGATTGAGGATTGAGGATTGATAATTGAGGATTGAGGGTTGAAGACTGAGGATTGAGGATTGAAATTGAGTATTGAGGATTGAAGATTGAGGATTGAGATTTGATTATTGAATATTGTGGTTTGAGTACCGAACCATGCGGATTCAGGATATTCTATTGAGTATTGAGAATTGAGGATTGATGGTTGAGTATTGAGGAATGTTGGCTGAGGGTTGTGTGTTGAATATTGAGGATTGGGGATTGAGGATTGAGGATTGAGTATTGAAGATTGAAGATTGGGTATTGAGGATTGAAGGATGAGGATTGAGGATTGAGGATTGAGGGTTGCGGATTGAGGACTTAGGATTGGAGATTGATTATTGACGATTGATGATTGGTTACTGAGGTTTGAGGATTGAGGATTGCAGATTGAGTATTGAGGATTGAAGATTGAGGATTGAGGATTGAGGATTGATGATTAAGGATTGAGGATTGAGGATTGAGGATTGAGGGTTCAGTATTGACGATTGAGTATTGATCACTGAGGACTGAGGATTGAGTATTGAGGATTGAAGATTGAATATAGAGGATTGAAGATTCAGGATTGAGGATTGAGTATTGAGGATGGAGGATGAGGGCTGAGGGATGAGGATTGAGGTTTGAGGATTGCAGATTGAGTATTGAGGATTGAAGATTGAGGATTCAGGATTGAGGATTGAGGATTGAGGATTGAGGATTGAGGATTGAGGATTTAGGATTGAAGGTTGAGTATTGAGGATTGAAGATTGAGGATTGAGGATTGAGGATTGAGGATTGAGGATTGAGCATTGAAGATTGAGGAGTGGGGATTGAGGATTGACGATTGAGGATTGAAGGTTGAGGATTGAGGATTGAGGATTGAGGATTGACGATGAGGGCTGAGAGTTGAGGATTGAGGTTTGAGGACTGAGGACTGACGATTGAGGATTGAGAATTGGGGATTGAGGATTGAGGATTGAAGATTGAGGATTGGGTATTGAGGATTGAAGAATGAGGGTTGAGGATTGAGGATTGAGGATTGAGGATTGAGGATTGAAGATTGAGGTTTGGGTACTGAGGATTGAAGAATGAGGATTGAGGATTGAGGATTGAGGATTGAGCATTGAAGATTGAGTATTGAGGATTGAAGATTGACGATTGAGGATTGAGGATTGAGGATTGAGGATTGAACGTTGAGGACTGAGTGTTGAGGGTTGAGTGATGAGAATTGATGTTTGTGGATAGAGGTTTGAAGATTGCAGTTTGAGTATTTAGTATTGAAAGCTGTGAATTGAGGATATTCTATTGAGGATTGAGGATTGAGAATTGATTGTTGAGGACTGAGGGCCGAAGATTGAGGACTCAGGATTGAGAATTCAGAATTGAGGTTTGAGGACTGAGGATTGAGGATTGAGGATTGAGTGTTGAGTATTGAAGAGTGAGTATTGAGGGTTGAAGACTGACGATTGAGGATTGAGGATTGAGGATTGAGGATTGAGGATTGAAGATTGAGTATTGAGGATTGAAGATTGAGGATTGAGGATTGAGGGTTGAGGATTGAGGATTGAATATTGAGGATTGGTGACTGAGTGTTGAGGGTTGAGTGGTGAGAATTGATGTTTGTGGATAGAGATTTGAAGATTGCAGATTGAGTATTGAGTATTGAAAACTGTGAATTGATGATATTCTATTGAGAACTGAGGATTGATGGTTGAGTATTGAGGATTGAAGGTTGAGGATTGAGGATTGAGTATTGAGGAATGACGCTCGAGGATTGAGTGTTGAGGATGTAGGATTGAAGAGAGAGGACTGAATGTTGAGGATTGAGTGTTGAGAATTGATGCTTTAGGTTTGGGATTTGATTATTGAATATTCTGGATTGAGAATTGACCCATCAGAATTCAGGATGTTCTATTGAGTATTGACAATTGAGGAATGGTGGTTGAGTATTGAGGATTGATGGTTGAGGGTTGAGTGTTGAATATTGAGGATTGAGGATTGAGGATTGAGGATTGAGTATTGAAGATTGAGGATTGATGATTGAGGATTGAGGATTGAAGATTGAGTATTGAGGATAGAAGACTCACGATTGAGGTTTGAGAATTGAGGATTGAGGATCCAGGATTGAGGATTGACGATTTAGTATTGAAGATTGAAAATTGAGGATTGAGGATTGGGGATTGAGGATTGAGTATTGAGGTTTGAGGACTGAGGACTGAGGATTGTGGATTGAGGATTGAGGATTGAGGATCGAGGATTGAAGATTTAGTATTGAGGATTGAAGATAGAGGATTGAGAATTGAGGATTGAGGATTGAGGATTGAAGATTGAGGATTGGGTATTGAGGATTGAAGAATGAGAATTGAGGATTGAGGATTGAGGATTGAGTGTTGAGGATTGAAGATTGAGTATTGAGGATAGAAGACTGACGATTGAGGATTGAGAATTGAGGATTGAGGATCGAGGATTGAGGATTGAAGATTTAGTATTGAGGATTGAAGGTAGAGGATTGAGAATTGAGGATTGAGGATTTAGGATTGAAGAATGAGGATTGAGGACTGAGGTTTGAGGATTGAGGATTGCAGATTGAGTATTGAGGATTGAAGATTGAGGATTGAGGATTGAGGATTGAGGATTGAGGATTGAGGATTGAGGATTGAGGATTGAGGATTGAGGATTGAGGATTGAGGATTGAGTATTGAAGATTGAGTATTGATCACTGAGGATTGAGGATTGAGGATTGAGGATTGAGGATTGAGGATTGAAGATTGAATATTGAGGATATAAGATTGAGGATTGATGATTGAGGATTGAGGATGGAGGATGAGGGCTGAGGGTTGAGGATTGAGGTTTGAGGACAGAGGACTGAGGATTGAGGATTGAGAATTGAGGATTGAGGATTGAGGATTGAAGATTGAGTGTTGGGTATTGAGTATTGAAGAATGGGGATTGAGGATTGAGGATTGAGGATTGAGGATTGAAGATTGAGTATTGAGGATTGAAGATTGACGATTGAGGATTGAGGATTGAGGATTGAGGACTGAGGATTGAGGATTGAAGATTGAGTATTGAGGATTGAAGATTGACGATTGAGAATTAAGGATTGAAGATTGAGGATTAAGGATTGAAGATTGGGGATTGAGGATCTAGGATTGGAGGTTGATTATTGAGGATTGAATATTGAGTATTGAGAATTGAGGATTGAGAATTGAGAATTGAGGATGAGGACTGAGGGTTGAGGATTGAGATTTTAGGAATGAGGATTGAGGGTTGAGGATTGAGGATTGAGGATTGAGGATTGAGGATTGAGTATTGAAGATTGAGTATTGCTGCCTGAGGATAGAGGATTGGGGATTGAGGATTGAGGATTGAGGATTGAGGATTGAAGATTGAGGATTGAGAATTGATGGTTGAGGATTGAGGTTTGACGACTGAGGATTGAGGATTGAGGATTGAGGCTTGAGGATTGAGGATTGAGGATTGAGGAATGAAGATTGAGGATTGAGGATAGAGGATGAGGGCTGAGAGTTGACGAATTGAGGTTTGAGGTCTGAGGACTGAGGATTGAGGATTGAGAATTGAGGATTGAGGAATGAGGATTGAAGATTGAGGATTGGGGACTGAGTGTTGAGGGTTGAGTGATGAGAATTGATGATTGTGGATGGAGATTTGAAGATTGCAGATCGATTATTGAGTATTGAAATGTGTGAATTGATGATATTCTATTGAGGACTGAGAATTGACGACTGATTGTTGAGGACTGAGGTCTGAAGATTGAGGATTCAGGATTGTGGATTCAGGATTGATTTTTGAGGACGGAGAATTGAGGACTGAGTATTGAGAATTGAGGATTGAGGATTGAGGATTGAGGACTGAAGATTGAGTATTGATGATTGAAGATTGAGGATTGATGACTGAGGACTGACGATTGAGGATTGAGTATTGCAGATTGAGTATTGAGGATTGAAGATTGATGATTGAGGATTGAGGATTGAAGATTGAGGATTCAGGATTGAGGATTGAGGATTGAGGATTGAGGATTGAGGATTGAGGATTTAGGATTGAAGGTTGAGTATTGAGGATTGAAGATTGAGGATTGAGGATTGAGGATTGAGGATTGAGGATTGAGCATTGAAGATTGAGGAGTGGGGATTGAGGATTGACGATTGAGGATTGAGTATTGAGGATTGAAGGTTGAGGATTGAGGATTGAGGATTGAGGATTGACGATGAGGGCTGAGAGTTGAGGATTGAGGTTTGAGGACTGAGGACTGACGATTGAGGATTGAGAATTGGTGATTGAGGATTGAGGATTGAAGATTGAGGATTGGGTATTGAGGATTGAAGAATGAGGGTTGAGGATTGAGGATTGAGGATTGAGGATTGAGGATTGAAGATTGAGGTTTGGGTACTGAGGATTGAAGAATGAGGATTGAGGATTGAGGGTTGAGGATTGAGCATTGAAGATTGAGTATTGAGGATTGAAGATTGACGATTGAGGATTGAGGATTGAGGATTGAGGATTGAACGTTGAGGACTGAGTGTTGAGGGTTGAGTGATGAGAATTGATGTTTGTGGATAGAGGTTTGAAGATTGCAGTTTGAGTATTTAGTATTGAAAGCTGTGAATTGAGGATATTCTATTGAGGATTGAGGATTGAGAATTGATTGTTGAGGACTGAGGGCCGAAGATTGAGGACTCAGGATTGAGGATTCAGAATTGAGGTTTGAGGACTGAGGATTGAGGATTGAGGATTGAGTGTTGAGTATTGAAGAGTGAGTATTGAGGGTTGAAGACTGACGATTGAGGATTGAGGACTGAGGATTGAGGATTGAGGATTGAAGATTGAGTATTGAGGATTGAAGATTGAGGATTGAGGATTGAGGGTTGAGGATTGAGGATTGAATATTGAGGATTGGGGACTGAGTGTTGAGGGTTGAGTGGTGAGAATTGATGTTTGTGGATAGAGATTTGAAGATTGCAGATTGAGTATTGAGTATTGAAAACTGTGAATTGATGATATTCTATTGAGAACTGAGGATTGACAACCGATTGTTGAGGACTGAGGGCTGAAGATTGAGGATTCAGGATTGAGGATTCAGGACTGATGTTTGAGGACTGAGGATTGAGGATTGAGGATTCAGGATTGAGGATTGAGGATTTAAGATTGAGGATTGGGTATTGAGGATTGAGGAATGAGGATTGACGATTGAGGATTGAGGATTGAGGATTGAAGACTGAGTATTGAGGATTGAAGATTGACGATTGAGGATTAAGGATTAAAGATTGAGGATTAAGGATTGAAGATTGGGGATTGAGGATCTAGGATTGGAGATTGGTTATTGATGATTGAAGATTGAGAATTGAGGATTGAGGATTGAGGGTTGAGGATTGAGGATTGAGGATTGAGGATTGAGTATTGAAGATTGAGGATTGATGATTGAGGATTGAGGATTGAAGATTGAGTATTGAGGATAGAAGACTCACGATTGAGGTTTGAGAATTGAGGATTGAGGATCCAGGATTGAGGATTGACGATTTAGTATTGAAGATTGAAAATTGAGGATTGAGGATTGGGGATTGAGGATTGAGTATTGAGGTTTGAGGACTGAGGATTGAGGATTGAGCATTGAGGATTGAAGATTGAGGATTGGGTATTGAGGTTCGAAGAATGAGGATTGAGGATTGAGGATTGAGGATTGAGGATTGAGGATCTAGGATTGGAGATTGATTATTGAGGATTGAAGATTGGGGATTGAGGATTGAGGATTGAGTATCTAGGATTGGAGATTGATTATTGAGGATGAAGATTGAGAATTGAGGATCGAGGATTGAGAATTGAGAATTGAGGATGAGGACTAAGGGTTGAGGATTGAGGGTTGAGAAATGAGGATTGGGGACTGAGGATTGAGGATTGAGGATTGAGGATTGAGGATTGAGGATTGAGTATTGAAGATTGAGTATTGATCACTGAGGATTGAAGATTGAGGATTAAGGACTGAGGATTGGGGATTGAGGATCTAAGATTGGAGATTGATTTTTGGAGATTGAAGGTTGAGGATTGAGGATTGAGGATTGAGAATTGAGGATTGAGGATTGAGGACTGAGGATTGACGATTGAGTATTGAAGATTGAGGATTTATGACTGAGGATTGAGGATTGAGGATTGAGGATTGAAAATTGAGGATTGAAGATTGAGTATTGGGGATTGAATATTGAGGACTGAGGATTGAGGATTGAGAATGAGGGCTGAGGGTTGAGGATTGAGGTTAGAGGATTGGGGATTGAGGATTGAGGATTGAGTATTGAAGATTGAGGATTGGGTATTGAGGATTGAAGGATGAGGATTGAGGATTGAGGATTGAGGGTTGCGGATTGAGGACTTAGGATTGGAGATTGATTATTGACGATTGATGATTGGGGACTGAGGTTTGAGGATTGAGGTTTGCAGATTGAGTATTGAGGATTGAAGATTGAGGATTGAGGATTGAGGATTGAAGATTGAGGATTGAGGATTGAGGATTGAGGATTGAGGGTTGAAGATTGAGTATTGAGGATTGAAGATTGGGGATTCAGGATTGAGCACTGAGGATTGAGGATTGAGGATTGAGGATTGAAGATTGAGAATTGAAGATTGAGTATTGAGGACTGAAGGTTGACGATTGAGGATTGAGGATTGAGGATTGAGGATTGAGGATTGAGGATTGAGGGTTCAGTATTGACGATTGAGTATTGATCACTGAGGATTGAAGATTGAGGATTAAGGACTGAGGATTGGGGATTGAGGATCTAAGATTGGAGATTGATTTTTGGAGATTGAAGGTTGAGGATTGAGGATTGAGGATTGAGAATTGAGGATTGAGGATTGAGGACTGAGGATTGACGATTGAGTATTGAAGATTGAGGATTTATGACTGAGGATTGAGGATTGAGGATTGAGGATTGAAAATTGAGGATTGAAGATTGAGTATTGGGGATTGAATATTGAGGACTGAGGATTGAGGATTGAGAATGAGGGCTGAGGGTTGAGGATTGAGGTTAGAGGATTGAGGATTGAGGATTGAGGACTGAGGCTTGAGGATTGAGGATTGAGCATTGAGGATTGAAGATTGATGATTGGGTATTGAGGTTTGAAGTATGAGGATTGAGGGTTGAGGATTGAGGATTGAGGATTGAGGATCTAGTATTGGAGATTGATTATTGAGGATTGAAGATTGGGGATTGAGGATTCAGGATTGAGGATCTAGGATTGGAGATTGATTATTGATCACTGAGGATTGAGGATTGAGGATTGAGGTTTGAGGATTGAGGATTGAAGATTGAATGTTGAGGATTGAACATTCAGGATTGAGGATTGGCGGTTGAGAATGGAGGATGAGGGCTGAGGGTTGAGGATTGAGGTTTCAGTATTGAATCCTGAGAATTCAGGATATCCTATTGAGTATCGAGCATTGAGCATTGATGGTTAGTATTGAGGATTGTGGATTGAGGATTGAGTGTTGAAGATAGAGGATTGATGATTGAAGATTGAGGATTGAGGTTTGAGGATTGAGGATTGAGGATTGAGGACTGAGGCTTGAGGATTGAGGATTGAGCATTGAGGATTGAAGATTGAGGATTGGGTATTGAGGTTTGAAGAATGAGGGTTGAGGATTGAGGATTGAGGATTGAGGATTGAGGATCTAGGATTGGAGATTGATTATTGAGGATTGAAGATTGGGGATTGATGATTGAGGATTGAGGATCTAGGATTGGAGATTGATTATTGAGTATGAAGATTGAGAATTGGGTATTGAGGTTTGAAGAATGAGGATTGAGGATTGAGGATTGAGGATTGAGTATTGAGGATTGAAGGTTGAGTATTGATGATTGAAGGTTGAGGATTGATGATTGAGGGTTGAGGATTGAGGACGAGGACTGACGGCTGAGGATTGAGGTTTGAGGATTGAGGATTGAGGATTGAGGACTGAGGCTTGAGGATTGACGATTGAGCATAGAGGATTGAAGATTGAGGACTGGCGATTGAGGGTTGAAGATTGAGGATTAAGGACTGAGGATTGGGGATTGAGGATCTAGGATTGGAGATTGATTTTTGGGGATTGAAAATTGAGGATTGAGGATTGAGGATTGAGAATCGAGAATTGAGGATGTGGACTGAGGGATGAGGATTGAGGATTGAGGAACGAGGATTGAGGATTGAGGATTGAGGACTGAGGATTGACGATTGGGTGTTGAAGATTGAGGATTTATGACTGAGGATTGAGGATTGAGGATTGAGAATTGAGTATTGAAGATTGAGGATTGATGATTGAGGAATGAGGATTGAGGATTGAGGATTGAGGATTGAGTATTGAAGATTGAGGATTGATGATTGAAAATTGAGAATTGAGGATTGGGGATTGAGGATTGAGGATTGAGGTTTGAGGACTGAGGACTGAGGATTGTGGATTGGGATTGAGGATTGAAGATTCAGTATTGAGGATTGAAGATTGGGAATTGAGGATTGAGGATTGAACACTGAGGACTGAGAGTTGAGTGTTGAGTGATGAGTATTGATGTTTGTGGATCGAGGTTTGAAGATTGCAGATTGAGTATTGAGTATTGAAAACTTTGAATTGAGGATATTCTATTGAGGATTGAGGATTGACAACAGATTGATTAGGACTGAGGTCTGAAGATTGAGGATTAAGGATTGAGGATTCAGAATTGACGATTGAGGATTGAGGGTTGAGGATGTAGAATTGAAGAGAGAGGACTGAGTGTTGAGGATTGAGTGTTGAGTATTGATGCTTGAGGTTTGAGGTTTGATTATTGGATATTCTGGATTGAGTATTGAACCATAAGAATTCAGGATGTTCTATTGAGTATTGAGAATTGAGGATTGATGGTTGAGTATTGAGGATTGATGGTTGGGGGTTGAGGATTGAGGATTGAGTATTGAAGATTAAGTATTGATCACTGAGGATTGAGGATTGAGGATTGAGGTTTGAGGATTGAATATTGAAGATTGAATATTGAGGATTTAAGATTCAGGATTGAGGATTGACGATTGGGGATGGAGGATGAGGGCTGAGGGTTGAGGATTGAGGTTTCAGTATTGAATCCTGAGAATTCAGGGTATTCTATTGAGTATCGAGAATTGAGGATTGATGGTTAGTATTGAGGATTGAGGATTGAGGATTGAGTGTTGAAGATAGAGGATTGATGATTGAAGATTGAGGATTGAGGTTTGAGGATTGAGGATTGAGGATTGAGGACTGAGGCTTGAGGATTGAGGATTGAGCATTGAGGATTGAAGATTGAGGATTGGGTATTGAGGTTTGAAGAATGAGGATTGAGGATTGAGGATTGAGGATTGAGGATTGAGGATCTAGGATTGGAGATTGATTATTGAGGATTGAAGATTGGGGATTGAGGATTGAGGATTGAGGATCTAGGATTGGAGATTGATTATTGAGGATGAAGATTGAGAATTGGGTATTGAGGTTTGAAGAATGAGGATTGAGGATTGAGGATTGAGGATTGAGGATTGAGGTTTGAGGATCTAGGATTGGAGATTGAATATTGAGGATTGAAGATTGGGGATTGAGGATTGAGGATTGAGTATCTAGGATTGGCGATTGTTTATTGAGGATGAAGATTGAGAATTGAGGATTGAGGATTGAGAATTGAGAATTGAGAATGAGGACTAAGGGTTGAGGATTGAGGGTTGAGAAATGAGGATTGGGGATTGAGGATTGAGGATTGAGGATTGAGGATTGAGGATTGAGGATTGAGGATTGAGGATTGAGTATTGATCACTGAGGATTGAGGATTGAGGATTGCAGATTGAGTATTGTGGATTGAAGATTGAGGATTCAGGATTGAGGATTGAGGATTGAGGATTGAGGACTGAGGATTGAGGATTGAGGATTGAAGATTGAGTATTGATTATTGAAGATTGAGGATTGAGGATTGAGGATTGAGGATTGAGGATTGAGCATTGAAGATTGATGATTGGGGATTGAGGATTGACGATTGAGGATTGAGTATTGAGGATTGAAGGTTGAGTATTGATGATTGAAGGTTCAGGATTGATGATTGAGGGTTGAGGATTGAGGACGAGGACTGACGGTTGAGGATTGAGGTTTGAGGATTGAGGATTGAGGATTGAGGACTGAGGCTTGAGGATTGACGATTGAGCATAGAGGATTGAAGATTGAGGACTGGCGATTGAGGATTGAAGATTGAGGATTAAGGACTGAGGATTGGGGATTGAGGATTGAGAATTGAGGATTGAGTACTGAGGATTGAAGATTGAGGATTGGGTATTGAGGATTGAAGAATGAGGATTGAGGATTGAGGTTTGAGGATTGAGGATTGAGGATTGATAATTGAGGATTGAGGGTTGAAGGCTGAGGATTGAGGATTGAAATTGAGTATTGAGGATTGAAGATTGAGGATTGAGATTTGATTATTGAATATTGTGGTTTGAGTACCGAACCATGCGGATTCAGGATATTTTATTGAGTATTGAGAATTGAGGATTGATGGTTGAGTATTGAGGAATGTTGGCTGAGGGTTGTGTGTTGAATATTGAGGATTGGGGATTGAGGATTGAGGATTGAGTATTGAAGATTGAGGATTGGGTATTGAGGATTGAAGGATGAGGATTGAGGATTGAGGATTGAGGGTTGCGGATTGAGGACTTAGGATTGGAGATTGATTATTGACGATTGATGATTGGGGACTGAGGTTTGAGGATTGAGGTTTGCAGATTGAGTATTGAGGATTGAAGATTGAGGATTGAGGATTGAGGATTGAAGATTGAGGATTGAGGATTGAGGATTGAGGATTGAGGGTTGAAGATTGAGTATTGAGGATTGAAGATTGAGGATTCAGGATTGAGCACTGAGGATTGAGGATTGAGGATTGAGGATTGAAGATTGAGAATTGAAGATTGAGTATTGAGGACTGAAGGTTGACGATTGAGGATTGAGGATTGAGGATTGAGGATTGAGGATTGAGGATTGAGGGTTCAGTATTGACGATTGAGTATTGATCACTGAGGACTGAGGATTGAGTATTGAGGATTGAAGATTGAATATAGAGGATTGAAGATTCAGGATTGAGGATTGAGTATTGAGGATGGAGGATGAGGGCTGAGGGATGAGGATTGAGGTTTGAGGATTGCAGATTGAGTATTGAGGATTGAAGATTGAGGATTCAGGATTGAGGATTGAGGATTGAGGATTGAGGATTGAGGATTGAGGATTTAGGATTGAAGGTTGAGTATTGAGGATTGAAGATTGAGGATTGAGGATTGAGGATTGAGGATTGAGGATTGAGCATTGAAGATTGAGGAGTGGGGATTGAGGATTGACGATTGAGGATTGAGTATTGAGGATTGAAGGTTGAGGATTGAGGATTGAGGATTGAGGATTGACGATGAGGGCTGAGAGTTGAGGATTGAGGTTTGAGGACTGAGGACTGACGATTGAGGATTGAGAATTGGGGATTGAGGATTGAGGATTGAAGATTGAGGATTGGGTATTGAGGATTGAAGAATGAGGGTTGAGGATTGAGGATTGAGGATTGAGGATTGAGGATTGAAGATTGAGGTTTGGGTACTGAGGATTGAAGGATGAGGATTGAGGATTGAGGATTGAGGATTGAGCATTGAAGATTGAGTATTGAGGATTGAAGATTGACGATTGAGGATTGAGGATTGAGGATTGAGGATTGAACGTTGAGGACTGAGTGTTGAGGGTTGAGTGATGAGAATTGATGTTTGTGGATAGAGGTTTGAAGATTGCAGTTTGAGTATTTAGTATTGAAATCTGTGAATTGATGATATTCTATTGAGGATTGAGGATTGAGAATTGATTGTTGAGGACTGAGGGCCGAAGATTGAGGACTCAGGATTGAGGATTCAGAATTGAGGTTTGAGGACTGAGGATTGAGGATTGAGGATTGAGTGTTGAGTATTGAAGAGTGAGTATTGAGGGTTGAAGACTGACGATTGAGGATTGAGGATTGAGGATTGAGGATTGAAGATTGAGTATTGAGGATTGAAGATTGAGGATTGAGGATTGAGGGTTGAGGATTGAGGATTGAATATTGAGGATTGGGGACTGAGTGTTGAGGGTTGAGTGGTGAGAATTGATGTTTGTGGATAGAGATTTGAAGATAGCAGATTGAGTATTGAGTATTGAAAACTGTGAATTGATGATATTCTATTGAGAACTGAGGATTGACAACCGATTGTTGAGGACTGAGGGCTGAAGATTGAGGATTCAGGATTGAGGATTCAGGACTGATGTTTGAGGACTGAGGATTGAGGATTGAGGATTGAGGATTGAGGATTGAGGATTTAAGATTGAGGATTGGGTATTGAGGATTGAGGAATGAGGATTGACGATTGAGGATTGAGGATTGAGGATTGAAGACTGAGTATTGAGGATTGAAGATTGACGATTGAGGATTAAGGATTAAAGATTGAGGATTAAGGATTGAAGATTGGGGATTGAGGATCTAGGATTGGAGATTGATTATTGAGGATTGAAGATTGAGAATTGAGGATTGAGGATTGAGGGTTGAGGATTGAGGATTGAGGATTGAAGATTGAGTATTGAAGATTGAGGATTTATGACTGAGGATTGAGGATTGAGGATTGAGGATTGAGTATTGAGGATTGAAGGTTGAGTATTGAGGATTGAATATTGAGGATTGTGGATTTAGGATTGAGGATTGACGACTGAGGAATGAGGATCGAGGATTGAGGATTGAATATTGTGGATTGAGGATTGAGGATTGAGGATTGAGGATTGCAGATTGAGTATTGAGGATTGAGGATTGAGGATTGAGGATTGAGGATTGAGGATCGAGGATTGAGGATTGAGGATTGAGGAGTGAAGATTGAGTATTGAGGATTGAAGATTGAGGATTGGGTATTGAGGATTGAAGAATGAGCATTGAGGATTGAGGATTGACGCTTGAGGATTGAAGATTGAGTATTGAGGATTGAGAATTGAGGATTGAGGATTGAGGATTGTGGATTGATGATTGAGGATTGAGGATTGAGGATTGAAGATTGAGTATTGAGGATTGAAGATTGAGGATTGAGGATTGAGGATTGATAATTGAGGATTGAGGGTTGAAGACTGAGGATTGAGGATTGAAATTGAGTATTGAGGATTGAAGATTGAGGATTGAGATTTGATTATTGAATATTGTGGTTTGAGTACCGAACCATGCGGATTCAGGATATTCTATTGAGTATTGAGAATTGAGGATTGATGGTTGAGTATTGAGGAATGTTGGCTGAGGGTTGTGTGTTGAATATTGAGGATTGGGGATTGAGGATTGAGGATTGAGTATTGAAGATTGAAGATTGGGTATTGAGGATTGAAGGATGAGGATTGAGGATTGAGGATTGAGGGTTGCGGATTGAGGACTTAGGATTGGAGATTGATTATTGACGATTGATGATTGGTTACTGAGGTTTGAGGATTGAGGATTGCAGATTGAGTATTGAGGATTGAAGATTGAGGATTGAGGATTGAGGATTGATGATTAAGGATTGAGGATTGAGGATTGAGGATTGAGGGTTCAGTATTGACGATTGAGTATTGATCACTGAGGACTGAGGATTGAGTATTGAGGATTGAAGATTGAATATAGAGGATTGAAGATTCAGGATTGAGGATTGAGTATTGAGGATGGAGGATGAGGGCTGAGGGATGAGGATTGAGGTTTGAGGATTGCAGATTGAGTATTGAGGATTGAAGATTGAGGATTCAGGATTGAGGATTGAGGATTGAGGATTGAGGATTGAGGATTGAGGATTTAGGATTGAAGGTTGAGTATTGAGGATTGAAGATTGAGGATTGAGGATTGAGGATTGAGGATTGAGGATTGAGCATTGAAGATTGAGGAGTGGGGATTGAGGATTGACGATTGAGGATTGAAGGTTGAGGATTGAGGATTGAGGATTGAGGATTGACGATGAGGGCTGAGAGTTGAGGATTGAGGTTTGAGGACTGAGGACTGACGATTGAGGATTGAGAATTGGGGATTGAGGATTGAGGATTGAAGATTGAGGATTGGGTATTGAGGATTGAAGAATGAGGGTTGAGGATTGAGGATTGAGGATTGAGGATTGAGGATTGAAGATTGAGGTTTGGGTACTGAGGATTGAAGAATGAGGATTGAGGATTGAGGATTGAGGATTGAGCATTGAAGATTGAGTATTGAGGATTGAAGATTGACGATTGAGGATTGAGGATTGAGGATTGAGGATTGAACGTTGAGGACTGAGTGTTGAGGGTTGAGTGATGAGAATTGATGTTTGTGGATAGAGGTTTGAAGATTGCAGTTTGAGTATTTAGTATTGAAAGCTGTGAATTGAGGATATTCTATTGAGGATTGAGGATTGAGAATTGATTGTTGAGGACTGAGGGCCGAAGATTGAGGACTCAGGATTGAGAATTCAGAATTGAGGTTTGAGGACTGAGGATTGAGGATTGAGGATTGAGTGTTGAGTATTGAAGAGTGAGTATTGAGGGTTGAAGACTGACGATTGAGGATTGAGGATTGAGGATTGAGGATTGAGGATTGAAGATTGAGTATTGAGGATTGAAGATTGAGGATTGAGGATTGAGGGTTGAGGATTGAGGATTGAATATTGAGGATTGGTGACTGAGTGTTGAGGGTTGAGTGGTGAGAATTGATGTTTGTGGATAGAGATTTGAAGATTGCAGATTGAGTATTGAGTATTGAAAACTGTGAATTGATGATATTCTATTGAGAACTGAGGATTGATGGTTGAGTATTGAGGATTGAAGGTTGAGGATTGAGGATTGAGTATTGAGGAATGACGCTCGAGGATTGAGTGTTGAGGATGTAGGATTGAAGAGAGAGGACTGAATGTTGAGGATTGAGTGTTGAGAATTGATGCTTTAGGTTTGGGATTTGATTATTGAATATTCTGGATTGAGAATTGACCCATCAGAATTCAGGATGTTCTATTGAGTATTGACAATTGAGGAATGGTGGTTGAGTATTGAGGATTGATGGTTGAGGGTTGAGTGTTGAATATTGAGGATTGAGGATTGAGGATTGAGGATTGAGTATTGAAGATTGAGGATTGATGATTGAGGATTGAGGATTGAAGATTGAGTATTGAGGATAGAAGACTCACGATTGAGGTTTGAGAATTGAGGATTGAGGATCCAGGATTGAGGATTGACGATTTAGTATTGAAGATTGAAAATTGAGGATTGAGGATTGGGGATTGAGGATTGAGTATTGAGGTTTGAGGACTGAGGACTGAGGATTGTGGATTGAGGATTGAGGATTGAGGATCGAGGATTGAAGATTTAGTATTGAGGATTGAAGATAGAGGATTGAGAATTGAGGATTGAGGATTGAGGATTGAAGATTGAGGATTGGGTATTGAGGATTGAAGAATGAGAATTGAGGATTGAGGATTGAGGATTGAGTGTTGAGGATTGAAGATTGAGTATTGAGGATAGAAGACTGACGATTGAGGATTGAGAATTGAGGATTGAGGATCGAGGATTGAGGATTGAAGATTTAGTATTGAGGATTGAAGGTAGAGGATTGAGAATTGAGGATTGAGGATTTAGGATTGAAGAATGAGGATTGAGGACTGAGGTTTGAGGATTGAGGATTGCAGATTGAGTATTGAGGATTGAAGATTGAGGATTGAGGATTGAGGATTGAGGATTGAGGATTGAGGATTGAGGATTGAGGATTGAGGATTGAGGATTGAGGATTGAGGATTGAGTATTGAAGATTGAGTATTGATCACTGAGGATTGAGGATTGAGGATTGAGGATTGAGGATTGAGGATTGAAGATTGAATATTGAGGATATAAGATTGAGGATTGATGATTGAGGATTGAGGATGGAGGATGAGGGCTGAGGGTTGAGGATTGAGGTTTGAGGACAGAGGACTGAGGATTGAGGATTGAGAATTGAGGATTGAGGATTGAGGATTGAAGATTGAGTGTTGGGTATTGAGTATTGAAGAATGGGGATTGAGGATTGAGGATTGAGGATTGAGGATTGAAGATTGAGTATTGAGGATTGAAGATTGACGATTGAGGATTGAGGATTGAGGATTGAGGACTGAGGATTGAGGATTGAAGATTGAGTATTGAGGATTGAAGATTGACGATTGAGAATTAAGGATTGAAGATTGAGGATTAAGGATTGAAGATTGGGGATTGAGGATCTAGGATTGGAGGTTGATTATTGAGGATTGAATATTGAGTATTGAGAATTGAGGATTGAGAATTGAGAATTGAGGATGAGGACTGAGGGTTGAGGATTGAGATTTTAGGAATGAGGATTGAGGGTTGAGGATTGAGGATTGAGGATTGAGGATTGAGGATTGAGTATTGAAGATTGAGTATTGCTGCCTGAGGATAGAGGATTGGGGATTGAGGATTGAGGATTGAGGATTGAGGATTGAAGATTGAGGATTGAGAATTGATGGTTGAGGATTGAGGTTTGACGACTGAGGATTGAGGATTGAGGATTGAGGCTTGAGGATTGAGGATTGAGGATTGAGGAATGAAGATTGAGGATTGAGGATAGAGGATGAGGGCTGAGAGTTGACGAATTGAGGTTTGAGGTCTGAGGACTGAGGATTGAGGATTGAGAATTGAGGATTGAGGAATGAGGATTGAAGATTGAGGATTGGGGACTGAGTGTTGAGGGTTGAGTGATGAGAATTGATGATTGTGGATGGAGATTTGAAGATTGCAGATCGATTATTGAGTATTGAAATGTGTGAATTGATGATATTCTATTGAGGACTGAGAATTGACGACTGATTGTTGAGGACTGAGGTCTGAAGATTGAGGATTCAGGATTGTGGATTCAGGATTGATTTTTGAGGACGGAGAATTGAGGACTGAGTATTGAGAATTGAGGATTGAGGATTGAGGATTGAGGACTGAAGATTGAGTATTGATGATTGAAGATTGAGGATTGATGACTGAGGACTGACGATTGAGGATTGAGTATTGCAGATTGAGTATTGAGGATTGAAGATTGATGATTGAGGATTGAGGATTGAAGATTGAGGATTCAGGATTGAGGATTGAGGATTGAGGATTGAGGATTGAGGATTGAGGATTTAGGATTGAAGGTTGAGTATTGAGGATTGAAGATTGAGGATTGAGGATTGAGGATTGAGGATTGAGGATTGAGCATTGAAGATTGAGGAGTGGGGATTGAGGATTGACGATTGAGGATTGAGTATTGAGGATTGAAGGTTGAGGATTGAGGATTGAGGATTGAGGATTGACGATGAGGGCTGAGAGTTGAGGATTGAGGTTTGAGGACTGAGGACTGACGATTGAGGATTGAGAATTGGTGATTGAGGATTGAGGATTGAAGATTGAGGATTGGGTATTGAGGATTGAAGAATGAGGGTTGAGGATTGAGGATTGAGGATTGAGGATTGAGGATTGAAGATTGAGGTTTGGGTACTGAGGATTGAAGAATGAGGATTGAGGATTGAGGGTTGAGGATTGAGCATTGAAGATTGAGTATTGAGGATTGAAGATTGACGATTGAGGATTGAGGATTGAGGATTGAGGATTGAACGTTGAGGACTGAGTGTTGAGGGTTGAGTGATGAGAATTGATGTTTGTGGATAGAGGTTTGAAGATTGCAGTTTGAGTATTTAGTATTGAAAGCTGTGAATTGAGGATATTCTATTGAGGATTGAGGATTGAGAATTGATTGTTGAGGACTGAGGGCCGAAGATTGAGGACTCAGGATTGAGGATTCAGAATTGAGGTTTGAGGACTGAGGATTGAGGATTGAGGATTGAGTGTTGAGTATTGAAGAGTGAGTATTGAGGGTTGAAGACTGACGATTGAGGATTGAGGACTGAGGATTGAGGATTGAGGATTGAAGATTGAGTATTGAGGATTGAAGATTGAGGATTGAGGATTGAGGGTTGAGGATTGAGGATTGAATATTGAGGATTGGGGACTGAGTGTTGAGGGTTGAGTGGTGAGAATTGATGTTTGTGGATAGAGATTTGAAGATTGCAGATTGAGTATTGAGTATTGAAAACTGTGAATTGATGATATTCTATTGAGAACTGAGGATTGACAACCGATTGTTGAGGACTGAGGGCTGAAGATTGAGGATTCAGGATTGAGGATTCAGGACTGATGTTTGAGGACTGAGGATTGAGGATTGAGGATTCAGGATTGAGGATTGAGGATTTAAGATTGAGGATTGGGTATTGAGGATTGAGGAATGAGGATTGACGATTGAGGATTGAGGATTGAGGATTGAAGACTGAGTATTGAGGATTGAAGATTGACGATTGAGGATTAAGGATTAAAGATTGAGGATTAAGGATTGAAGATTGGGGATTGAGGATCTAGGATTGGAGATTGGTTATTGATGATTGAAGATTGAGAATTGAGGATTGAGGATTGAGGGTTGAGGATTGAGGATTGAGGATTGAGGATTGAGTATTGAAGATTGAGGATTGATGATTGAGGATTGAGGATTGAAGATTGAGTATTGAGGATAGAAGACTCACGATTGAGGTTTGAGAATTGAGGATTGAGGATCCAGGATTGAGGATTGACGATTTAGTATTGAAGATTGAAAATTGAGGATTGAGGATTGGGGATTGAGGATTGAGTATTGAGGTTTGAGGACTGAGGACTGAGGATTGTGGATTGAGGATTGAGGATTGAGGATCGAGGATTGAAGATTTAGTATTGAGGATTGAAGATAGAGGATTGAGAATTGAGGATTGAGGATTGAGGATTGAAGATTGAGGATTGGGTATTGAGGATTGAAGAATGAGAATTGAGGATTGAGGATTGAGGATTGAGTGTTGAGGATTGAAGATTGAGTATTGAGGATAGAAGACTGACGATTGAGGATTGAGAATTGAGGATTGAGGATCGAGGATTGAGGATTGAAGATTTAGTATTGAGGATTGAAGGTAGAGGATTGAGAATTGAGGATTGAGGATTTAGGATTGAAGAATGAGTATTGAGGACTGAGGTTTGAGGATTGAGGATTGCAGATTGAGTATTGAGGATTGAAGATTGAGGATTGAGGATTGAGGATTGAGGATTGAGGATTGAGGATTGAGGATTGAGGATTGAGGATTGAGGATTGAGGATTGAGGACTGAGTATTGAAGATTGAGTATTGATCACTGAGGATTGAGGATTGAGGATTGAGGATTGAGGATTGAGGATTGAAGATTGAATATTGAGGATATAAGATTGAGGATTGATGATTGAGGATTGAGGATGGAGGATGAGGGCTGAGGGTTGAGGATTGAGGTTTGAGGACAGAGGACTGAGGATTGAGGATTGAGAATTGAGGATTGAGGATTGAGGATTGAAGATTGAGTGATGGGTATTGAGTATTGAAGAATGGGGATTGAGGATTGAGGATTGAGGATTGAGGATTGAAGATTGAGTATTGAGGATTGAAGATTGACGATTGAGGATTGAGGATTGAGGATTGAGGACTGAGGATTGAGGATTGAAGATTGAGTATTGAGGATTGAAGATTGACGATTGAGAATTAAGGATTGAAGATTGAGGATTAAGGATTGAAGATTGGGGATTGAGGATCTAGGATTGGAGGTTGATTATTGAGGATTGAATATTGAGTATTGAGAATTGAGGATTGAGAATTGAGAATTGAGGATGAGGACTGAGGGTTGAGGATTGAGGTTTTAGGAATGAGGATTGAGGGTTGAGGATTGAAGATTGAGGATTGAGGATTGAGGATTGAGTATTGAAGATTGAGTATTGCTGCCTGAGGGTAGAGGATTGGGGATTGAGGATTGAGGATTGAGGATTGAGGATTGAAGATTGAGGATTGAGAATTGATGGTTGAGGATTGAGGTTTGACGACTGAGGATTGAGGATTGAGGATTGAGGCTTGAGGATTGAGGATTGAGGATTGAGGAATGAAGATTGAGGATTGAGGATAGAGGATGAGGGCTGAGAGTTGACGAATTGAGGTTTGAGGTCTGAGGACTGAGGATTGAGGATTGAGAATTGAGGATTGAGGAATGAGGATTGAAGATTGAGGATTGGGGACTGAGTGTTGAGGGTTGAGTGATGAGAATTGATGATTGTGGATGGAGATTTGAAGATTGCAGATCGATTATTGAGTATTGAAATGTGTGAATTGATGATATTCTATTGAGGACTGAGAATTGACGACTGATTGTTGAGGACTGAGGTCTGAAGATTGAGGATTCAGGATTGTGGATTCAGGATTGATTTTTGAGGACGGAGAATTGAGGACTGAGTATTGAGAATTGAGGATTGAGGATTGAGGATTGAGGACTGAAGATTGAGTATTGATGATTGAAGATTGAGGATTGATGACTGAGGACTGACGATTGAGGATTGAGTATTGCAGATTGAGTATTGAGGATTGAAGATTGATGATTGAGGATTGAGGATTGAAGATTGAGGATTCAGGATTGAGGATTGAGGATTGAGGATTGAGGATTGAGGATTGAGGATTTAGGATTGAAGGTTGAGTATTGAGGATTGAAGATTGAGGATTGAGGATTGAGGATTGAGGATTGAGGATTGAGCATTGAAGATTGAGGAGTGGGGATTGAGGATTGACGATTGAGGATTGAGTATTGAGGATTGAAGGTTGAGGATTGAGGATTGAGGATTGAGGATTGACGATGAGGGCTGAGAGTTGAGGATTGAGGTTTGAGGACTGAGGACTGACGATTGAGGATTGAGAATTGGGGATTGAGGATTGAGGATTGAAGATTGAGGATTGGGTATTGAGGATTGAAGAATGAGGGTTGAGGATTGAGGATTGAGGATTGAGGATTGAGGATTGAAGATTGAGGTTTGGGTACTGAGGATTGAAGGATGAGGATTGAGGATTGAGGATTGAGGATTGAGCATTGAAGATTGAGTATTGAGGATTGAAGATTGACGATTGAGGATTGAGGATTGAGGATTGAGGATTGAACGTTGAGGACTGAGTGTTGAGGGTTGAGTGATGAGAATTGATGTTTGTGGATAGAGGTTTGAAGATTGCAGTTTGAGTATTTAGTATTGAAATCTGTGAATTGATGATATTCTATTGAGGATTGAGGATTGAGAATTGATTGTTGAGGACTGAGGGCCGAAGATTGAGGACTCAGGATTGAGGATTCAGAATTGAGGTTTGAGGACTGAGGATTGAGGATTGAGGATTGAGTGTTGAGTATTGAAGAGTGAGTATTGAGGGTTGAAGACTGACGATTGAGGATTGAGGATTGAGGATTGAGGATTGAGGATTGAAGATTGAGTATTGAGGATTGAAGATTGAGGATTGAGGATTGAGGGTTGAGGATTGAGGATTGAATATTGAGGATTGGGGACTGAGTGTTGAGGGTTGAGTGGTGAGAATTGATGTTTGTGGATAGAGATTTGAAGATTGCAGATTGAGTATTGAGTATTGAAAACTGTGAATTGATGATATTCTATTGAGCACTGAGGATTGACAACCGATTGTTGAGGACTGAGGGCTGAAGATTGAGGATTCAGGATTGAGGATTCAGGACTGATGTTTGAGGACTGAGGATTGAGGATTGAGGATTGAGGATTGAGGATTGAGGATTTAAGATTGAGGATTGGGTATTGAGGATTGAGGAATGAGGATTGACGATTGAGGATTGAGGATTGAGGATTGAAGACTGAGTATTGGGGATTGAAGATTGACGATTGAGGATTAAGGATTAAAGATTGAGGATTAAGGATTGAAGATTGAGTATTGAAGATTGAGGATTTATGACTGAGGATTGAGGATTGAGGATTGAGGATTGAGTATTGAGGATTGAAGGTTGAGTATTGAGGATTGAATATTGAGGATTGTGGATTTAGGATTGAGGATTGACGACTGAGGAATGAGGATCGAGGATTGAGGATTGAATATTGAGGATTGAGGATTGAGGATTGAGGATTGAGGATTGCAGATTGAGTATTGAGGATTGAGGATTGAGGATTGAGGATTGAGGATTGAGGATCGAGGATTGAGGATTGAGGATTGAGGAGTGAAGATTGAGTATTGAGGATTGAAGATTGAGGATTGGGTATTGAGGATTGAAGAATGAGCATTGAGGATTGAGGATTGACGCTTGAGGATTGAAGATTGAGTATTGAGGATTGAGAATTGAGGATTGAGGATTGAGGATTGTGGATTGAGGATTGAGGATTGAGGATTGAGGATTGAAGATTGAGTATTGAGGATTGAAGATTGAGGATTGAGGATTGAGGATTGATAATTGAGGATTGAGGGTTGAAGACTGAGGATTGAGGATTGAAATTGAGTATTGAGGATTGAAGATTGAGGATTGAGATTTGATTATTGAATATTGTGGTTTGAGTACCGAACCATGCGGATTCAGGATATTCTATTGAGTATTGAGAATTGAGGATTGATGGTTGAGTATTGAGGAATGTTGGCTGAGGGTTGTGTGTTGAATATTGAGGATTGGGGATTGAGGATTGAGGATTGAGTATTGAAGATTGAAGATTGGGTATTGAGGATTGAAGGATGAGGATTGAGGATTGAGGATTGAGGGTTGCGGATTGAGGACTTAGGATTGGAGATTGATTATTGACGATTGATGATTGGGGACTGAGGTTTGAGGATTGAGGATTGCAGATTGAGTATTGAGGATTGAAGATTGAGGATTGAGGATTGAGGATTGAAGATTGAGGATTGAGGATTGAGGATTGAGGATTGAGGGTTGAAGATTGAGTATTGAGGATTGAGGATTGAGGATTGAGGGTTCAGTATTGACGATTGAGTATTGATCACTGAGGACTGAGGATTGAGTATTGAGGATTGAAGATTGAATATAGAGGATTGAAGATTCAGGATTGAGGATTGAGTATTGAGGATGGAGGATGAGGGCTGAGGGATGAGGATTGAGGTTTGAGGATTGCAGATTGAGTATTGAGGATTGAAGATTGAGGATTCAGGATTGAGGATTGAGGATTGAGGATTGAGGATTGAGGATTGAGGATTTAGGATTGAAGGTTGAGTATTGAGGATTGAAGATTGAGGATTGAGGATTGAGGATTGAGGATTGAGGATTGAGCATTGAAGATTGAGGAGTGGGGATTGAAGATTGACGATTGAGGATTGAAGGTTGAGGATTGAGGATTGAGGATTGAGGATTGACGATGAGGGCTGAGAGTTGAGGATTGAGGTTTGAGGACTGAGGACTGACGATTGAGGATTGAGAATTGGTGATTGAGGATTGAGGATTGAAGATTGAGGATTGGGTATTGAGGATTGAAGAATGAGGGTTGAGGATTGAGGATTGAGGATTGAGGATTGAGGATTGAAGATTGAGGTTTGGGTACTGAGGATTGAAGAATGAGGATTGAGGATTGAGGGTTGAGGATTGAGCATTGAAGATTGAGTATTGAGGATTGAAGATTGACGATTGAGGATTGAGGATTGAGGATTGAGGATTGAACGTTGAGGACTGAGTGTTGAGGGTTGAGTGATGAGAATTGATGTTTGTGGATAGAGGTTTGAAGATTGCAGTTTGAGTATTTAGTATTGAAAGCTGTGAATTGAGGATATTCTATTGAGGATTGAGGATTGAGAATTGATTGTTGAGGACTGAGGGCCGAAGATTGAGGACTCAGGATTGAGGATTCAGAATTGAGGTTTGAGGACTGAGGATTGAGGATTGAGGATTGAGTGTTGAGTATTGAAGAGTGAGTATTGAGGGTTGAAGACTGACGATTGAGGATTGAGGATTGAGGATTGAGGATTGAGGATTGAAGATTGAGTATTGAGGATTGAAGATTGAGGATTGAGGATTGAGGGTTGAGGATTGAGGATTGAATATTGAGGATTGGGGACTGAGTGTTGAGGGTTGAGTGGTGAGAATTGATGTTTGTGGATAGAGATTTGAAGATTGCAGATTGAGTATTGAGTATTGAAAACTGTGAATTGATGATATTCTATTGAGAACTGAGGATTGACAACCGATTGTTGAGGACTGAGGGCTGAAGATTGAGGATTCAGGATTGAGGATTCAGGACTGATGTTTGAGGACTGAGGATTGAGGATTGAGGATTCAGGATTGAGGATTGAGGATTTAAGATTGAGGATTGGGTATTGAGGATTGAGGAATGAGGATTGACGATTGAGGATTGAGGATTGAGGATTGAAGACTGAGTATTGAGGATTGAAGATTGACGATTGAGGATTAAGGATTAAAGATTGAGGATTAAGGATTGAAGATTGGGGATTGAGGATCTAGGATTGGAGATTGATTATTGAGGATTGAAGATTGAGAATTGAGGATTGAGGATTGAGGGTTGAGGATTGAGGATTGAGGATTGAGGATTGAGTATTGAAGATTGAGGATTGCAGATTGAGTATTGAGGATTGAAGATTGAGGATTGAGGATTGAGGATTGAGGATTGAGGATTGAGGATTGAGGATTGAGGATTGAGGATTGAGGATTGAGGATTGAGGATTGAGTATTGAAGATTGAGTATTGATCACTGAGGATTGAGGATTGAGGATTGAGGATTGAGGATTGAGGATTGAAGATTGAATATTGAGGATATAAGATTGAGGATTGATGATTGAGGATTGAGGATGGAGGATGAGGGCTGAGGGTTGAGGATTGAGGTTTGAGGACAGAGGACTGAGGATTGAGGATTGAGAATTGAGGATTGAGGATTGAGGATTGAAGATTGAGTGTTGGGTATTGAGTATTGAAGAATGGGGATTGAGGATTGAGGATTGAGGATTGAGGATTGAAGATTGAGTATTGAGGATTGAAGATTGACGATTGAGGATTGAGGATTGAGGATTGAGGACTGAGGATTGAGGATTGAAGATTGAGTATTGAGGATTGAAGATTGACGATTGAGAATTAAGGATTGAAGATTGAGGATTAAGGATTGAAGATTGGGGATTGAGGATCTAGGATTGGAGGTTGATTATTGAGGATTGAATATTGAGTATTGAGAATTGAGGATTGAGAATTGAGAATTGAGGATGAGGACTGAGGGTTGAGGATTGAGGTTTTAGGAATGAGGATTGAGGGTTGAGGATTGAGGATTGAGGATTGAGGATTGAGGATTGAGTATTGAAGATTGAGTATTGCTGCCTGAGGATAGAGGATTGGGGATTGAGGATTGAGGATTGAGGATTGAGGATTGAAGATTGAGGATTGAGAATTGATGGTTGAGGATTGAGGTTTGACGACTGAGGATTGAGGATTGAGGATTGAGGCTTGAGGATTGAGGATTGAGGATTGAGGAATGAAGATTGAGGATTGAGGATAGAGGATGAGGGCTGAGAGTTGACGAATTGAGGTTTGAGGTCTGAGGACTGAGGATTGAGGATTGAGAATTGAGGATTGAGGAATGAGGATTGAAGATTGAGGATTGGGGACTGAGTGTTGAGGGTTGAGTGATGAGAATTGATGATTGTGGATGGAGATTTGAAGATTGCAGATCGATTATTGAGTATTGAAATGTGTGAATTGATGATATTCTATTGAGGACTGAGAATTGACGACTGATTGTTGAGGACTGAGGTCTGAAGATTGAGGATTCAGGATTGTGGATTCAGGATTGATTTTTGAGGACGGAGAATTGAGGACTGAGTATTGAGAATTGAGGATTGAGGATTGAGGATTGAGGACTGAAGATTGAGTATTGATGATTGAAGATTGAGGATTGATGACTGAGGACTGACGATTGAGGATTGAGTATTGCAGATTGAGTATTGAGGATTGAAGATTGATGATTGAGGATTGAGGATTGAAGATTGAGGATTCAGGATTGAGGATTGAGGATTGAGGATTGAGGATTGAGGATTGAGGATTTAGGATTGAAGGTTGAGTATTGAGGATTGAAGATTGAGGATTGAGGATTGAGGATTGAGGATTGAGGATTGAGCATTGAAGATTGAGGAGTGGGGATTGAGGATTGACGATTGAGGATTGAGTATTGAGGATTGAAGGTTGAGGATTGAGGATTGAGGATTGAGGATTGACGATGAGGGCTGAGAGTTGAGGATTGAGGTTTGAGGACTGAGGACTGACGATTGAGGATTGAGAATTGGGGATTGAGGATTGAGGATTGAAGATTGAGGATTGGGTATTGAGGATTGAAGAATGAGGGTTGAGGATTGAGGATTGAGGATTGAGGATTGAGGATTGAAGATTGAGGTTTGGGTACTGAGGATTGAAGGATGAGGATTGAGGATTGAGGATTGAGGATTGAGCATTGAAGATTGAGTATTGAGGATTGAAGATTGACGATTGAGGATTGAGGATTGAGGATTGAGGATTGAACGTTGAGGACTGAGTGTTGAGGGTTGAGTGATGAGAATTGATGTTTGTGGATAGAGGTTTGAAGATTGCAGTTTGAGTATTTAGTATTGAAATCTGTGAATTGATGATATTCTATTGAGGATTGAGGATTGAGAATTGATTGTTGAGGACTGAGGGCCGAAGATTGAGGACTCAGGATTGAGGATTCAGAATTGAGGTTTGAGGACTGAGGATTGAGGATTGTGGATTGAGTGTTGAGTATTGAAGAGTGAGTATTGAGGGTTGAAGACTGACGATTGAGGATTGAGGATTGAGGATTGAGGATTGAGGATTGAAGATTGAGTATTGAGGATTGAAGATTGAGGATTGAGGATTGAGGGTTGAGGATTGAGGATTGAATATTGAGGATTGGGGACTGAGTGTTGAGGGTTGAGTGGTGAGAATTGATGTTTGTGGATAGAGATTTGAAGATTGCAGATTGAGTATTGAGTATTGAAAACTGTGAATTGATGATATTCTATTGAGAACTGAGGATTGACAACCGATTGTTGAGGACTGAGGGCTGAAGATTGAGGATTCAGGATTGAGGATTCAGGACTGATGTTTGAGGACTGAGGATTGAGGATTGAGGATTGAGGATTGAGGATTGAGGATTTAAGATTGAGGATTGGGTATTGAGGATTGAGGAATGAGGATTGACGATTGAGGATTGAGGATTGAGGATTGAAGACTGAGTATTGGGGATTGAAGATTGACGATTGAGGATTAAGGATTAAAGATTGAGGATTAAGGATTGAAGATTGGGGATTGAGGATCTAGGATTGGAGATTGATTATTGAGGATTGAAGATTGAGAATTGAGGATTGAGGATTGAGGGTTGAGGATTGAGGATTGAGGATTGAAGATTGAGTATTGAAGATTGAGGATTTATGACTGAGGATTGAGGATTGAGGATTGAGGATTGAGTATTGAGGATTGAAGGTTGAGTATTGAGGATTGAATATTGAGGATTGTGGATTTAGGATTGAGGATTGACGACTGAGGAATGAGGATCGAGGATTGAGGATTGAATATTGAGGATTGAGGATTGAGGATTGAGGATTGAGGATTGCAGATTGAGTATTGAGGATTGAGGATTGAGGATTGAGGATTGAGGATTGAGGATCGAGGATTGAGGATTGAGGATTGAGGAGTGAAGATTGAGTATTGAGGATTGAAGATTGAGGATTGGGTATTGAGGATTGAAGAATGAGCATTGAGGATTGAGGATTGACGCTTGAGGATTGAAGATTGAGTATTGAGGATTGAGAATTGAGGATTGAGGATTGAGGATTGTGGATTGAGGATTGAGGATTGAGGATTGAGGATTGAAGATTGAGTATTGAGGATTGAAGATTGAGGATTGAGGATTGAGGATTGGTAATTGAGGATTGAGGGTTGAAGACTGAGGATTGAGGATTGAAATTGAGTATTGAGGATTGAAGATTGAGGATTGAGATTTGATTATTGAATATTGTGGTTTGAGTACCGAACCATGCGGATTCAGGATATTCTATTGAGTATTGAGAATTGAGGATTGATGGTTGAGTATTGAGGAATGTTGGCTGAGGGTTGTGTGTTGAATATTGAGGATTGGGGATTGAGGATTGAGGATTGAGTATTGAAGATTGAAGATTGGGTATTGAGGATTGAAGGATGAGGATTGAGGATTGAGGATTGAGGGTTGCGGATTGAGGACTTAGGATTGGAGATTGATTATTGACGATTGATGATTGGGGACTGAGGTTTGAGGATTGAGGATTGCAGATTGAGTATTGAGGATTGAAGATTGAGGATTGAGGATTGAGGATTGAAGATTGAGGATTGAGGATTGAGGATTGAGGATTGAGGGTTGAAGATTGAGTATTGAGGATTGAGGATTGAGGATTGAGGGTTCAGTATTGACGATTGAGTATTGATCACTGAGGACTGAGGATTGAGTATTGAGGATTGAAGATTGAATATAGAGGATTGAAGATTCAGGATTGAGGATTGAGTATTGAGGATGGAGGATGAGGGCTGAGGGATGAGGATTGAGGTTTGAGGATTGCAGATTGAGTATTGAGGATTGAAGATTGAGGATTCAGGATTGAGGATTGAGGATTGAGGATTGAGGATTGAGGATTGAGGATTTAGGATTGAAGGTTGAGTATTGAGGATTGAAGATTGAGGATTGAGGATTGAGGATTGAGGATTGAGGATTGAGCATTGAAGATTGAGGAGTGGGGATTGAAGATTGACGATTGAGGATTGAAGGTTGAGGATTGAGGATTGAGGATTGAGGATTGACGATGAGGGCTGAGAGTTGAGGATTGAGGTTTGAGGACTGAGGACTGACGATTGAGGATTGAGAATTGGTGATTGAGGATTGAGGATTGAAGATTGAGGATTGGGTATTGAGGATTGAAGAATGAGGGTTGAGGATTGAGGATTGAGGATTGAGGATTGAGGATTGAAGATTGAGGTTTGGGTACTGAGGATTGAAGAATGAGGATTGAGGATTGAGGGTTGAGGATTGAGCATTGAAGATTGAGTATTGAGGATTGAAGATTGACGATTGAGGATTGAGGATTGAGGATTGAGGATTGAACGTTGAGGACTGAGTGTTGAGGGTTGAGTGATGAGAATTGATGTTTGTGGATAGAGGTTTGAAGATTGCAGTTTGAGTATTTAGTATTGAAAGCTGTGAATTGAGGATATTCTATTGAGGATTGAGGATTGAGAATTGATTGTTGAGGACTGAGGGCCGAAGATTGAGGACTCAGGATTGAGGATTCAGAATTGAGGTTTGAGGACTGAGGATTGAGGATTGAGGATTGAGTGTTGAGTATTGAAGAGTGAGTATTGAGGGTTGAAGACTGACGATTGAGGATTGAGGATTGAGGATTGAGGATTGAGGATTGAAGATTGAGTATTGAGGATTGAAGATTGAGGATTGAGGATTGAGGGTTGAGGATTGAGGATTGAATATTGAGGATTGGGGACTGAGTGTTGAGGGTTGAGTGGTGAGAATTGATGTTTGTGGATAGAGATTTGAAGATTGCAGATTGAGTATTGAGTATTGAAAACTGTGAATTGATGATATTCCATTGAGAACTGAGGATTGACAACCGATTGTTGAGGACTGAGGGCTGAAGATTGAGGATTCAGGATTGAGGATTCAGGACTGATGTTTGAGGACTGAGGATTGAGGATTGAGGATTGAGGATTGAGGATTGAGGATTTAAGATTGAGGATTGGGTATTGAGGATTGAGGAATGAGGATTGACGATTGAGGATTGAGGATTGAGGATTGAAGACTGAGTATTGGGGATTGAAGATTGACGATTGAGGATTAAGGATTAAAGATTGAGGATTAAGGATTGAAGATTGGGGATTGAGGATCTAGGATTGGAGATTGATTATTGAGGATTGAAGATTGAGAATTGAGGATTGAGGATTGAGGGTTGAGGATTGAGGATTGAGGATTGAAGATTGAGTATTGAAGATTGAGGATTTATGACTGAGGATTGAGGATTGAGGATTGAGGATTGAGTATTGAGGATTGAAGGTTGAGTATTGAGGATTGAATATTGAGGATTGTGGATTTAGGATTGAGGATTGACGACTGAGGAATGAGGATCGAGGATTGAGGATTGAATATTGAGGATTGAGGATTGAGGATTGAGGATTGAGGATTGCAGATTGAGTATTGAGGATTGAGGATTGAGGATTGAGGATTGAGGATTGAGGATCGAGGATTGAGGATTGAGGATTGAGGAGTGAAGATTGAGTATTGAGGATTGAAGATTGAGGATTGGGTATTGAGGATTGAAGAATGAGCATTGAGGATTGAGGATTGACGCTTGAGGATTGAAGATTGAGTATTGAGGATTGAGAATTGAGGATTGAGGATTGAGGATTGTGGATTGAGGATTGAGGATTGAGGATTGAGGATTGAAGATTGAGTATTGAGGATTGAAGATTGAGGATTGAGGATTGAGGATTGGTAATTGAGGATTGAGGGTTGAAGACTGAGGATTGAGGATTGAAATTGAGTATTGAGGATTGAAGATTGAGGATTGAGATTTGATTATTGAATATTGTGGTTTGAGTACCGAACCATGCGGATTCAGGATATTCTATTGAGTATTGAGAATTGAGGATTGATGGTTGAGTATTGAGGAATGTTGGCTGAGGGTTGTGTGTTGAATATTGAGGATTGGGGATTGAGGATTGAGGATTGAGTATTGAAGATTGAAGATTGGGTATTGAGGATTGAAGGATGAGGATTGAGGATTGAGGATTGAGGGTTGCGGATTGAGGACTTAGGATTGGAGATTGATTATTGACGATTGATGATTGGGGACTGAGGTTTGAGGATTGAGGATTGCAGATTGAGTATTGAGGATTGAAGATTGAGGATTGAGGATTGAGGATTGAAGATTGAGGATTGAGGATTGAGGATTGAGGATTGAGGGTTGAAGATTGAGTATTGAGGATTGAGGATTGAGGATTGAGGGTTCAGTATTGACGATTGAGTATTGATCACTGAGGACTGAGGATTGAGTATTGAGGATTGAAGATTGAATATAGAGGATTGAAGATTCAGGATTGAGGATTGAGTATTGAGGATGGAGGATGAGGGCTGAGGGATGAGGATTGAGGTTTGAGGATTGCAGATTGAGTATTGAGGATTGAAGATTGAGGATTCAGGATTGAGGATTGAGGATTGAGGATTGAGGATTGAGGATTGAGGATTTAGGATTGAAGGTTGAGTATTGAGGATTGAAGATTGAGGATTGAGGATTGAGGATTGAGGATTGAGGATTGAGCATTGAAGATTGAGGAGTGGGGATTGAAGATTGACGATTGAGGATTGAAGGTTGAGGATTGAGGATTGAGGATTGAGGATTGACGATGAGGGCTGAGAGTTGAGGATTGAGGTTTGAGGACTGAGGACTGACGATTGAGGATTGAGAATTGGTGATTGAGGATTGAGGATTGAAGATTGAGGATTGGGTATTGAGGATTGAAGAATGAGGGTTGAGGATTGAGGATTGAGGATTGAGGATTGAGGATTGAAGATTGAGGTTAGGGTACTGAGGATTGAAGAATGAGGATTGAGGATTGAGGGTTGAGGATTGAGCATTGAAGATTGAGTATTGAGGATTGAAGATTGACGATTGAGGATTGAGGATTGAGGATTGAGGATTGAACGTTGAGGACTGAGTGTTGAGGGTTGAGTGATGAGAATTGATGTTTGTGGATAGAGGTTTGAAGATTGCAGTTTGAGTATTTAGTATTGAAAGCTGTGAATTGAGGATATTCTATTGAGGATTGAGGATTGAGAATTGATTGTTGAGGACTGAGGGCCGAAGATTGAGGACTCAGGATTGAGGATTCAGAATTGAGGTTTGAGGACTGAGGATTGAGGATTGAGGATTGAGTGTTGAGTATTGAAGAGTGAGTATTGAGGGTTGAAGACTGACGATTGAGGATTGAGGATTGAGGATTGAGGATTGAGGATTGAAGATTGAGTATTGAGGATTGAAGATTGAGGATTGAGGATTGAGGGTTGAGGATTGAGGATTGAATATTGAGGATTGGGGACTGAGTGTTGAGGGTTGAGTGGTGAGAATTGATGTTTGTGGATAGAGATTTGAAGATTGCAGATTGAGTATTGAGTATTGAAAACTGTGAATTGATGATATTCTATTGAGAACTGAGGATTGACAACCGATTGTTGAGGACTGAGGGCTGAAGATTGAGGATTCAGGATTGAGGATTCAGGACTGATGTTTGAGGACTGAGGATTGAGGATTGAGGATTGAGGATTGAGGATTGAGGATTTAAGATTGAGGATTGGGTATTGAGGATTGAGGAATGAGGATTGACGATTGAGGATTGAGGATTGAGGATTGAAGACTGAGTATTGAGGATTGAAGATTGACGATTGAGGATTAAGGATTAAAGATTGAGGATTAAGGATTGAAGATTGGGGATTGAGGATCTAGGATTGGAGATTGATTATTGAGGATTGAAGATTGAGAATTGAGGATTGAGGATTGAGGGTTGAGGATTGAGGATTGAGGATTGAAGATTGAGTATTGAAGATTGAGGATTTATGACTGAGGATTGAGGATTGAGGATTGAGGATTGAGTATTGAGGATTGAAGGTTGAGTATTGAGGATTGAATATTGAGGATTGTGGATTTAGGATTGAGGATTGACGACTGAGGAATGAGGATCGAGGATTGAGGATTGAATATTGAGGATTGAGGATTGAGGATTGAGGATTGAGGATTGCAGATTGAGTATTGAGGATTGAGGATTGAGGATTGAGGATTGAGGATTGAGGATTGAGGATCGAGGATTGAGGATTGAGGATTGAGGAGTGAAGATTGAGTATTGAGGATTGAAGATTGAGGATTGGGTATTGAGGATTGAAGAATGAGCATTGAGGATTGAGGATTGACGCTTGAGGATTGAAGATTGAGTATTGAGGATTGAGAATTGAGGATTGAGGATTGAGGATTGTGGATTGAGGATTGAGGATTGAGGATTGAGGATTGAAGATTGAGTATTGAGGATTGAAGATTGAGGATTGAGGATTGAGGATTGATAATTGAGGATTGAGGGTTGAAGACTGAGGATTGAGGATTGAAATTGAGTATTGAGGATTGAAGATTGAGGATTGAGATTTGATTATTGAATATTGTGGTTTGAGTACCGAACCATGCGGATTCAGGATATTCTATTGAGTATTGAGAATTGAGGATTGATGGTTGAGTATTGAGGAATGTTGGCAGAGGGTTGTGTGTTGAATATTGAGGATTGGGGATTGAGGATTGAGGATTGAGTATTGAAGATTGAAGATTGGGTATTGAGGATTGAAGGATGAGGATTGAGGATTGAGGATTGAGGGTTGCGGATTGAGGACTTAGGATTGGAGATTGATTATTGACGATTGATGATTGGGGACTGAGGTTTGAGGATTGAGGATTGCAGATTGAGTATTGAGGATTGAAGATTGAGGATTGAGGATTGAGGATTGAAGATTGAGGATTGAGGATTGAGGATTGAGGATTGAGGGTTGAAGATTGAGTATTGAGGATTGAGGATTGAGGATTGAGGGTTCAGTATTGACGATTGAGTATTGATCACTGAGGACTGAGGATTGAGTATTGAGGATTGAAGATTGAATATAGAGGATTGAAGATTCAGGATTGAGGATTGAGTATTGAGGATGGAGGATGAGGGCTGAGGGATGAGGATTGAGGTTTGAGGATTGCAGATTGAGTATTGAGGATTGAAGATTGAGGATTCAGGATTGAGGATTGAGGATTGAGGATTGAGGATTGAGGATTGAGGATTTAGGATTGAAGGTTGAGTATTGAGGATTGAAGATTGAGGATTGAGGATTGAGGATTGAGGATTGAGGATTGAGCATTGAAGATTGAGGAGTGGGGATTGAGGATTGACGATTGAGGATTGAAGGTTGAGGATTGAGGATTGAGGATTGAGGATTGACGATGAGGGCTGAGAGTTGAGGATTGAGGTTTGAGGACTGAGGACTGACGATTGAGGATTGAGAATTGGTGATTGAGGATTGAGGATTGAAGATTGAGGATTGGGTATTGAGGATTGAAGAATGAGGGTTGAAGATTGAGGATTGAGGATTGAGGATTGAGGATTGAAGATTGAGGTTTGGGTACTGAGGATTGAAGAATGAGGATTGAGGATTGAGGATTGAGGATTGAGCATTGAAGATTGAGTATTGAGGATTGAAGATTGACGATTGAGGATTGAGGATTGAGGATTGAGGATTGAACGTTGAGGACTGAGTGTTGAGGGTTGAGTGATGAGAATTGATGTTTGTGGATAGAGGTTTGAAGATTGCAGTTTGAGTATTTAGTATTGAAAGCTGTGAATTGAGGATATTCTATTGAGGATTGAGGATTGAGAATTGATTGTTGAGGACTGAGGGCCGAAGATTGAGGACTCAGGATTGAGAATTCAGAATTGAGGTTTGAGGACTGAGGATTGAGGATTGAGGATTGGGTGTTGAGTATTGAAGAGTGAGTATTGAGGGTTGAAGACTGACGATTGAGGATTGAGGATTGAGGATTGAGGATTGAGGATTGAAGATTGAGTATTGAGGATTGAAGATTGAGGATTGAGGATTGAGGGTTGAGGATTGAGGATTGAATATTGAGGATTGGGGACTGAGTGTTGAGGGTTGAGTGGTGAGAATTGATGTTTGTGGATAGAGATTTGAAGATTGCAGATTGAGTATTGAGTATTGAAAACTGTGAATTGATGATATTCTATTGAGAACTGAGGATTGATGGTTGAGTATTGAGGATTGAAGGTTGAGGATTGAGGATTGAGTATTGAGGAATGACGCTCGAGGATTGAGTGTTGAGGATGTAGGATTGAAGAGAGAGGACTGAATGTTGAGGATTGAGTGTTGAGAATTGATGCTTTAGGTTTGGGATTTGATTATTGAATATTCTGGATTGAGAATTGACCCATCAGAATTCAGGATGTTCTATTGAGTATTGAGAATTGAGGAATGGTGATTGAGGATTGAGGATTGAGGATTGAGGATTGAGGATTGAGGATTGAGGATTGAGGATTGAGGATTGAGGATTGAGGATTGAGGATTGAGTATTGAAGATTGAGTATTGATCACTGAGGATTGAGGATTGAGGATTGAGGATTGAGGATTGAGGATTGAAGATTGAATATTGAGGATATAAGATTGACGATTGATGATTGAGGATTGAGGATGGAGGATGAGGGCTGAGGGTTGAGGATTGAGGTTTGAGGACAGAGGACTGAGGATTGAGGATTGAGAATTGAGGATTGAGGATTGAGGATTGAAGATTGAGTGTTGGGTATTGAGTATTGAAGAATGAGGATTGAGGATTGAGAATTGAGGATTGAGGATTGAAGATTGAGTATTGAGGATTGAAGATTGACGATTGAGGATTAAGGATTGAGGATTGAGGACTGAGGATTGAGGATTGAAGATTGAGTATTGATGATTGAAGATTGACGATTGAGAATTAAGAATTGAAGATTGAGGATTAAGGATTGAAGATTGGGGATTGAGGATCTAGGATTGGAGGTTGATTATTGAGGATTGAATATTGAGTATTGAGAATTGAGGATTGAGAATTGAGAATTGAGGATGAGGACTGAGGGTTGAGGATTGAGGTTTGAGGAATGCGGATTGAGGGTTGAGTATTGAGGATTGAGGATTGAGGATTGAGTATTGAGTATTGAAGATTGAGTATTGCTGCCTGAGGATAGAGGATTGGGGATTGAGGATTGAGGATTGAGGATTGAGGATTGAGGATTGAGGATTGAAGATTGAGTATTGAGGATTGAAGATTGAGGATTGAGGATTGAGGATTGAGGATTGAGGTTGAGGATTGAAGATTGAGGATTGGGGATTGAGGATTGACGATTGAGGATTGAGTATTGGGGATTGAGAATTGAGGATTGAGGATTGAAATTGAGTATTGACGATTGAATATTCAGGATTGAGACTTGATTATTGAGTATTGTGGATTGAGTATTGAACCATGTGTATTCAGAACATTCTATTGAGTATTGAGAATTGAGGATTGATGGTTGAGTATTGAGGATTGATGGCTGAGGGTTGTGCCTTGAATATTGAGGATTGAGGATTGAGGATTGAGGATAGAGCATCGAGGATTGAAGATTGAGTATTGATGACTGAATATTGAGGATTGAGGATTGAGGTTTGAGGATTGAGGACGAAGACTGACGGTTGAGGATTGAGGTTTGAGGATTGAGGATTGTGGATTGAGGATTGAGGATTGAGGATTGAGGATTGACGATTGAGGATTGAGGATTGAAGATTGAGGATTGGGGATTGAGGATTAAGGATTGAGGTTGAGGATTGAAGATTGAGGATTGGGGATTGAGGACTGGCGATTGAGGATTGAGTATTGGGGATTGAGGATTGAGGATTGAGGATTGAAATTGAGTATTGAGGATTGAAGGTTGAGGATCGGGATTTGATTATTGAACATTGTGGTCTGAGCAATGAAACGGGAGTATTCAGAATATTCTATTGAGTGTTGAGAATTGAGGATTGAAGATTGAGGATTGAGTATTGAGGATTGAGGATTGAGGATTGAAGATTGAGGATTGAGAATTGAGGATTGAGGATTGAGGATTGAGGATTCAAGATTGAGGATTGGGTATTGAGGATTGAAGAATGAGGATTGAGGATTGAGGTTTGAGGATTGAGGATTGCAGATTGAGGATTGAGGATTGAGGATTGAGGATTGAGGATTGAGGATTGAGGATTGAGGATTGAGGATTGAGGATTGAGGATTGAGGATGAGGGCTGAGGGTTGAGGATTGAGGTTTGAGGACAGAGGACTGAGGATTGAGGATTGAGAATTGAGGATTGAGGATTGAGGATTGAAGATCGAGTGTTGGGTATTGAGTATTGAAGAATGAGGATTGAGGATTGAGAATTGAGGATTGAGGATTGAAGATTGAGTATTGAGGATTGAAGATTGACGATTGAGGATTAAGGATTGAGGATTGAGGACTGAGGATTGAGGATTGAAGATTGAGTATTGAGGATTGAAGATTGACGATTGAGAATTAAGGATTGAAGATTGAGGATTAAGGATTGAAGATTGGGGATTGAGGATCTAGGATTGGAGGTTGATTATTGAGGATTGAATATTGAGTATTGAGAATTGAGGATTGAGAATTGAGAATTGAGGATGAGGACTGAGGGTTGAGGATTGAGGTTTGAGGAATGCGGATTGAGGGTTGAGGATTGAGGATTGAGGATTGAGGATTGAGTATTGAGTATTGAAGATTGAGTATTGCTGCCTGAGGATAGAGGATTGGGGATTGAGGATTGAGGATTGAGGATTGAGGATTGAGGATTGAGGATTGAAGATTGAGTATTGAGGATTGAAGATTGAGGATTGAGGATTGAGGATTGAGGATTGAGGTTGAGGATTGAAGATTGAGGATTGGGGATTGAGGATTGACGATTGAGGATTGAGTATTGGGGATTGAGAATTGAGGATTGAGGATTGAAATTGAGTATTGACGATTGAATATTCAGGATTGAGGCTTGATTATTGAGTATTGTGGATTGAGTATTGAACCATGTGTATTCAGAACATTCTATTGAGTATTGAGAATTGAGGATTGATGGTTGAGTATTGAGGATTGATGGCTGAGGGTTGTGCCTTGAATATTGAGGATTGAGGATTGAGGATTGAGGATAGAGCATTGAGGATTGAAGATTGAGTATTGATGACTGAATATTGAGGATTGAGGATTGAGGTTTGAGGATTGAGGACGAAGACTGACGGTTGAGGATTGAGGTTCGAGGACTGAGGATTGAGGATTGAGGATTGAGGCTTGAGGATTGAGGATTGAGGAATGAAGATTGAGGATTGAGGATAGAGGATGAGGGCTGAGAGTTGACGAATTGAGGTGTGAGGTCTGAGGACTGAGGATTGAGGATTGAGAATTGAGGATTGAGGAATGAGGATTGAATATTGAGGATTGGGGACTGAGCGTTGAGGGTTGAGTGATGAGAATTGATGTTTGTGGATGGAGATTTGAAGATTGCAGATTGATTATTGAGTATTGAAATGTGTGAATTGATGATATTCTATTGAGGACTGAGAATTGACGACTGATTGTTGAGGACTGAGGTCTGAAGATTGAGGATTCAGGATTGTGGATTCAGGATTGAGGTTTGGGGACGGAGAATTGAGGACTGAGTATTGAGAATTGAGGATTGAGGATTGAGGATTGAGGATTGAAGATTGAGGATTGGGTATTGCGGATTGAACAATGAGGATTGAGGATTGAGGGTTGAGGATTGAGGATTGAGGACTGAAGATTGAGTATTGATGATTGAAGATTGAGGATTGAGGATTGAGGGTTATGGATTTTGGACGAGGACTCAGGGTTGAGTATTGATGATTGAGGTCTGGGGATTGAGGATTGAGGATTGAGAATTGAGGATTGAGGATTGGGGATTGAAGATTGAGGATTGGGTATTGAGGATTGAAGAATGAGGATTGAGGATTGAGGATTGAGGATTGAAGATTGAGTATTGAGGATTGAAGATTGAGGATTGAGGATAGAGGATTGAAGATGGAGGATGAGGGCTGAGGGTTGAGGTTTGAGGTTTGAGTATTGAATCCTGAGAATTCAGGATATTCTATTGAGTATTGAGAATTGAGGGTTGATGGTTGAGTATTGAGCATTGGGGTTGAGGATCGAGTATTGAAGGTTGAGGATTGATGATTGAGGACTGAGGATTGAGGATTGAGGATTGAGTATTGAGTATTGAAGATTGAGGATTGATGCTAGAGGATTGAGGATTGAGCATTGAGGTTTGAGGACTGAGGACTGAGTATTGAGGATTGAGAATTGAGGATTGAGGATTGAAGTTGAGTATTGAGGACTGAAGATTGAGGATTGAGGTTTGATTATTGAATATTGTGAATTGAGTATTGAAACATGAGTATTCAGAATATTCTATTGAGTATTGGGAATTGAGGATTGATGGTTGAGTCTTGAGGATTGGTGGCTGAGGGTTGTGTCTTGAATATTGAGGATTGAGGATTGAGGATTGAGGATAGAGCACTGAGGATTGAAGATTGAGTATTGATGATTGAATATTGAGGATTGAGGATTGAGGTTTGAGGATTGAGGACGAGGACTGACGGTTGAGGATTGAGCTTTGAGGATTGAGGATTGTGGATTGAGGACTGAGGATTGAGGATTGAGGATTGAGCATTGAGGATTGAAGATTGATGACTGGGGATTGAGGATTGAAGATTGAGGATTGGGGATTGAGGATTGAGGATTGAGGTTGAGGAATGAAGATTGAGGATTGGGGATTGAGGACTGGCGATTGAGGATTGAGTATTGGGGATTGAGGATTGAGGATTGAGGATTGAAATTGAGTATTGAGGATTGAAGATTGAGGATTGGGATTTGATTATTGAATATTGTGGTCTGAGCATTGAAACGGGAGTATTCAGAATATTCTATTGAGTGTTGAGAATTGAGGATTGAAGATTGAGGATTGAGTATTGAGGATTGAGGATTGAGGATTGAAGATTGAGGATTGAGAATTGAGGATTGAGGATTGAGGATTGAGGATTCAAGATTGAGGATTGGGTATTGAGGATTGAAGAATGAGGATTGAGGATTGAGGTTTCTGGATTGAGGATTGCAGATTGAGTATTGAGGATTGAAGATTGATGATTGAGGATTGAGGATTGAAGATTGAGGATTGAGGATTGAGGATTGAGGATTGAGGATTGAGGATTGAGGATTGAGGATTGAGGATTGAGGATTGAGGATTGAGGATTGAGTATTGAAGATTGAGTATTGATCACTGAGGATTGAGGATTGAGGATTGAGGATTGAGGATTGAGGATTGAAGATTGAATATTGAGGATATAAGATTGACGATTGATGATTGAGGATTGAGGATGGAGGATGAGGGCTGAGGGTTGAGGATTGAGGTTTGAGGACAGAGGACTGAGGATTGAGGATTGAGAATTGAGGATTGAGGATTGAGGATTGAAGATTGAGTGTTGGGTATTGAGTATTGAAGAATGAGGATTGAGGATTGAGAATTGAGGATTGAGGATAGAAGATTGAGTATTGAGGATTGAAGATTGACGATTGAGGATTAAGGATTGAGGATTGAGGACTGAGGATTGAGGATTGAAGATTGAGTATTGAGGATTGAAGATTGACGATTGAGAATTAAGGATTGAAGATTGAGGATTAAGGATTGAAGATTGGGGACTGAGGATCTAGGATTGGAGGTTGATTATTGAGGATTGAATATTGAGTATTGAGAATTGAGGATTGAGAATTGAGAATTGAGGATGAGGACTGAGGGTTGAGGATTGAGGTTTGAGGAATGCGGATTGAGGGTTGAGTATTGAGGATTGAGGATTGAGGATTGAGTATTGAGTATTGAAGATTGAGTATTGCTGCCTGAGGATAGAGGATTGGGGATTGAGGATTGAGGATTGAGGATTGAGGATTGAGGATTGAGGATTGAAGATTGAGTATTGAGGATTGAAGATTGAGGATTGAGGATTGAGGATTGAGGATTGAGGTTGAGGATTGAAGATTGAGGATTGGGGATTGAGGATTGACGATTGAGGATTGAGTATTGGGGATTGAGAATTGAGGATTGAGGATTGAAATTGAGTATTGACGATTGAATATTCAGGATTGAGACTTGATTATTGAGTATTGTGGATTGAGTATTGAACCATGTGTATTCAGAACATTCAATTGAGTATTGAGAATTGAGGATTGATGGTTGAGTATTGAGGATTGATGGCTGAGGGTTGTGCCTTGAATATTGAGGATTGAGGATTGAGGATTGAGGATAGAGCATTGAGGATTGAAGATTGAGTATTGATGACTGAATATTGAGGATTGAGGATTGAGGTTTGAGGATTGAGGACGAAGACTGACGGTTGAGGATTGAGGTTTGAGGATTGAGGATTGTGGATTGAGGATTGAGGATTGAGGATTGAGGATTGACGATTGAGGATTGAGGATTGAAGATTGAGGATTGGGGATTGAGGATTAAGGATTGAGGTTGAGGATTGAAGATTGAGGATTGGGGATTGAGGACTGGCGATTGAGGATTGAGTATTGGGGATTGAGGATTGAGGATTGAGGATTGAAATTGAGTATTGAGGATTGAAGGTTGAGGATCGGGATTTGATTATTGAACATTGTGGTCTGAGCATTGAAACGGGAGTATTCAGAATATTCTATTGAGTGTTGAGAATTGAGGATTGAAGATTGAGGATTGAGTATTGAGGATTGAGGATTGAGGATTGAAGATTGAGGATTGAGAATTGAGGATTGAGGATTGAGGATTGAGGATTCAAGATTGAGGATTCAGAATTGAGGTTTGAGGACTGAGGATTGAGGATTGTGGATTGAGTGTTGAGTATTGAAGAGTGAGTATTGAGGGTTGAAGACTGACGATTGAGGATTGAGGATTGAGGATTGAGGATTGAGGATTGAAGATTGAGTATTGAGGATTGAAGATTGAGGATTGAGGATTGAGGGTTGAGGATTGAGGATTGAATATTGAGGATTGGGGACTGAGTGTTGAGGGTTGAGTGGTGAGAATTGATGTTTGTGGATAGAGATTTGAAGATTGCAGATTGAGTATTGAGTATTGAAAACTGTGAATTGATGATATTCTATTGAGAACTGAGGATTGACAACCGATTGTTGAGGACTGAGGGCTGAAGATTGAGGATTCAGGATTGAGGATTCAGGACTGATGTTTGAGGACTGAGGATTGAGGATTGAGGATTGAGGATTGAGGATTGAGGATTTAAGATTGAGGATTGGGTATTGAGGATTGAGGAATGAGGATTGACGATTGAGGATTGAGGATTGAGGATTGAAGACTGAGTATTGGGGATTGAAGATTGACGATTGAGGATTAAGGATTAAAGATTGAGGATTAAGGATTGAAGATTGGGGATTGAGGATCTAGGATTGGAGATTGATTATTGAGGATTGAAGATTGAGAATTGAGGATTGAGGATTGAGGGTTGAGGATTGAGGATTGAGGATTGAAGATTGAGTATTGAAGATTGAGGATTTATGACTGAGGATTGAGGATTGAGGATTGAGGATTGAGTATTGAGGATTGAAGGTTGAGTATTGAGGATTGAATATTGAGGATTGTGGATTTAGGATTGAGGATTGACGACTGAGGAATGAGGATCGAGGATTGAGGATTGAATATTGAGGATTGAGGATTGAGGATTGAGGATTGAGGATTGCAGATTGAGTATTGAGGATTGAGGATTGAGGATTGAGGATTGAGGATTGAGGATCGAGGATTGAGGATTGAGGATTGAGGAGTGAAGATTGAGTATTGAGGATTGAAGATTGAGGATTGGGTATTGAGGATTGAAGAATGAGCATTGAGGATTGAGGATTGACGCTTGAGGATTGAAGATTGAGTATTGAGGATTGAGAATTGAGGATTGAGGATTGAGGATTGTGGATTGAGGATTGAGGATTGAGGATTGAGGATTGAAGATTGAGTATTGAGGATTGAAGATTGAGGATTGAGGATTGAGGATTGGTAATTGAGGATTGAGGGTTGAAGACTGAGGATTGAGGATTGAAATTGAGTATTGAGGATTGAAGATTGAGGATTGAGATTTGATTATTGAATATTGTGGTTTGAGTACCGAACCATGCGGATTCAGGATATTCTATTGAGTATTGAGAATTGAGGATTGATGGTTGAGTATTGAGGAATGTTGGCTGAGGGTTGTGTGTTGAATATTGAGGATTGGGGATTGAGGATTGAGGATTGAGTATTGAAGATTGAAGATTGGGTATTGAGGATTGAAGGATGAGGATTGAGGATTGAGGATTGAGGGTTGCGGATTGAGGACTTAGGATTGGAGATTGATTATTGACGATTGATGATTGGGGACTGAGGTTTGAGGATTGAGGATTGCAGATTGAGTATTGAGGATTGAAGATTGAGGATTGAGGATTGAGGATTGAAGATTGAGGATTGAGGATTGAGGATTGAGGATTGAGGGTTGAAGATTGAGTATTGAGGATTGAGGATTGAGGATTGAGGGTTCAGTATTGACGATTGAGTATTGATCACTGAGGACTGAGGATTGAGTATTGAGGATTGAAGATTGAATATAGAGGATTGAAGATTCAGGATTGAGGATTGAGTATTGAGGATGGAGGATGAGGGCTGAGGGATGAGGATTGAGGTTTGAGGATTGCAGATTGAGTATTGAGGATTGAAGATTGAGGATTCAGGATTGAGGATTGAGGATTGAGGATTGAGGATTGAGGATTGAGGATTTAGGATTGAAGGTTGAGTATTGAGGATTGAAGATTGAGGATTGAGGATTGAGGATTGAGGATTGAGGATTGAGCATTGAAGATTGAGGAGTGGGGATTGAAGATTGACGATTGAGGATTGAAGGTTGAGGATTGAGGATTGAGGATTGAGGATTGACGATGAGGGCTGAGAGTTGAGGATTGAGGTTTGAGGACTGAGGACTGACGATTGAGGATTGAGAATTGGTGATTGAGGATTGAGGATTGAAGATTGAGGATTGGGTATTGAGGATTGAAGAATGAGGGTTGAGGATTGAGGATTGAGGATTGAGGATTGAGGATTGAAGATTGAGGTTTGGGTACTGAGGATTGAAGAATGAGGATTGAGGATTGAGGGTTGAGGATTGAGCATTGAAGATTGAGTATTGAGGATTGAAGATTGACGATTGAGGATTGAGGATTGAGGATTGAGGATTGAACGTTGAGGACTGAGTGTTGAGGGTTGAGTGATGAGAATTGATGTTTGTGGATAGAGGTTTGAAGATTGCAGTTTGAGTATTTAGTATTGAAAGCTGTGAATTGAGGATATTCTATTGAGGATTGAGGATTGAGAATTGATTGTTGAGGACTGAGGGCCGAAGATTGAGGACTCAGGATTGAGGATTCAGAATTGAGGTTTGAGGACTGAGGATTGAGGATTGAGGATTGAGTGTTGAGTATTGAAGAGTGAGTATTGAGGGTTGAAGACTGACGATTGAGGATTGAGGATTGAGGATTGAGGATTGAGGATTGAAGATTGAGTATTGAGGATTGAAGATTGAGGATTGAGGATTGAGGGTTGAGGATTGAGGATTGAATATTGAGGATTGGGGACTGAGTGTTGAGGGTTGAGTGGTGAGAATTGATGTTTGTGGATAGAGATTTGAAGATTGCAGATTGAGTATTGAGTATTGAAAACTGTGAATTGATGATATTCCATTGAGAACTGAGGATTGACAACCGATTGTTGAGGACTGAGGGCTGAAGATTGAGGATTCAGGATTGAGGATTCAGGACTGATGTTTGAGGACTGAGGATTGAGGATTGAGGATTGAGGATTGAGGATTGAGGATTTAAGATTGAGGATTGGGTATTGAGGATTGAGGAATGAGGATTGACGATTGAGGATTGAGGATTGAGGATTGAAGACTGAGTATTGGGGATTGAAGATTGACGATTGAGGATTAAGGATTAAAGATTGAGGATTAAGGATTGAAGATTGGGGATTGAGGATCTAGGATTGGAGATTGATTATTGAGGATTGAAGATTGAGAATTGAGGATTGAGGATTGAGGGTTGAGGATTGAGGATTGAGGATTGAAGATTGAGTATTGAAGATTGAGGATTTATGACTGAGGATTGAGGATTGAGGATTGAGGATTGAGTATTGAGGATTGAAGGTTGAGTATTGAGGATTGAATATTGAGGATTGTGGATTTAGGATTGAGGATTGACGACTGAGGAATGAGGATCGAGGATTGAGGATTGAATATTGAGGATTGAGGATTGAGGATTGAGGATTGAGGATTGCAGATTGAGTATTGAGGATTGAGGATTGAGGATTGAGGATTGAGGATTGAGGATCGAGGATTGAGGATTGAGGATTGAGGAGTGAAGATTGAGTATTGAGGATTGAAGATTGAGGATTGGGTATTGAGGATTGAAGAATGAGCATTGAGGATTGAGGATTGACGCTTGAGGATTGAAGATTGAGTATTGAGGATTGAGAATTGAGGATTGAGGATTGAGGATTGTGGATTGAGGATTGAGGATTGAGGATTGAGGATTGAAGATTGAGTATTGAGGATTGAAGATTGAGGATTGAGGATTGAGGATTGGTAATTGAGGATTGAGGGTTGAAGACTGAGGATTGAGGATTGAAATTGAGTATTGAGGATTGAAGATTGAGGATTGAGATTTGATTATTGAATATTGTGGTTTGAGTACCGAACCATGCGGATTCAGGATATTCTATTGAGTATTGAGAATTGAGGATTGATGGTTGAGTATTGAGGAATGTTGGCTGAGGGTTGTGTGTTGAATATTGAGGATTGGGGATTGAGGATTGAGGATTGAGTATTGAAGATTGAAGATTGGGTATTGAGGATTGAAGGATGAGGATTGAGGATTGAGGATTGAGGGTTGCGGATTGAGGACTTAGGATTGGAGATTGATTATTGACGATTGATGATTGGGGACTGAGGTTTGAGGATTGAGGATTGCAGATTGAGTATTGAGGATTGAAGATTGAGGATTGAGGATTGAGGATTGAAGATTGAGGATTGAGGATTGAGGATTGAGGATTGAGGGTTGAAGATTGAGTATTGAGGATTGAGGATTGAGGATTGAGGGTTCAGTATTGACGATTGAGTATTGATCACTGAGGACTGAGGATTGAGTATTGAGGATTGAAGATTGAATATAGAGGATTGAAGATTCAGGATTGAGGATTGAGTATTGAGGATGGAGGATGAGGGCTGAGGGATGAGGATTGAGGTTTGAGGATTGCAGATTGAGTATTGAGGATTGAAGATTGAGGATTCAGGATTGAGGATTGAGGATTGAGGATTGAGGATTGAGGATTGAGGATTTAGGATTGAAGGTTGAGTATTGAGGATTGAAGATTGAGGATTGAGGATTGAGGATTGAGGATTGAGGATTGAGCATTGAAGATTGAGGAGTGGGGATTGAAGATTGACGATTGAGGATTGAAGGTTGAGGATTGAGGATTGAGGATTGAGGATTGACGATGAGGGCTGAGAGTTGAGGATTGAGGTTTGAGGACTGAGGACTGACGATTGAGGATTGAGAATTGGTGATTGAGGATTGAGGATTGAAGATTGAGGATTGGGTATTGAGGATTGAAGAATGAGGGTTGAGGATTGAGGATTGAGGATTGAGGATTGAGGATTGAAGATTGAGGTTAGGGTACTGAGGATTGAAGAATGAGGATTGAGGATTGAGGGTTGAGGATTGAGCATTGAAGATTGAGTATTGAGGATTGAAGATTGACGATTGAGGATTGAGGATTGAGGATTGAGGATTGAACGTTGAGGACTGAGTGTTGAGGGTTGAGTGATGAGAATTGATGTTTGTGGATAGAGGTTTGAAGATTGCAGTTTGAGTATTTAGTATTGAAAGCTGTGAATTGAGGATATTCTATTGAGGATTGAGGATTGAGAATTGATTGTTGAGGACTGAGGGCCGAAGATTGAGGACTCAGGATTGAGGATTCAGAATTGAGGTTTGAGGACTGAGGATTGAGGATTGAGGATTGAGTGTTGAGTATTGAAGAGTGAGTATTGAGGGTTGAAGACTGACGATTGAGGATTGAGGATTGAGGATTGAGGATTGAGGATTGAAGATTGAGTATTGAGGATTGAAGATTGAGGATTGAGGATTGAGGGTTGAGGATTGAGGATTGAATATTGAGGATTGGGGACTGAGTGTTGAGGGTTGAGTGGTGAGAATTGATGTTTGTGGATAGAGATTTGAAGATTGCAGATTGAGTATTGAGTATTGAAAACTGTGAATTGATGATATTCTATTGAGAACTGAGGATTGACAACCGATTGTTGAGGACTGAGGGCTGAAGATTGAGGATTCAGGATTGAGGATTCAGGACTGATGTTTGAGGACTGAGGATTGAGGATTGAGGATTGAGGATTGAGGATTGAGGATTTAAGATTGAGGATTGGGTATTGAGGATTGAGGAATGAGGATTGACGATTGAGGATTGAGGATTGAGGATTGAAGACTGAGTATTGAGGATTGAAGATTGACGATTGAGGATTAAGGATTAAAGATTGAGGATTAAGGATTGAAGATTGGGGATTGAGGATCTAGGATTGGAGATTGATTATTGAGGATTGAAGATTGAGAATTGAGGATTGAGGATTGAGGGTTGAGGATTGAGGATTGAGGATTGAAGATTGAGTATTGAAGATTGAGGATTTATGACTGAGGATTGAGGATTGAGGATTGAGGATTGAGTATTGAGGATTGAAGGTTGAGTATTGAGGATTGAATATTGAGGATTGTGGATTTAGGATTGAGGATTGACGACTGAGGAATGAGGATCGAGGATTGAGGATTGAATATTGAGGATTGAGGATTGAGGATTGAGGATTGAGGATTGCAGATTGAGTATTGAGGATTGAGGATTGAGGATTGAGGATTGAGGATTGAGGATTGAGGATCGAGGGATTGAGGATTGAGGATTGAGGAGTGAAGATTGAGTATTGAGGATTGAAGATGAGGAATTGGGTATTGAGGATTGAAGAATGAGCATTGAGGATTGAGGATTGACGCTTGAGGATTGAAGATTGAGTATTGAGGATTGAGAATTGAGGATTGAGGATTGAGGATTGTGGATTGAGGATTGAGGATTGAGGATTGAGGATTGAAGATTGAGTATTGAGGATTGAAGATTGAGGATTGAGGATTGAGGATTGATAATTGAGGATTGAGGGTTGAAGACTGAGGATTGAGGATTGAAATTGAGTATTGAGGATTGAAGATTGAGGATTGAGATTTGATTATTGAATATTGTGGTTTGAGTACCGAACCATGCGGATTCAGGATATTCTATTGAGTATTGAGAATTGAGGATTGATGGTTGAGTATTGAGGAATGTTGGCTGAGGGTTGTGTGTTGAATATGAGGATTGGGGATTGAGGATTGAGGATTGAGTATTGAAGATTGAAGATTGGGTATTGAGGATTGAAGGATGAGGATTGAGGATTGAGGATTGAGGGTTGCGGATTGAGGACTTAGGATTGGAGATTGATTATTGACGATTGATGATTGGGGACTGAGGTTTGAGGATTGAGGATTGCAGATTGAGTATTGAGGATTGAAGATTGAGGATTGAGGATTGAGGATTGAAGATTGAGGATTGAGGATTGAGGATGGAGGATTGAGGGTTGAAGATTGAGTATTGAGGATGAGGATTGAGGATTGAGGGTTCAGTATTGACGATTGAGTATTGATCACTGAGGACTGAGGATTGAGTATTGAGGATTGAAGATTGAATATAGAGGATTGAAGATTCAGGATTGAGGATTGAGTATTGAGGATGGAGGATGAGGGCTGAGGGATGAGGATTGAGGTTTGAGGATTGCAGATTGAGTATTGAGGATTGAAGATTGAGGATTCAGGATTGAGGATTGAGGATTGAGGATTGAGGATTGAGGATTGAGGATTTAGGATTGAAGGTTGAGTATTGAGGATTGAAGATTGAGGATTGAGGATTGAGGATTGAGGATTGAGGATTGAGCATTGAAGATTGAGGAGTGGGGATTGAGGATTGACGATTGAGGATTGAAGGTTGAGGATTGAGGATTGAGGATTGAGGATTGACGATGAGGGCTGAGAGTTGAGGATTGAGGTTTGAGGACTGAGGACTGACGATTGAGGATTGAGAATTGGTGATTGAGGATTGAGGATTGAAGATTGAGGATTGGGTATTGAGGATTGAAGAATGAGGGTTGAAGATTGAGGATTGAGGATTGAGGATTGAGGATTGAAGATTGAGGTTTGGGTACTGAGGATTGAAGAATGAGGATTGAGGATTGAGGATTGAGGATTGAGCATTGAAGATTGAGTATTGAGGATTGAAGATTGACGATTGAGGATTGAGGATTGAGGATTGAGGATTGAACGTTGAGGACTGAGTGTTGAGGGTTGAGTGATGAGAATTGATGTTTGTGGATAGAGGTTTGAAGATTGCAGTTTGAGTATTTAGTATTGAAAGCTGTGAATTGAGGATATTCTATTGAGGATTGAGGATTGAGAATTGATTGTTGAGGACTGAGGGCCGAAGATTGAGGACTCAGGATTGAGAATTCAGAATTGAGGTTTGAGGACTGAGGATTGAGGATTGAGGATTGGGTGTTGAGTATTGAAGAGTGAGTATTGAGGGTTGAAGACTGACGATTGAGGATTGAGGATTGAGGATTGAGGATTGAGGATTGAAGATTGAGTATTGAGGATTGAAGATTGAGGATTGAGGATTGAGGGTTGAGGATTGAGGATTGAATATTGAGGATTGGGGACTGAGTGTTGAGGGTTGAGTGGTGAGAATTGATGTTTGTGGATAGAGATTTGAAGATTGCAGATTGAGTATTGAGTATTGAAAACTGTGAATTGATGATATTCTATTGAGAACTGAGGATTGATGGTTGAGTATTGAGGATTGAAGGTTGAGGATTGAGGATTGAGTATTGAGGAATGACGCTCGAGGATTGAGTGTTGAGGATGTAGGATTGAAGAGAGAGGACTGAATGTTGAGGATTGAGTGTTGAGAATTGATGCTTTAGGTTTGGGATTTGATTATTGAATATTCTGGATTGAGAATTGACCCATCAGAATTCAGGATGTTCTATTGAGTATTGAGAATTGAGGAATGGTGATTGAGGATTGAGGATTGAGGATTGAGGATTGAGGATTGAGGATTGAGGATTGAGGATTGAGGATTGAGGATTGAGGATTGAGGATTGAGTATTGAAGATTGAGTATTGATCACTGAGGATTGAGGATTGAGGATTGAGGATTGAGGATTGAGGATTGAAGATTGAATATTGAGGATATAAGATTGACGATTGATGATTGAGGATTGAGGATGGAGGATGAGGGCTGAGGGTTGAGGATTGAGGTTTGAGGACAGAGGACTGAGGATTGAGGATTGAGAATTGAGGATTGAGGATTGAGGATTGAAGATTGAGTGTTGGGTATTGAGTATTGAAGAATGAGGATTGAGGATTGAGAATTGAGGATTGAGGATTGAAGATTGAGTATTGAGGATTGAAGATTGACGATTGAGGATTAAGGATTGAGGATTGAGGACTGAGGATTGAGGATTGAAGATTGAGTATTGATGATTGAAGATTGACGATTGAGAATTAAGAATTGAAGATTGAGGATTAAGGATTGAAGATTGGGGATTGAGGATCTAGGATTGGAGGTTGATTATTGAGGATTGAATATTGAGTATTGAGAATTGAGGATTGAGAATTGAGAATTGAGGATGAGGACTGAGGGTTGAGGATTGAGGTTTGAGGAATGCGGATTGAGGGTTGAGTATTGAGGATTGAGGATTGAGGATTGAGTATTGAGTATTGAAGATTGAGTATTGCTGCCTGAGGATAGAGGATTGGGGATTGAGGATTGAGGATTGAGGATTGAGGATTGAGGATTGAGGATTGAAGATTGAGTATTGAGGATTGAAGATTGAGGATTGAGGATTGAGGATTGAGGATTGAGGTTGAGGATTGAAGATTGAGGATTGGGGATTGAGGATTGACGATTGAGGATTGAGTATTGGGGATTGAGAATTGAGGATTGAGGATTGAAATTGAGTATTGACGATTGAATATTCAGGATTGAGACTTGATTATTGAGTATTGTGGATTGAGTATTGAACCATGTGTATTCAGAACATTCTATTGAGTATTGAGAATTGAGGATTGATGGTTGAGTATTGAGGATTGATGGCTGAGGGTTGTGCCTTGAATATTGAGGATTGAGGATTGAGGATTGAGGATAGAGCATTGAGGATTGAAGATTGAGTATTGATGACTGAATATTGAGGATTGAGGATTGAGGTTTGAGGATTGAGGACGAAGACTGACGGTTGAGGATTGAGGTTTGAGGATTGAGGATTGTGGATTGAGGATTGAGGATTGAGGATTGAGGATTGACGATTGAGGATTGAGGATTGAAGATTGAGGATTGGGGATTGAGGATTAAGGATTGAGGTTGAGGATTGAAGATTGAGGATTGGGGATTGAGGACTGGCGATTGAGGATTGAGTATTGGGGATTGAGGATTGAGGATTGAGGATTGAAATTGAGTATTGAGGATTGAAGGTTGAGGATCGGGATTTGATTATTGAACATTGTGGTCTGAGCATTGAAACGGGAGTATTCAGAATATTCTATTGAGTGTTGAGAATTGAGGATTGAAGATTGAGGATTGAGTATTGAGGATTGAGGATTGAGGATTGAAGATTGAGGATTGAGAATTGAGGATTGAGGATTGAGGATTGAGGATTCAAGATTGAGGATTGGGTATTGAGGATTGAAGAATGAGGATTGAGGATTGAGGTTTGAGGATTGAGGATTGCAGATTGAGGATTGAGGATTGAGGATTGAGGATTGAGGATTGAGGATTGAGGATTGAGGATTGAGGATTGAGGATTGAGGATTGAGGATGAGGGCTGAGGGTTGAGGATTGAGGTTTGAGGACAGAGGACTGAGGATTGAGGATTGAGAATTGAGGATTGAGGATTGAGGATTGAAGATCGAGTGTTGGGTATTGAGTATTGAAGAATGAGGATTGAGGATTGAGAATTGAGGATTGAGGATTGAAGATTGAGTATTGAGGATTGAAGATTGACGATTGAGGATTAAGGATTGAGGATTGAGGACTGAGGATTGAGGATTGAAGATTGAGTATTGAGGATTGAAGATTGACGATTGAGAATTAAGGATTGAAGATTGAGGATTAAGGATTGAAGATTGGGGATTGAGGATCTAGGATTGGAGGTTGATTATTGAGGATTGAATATTGAGTATTGAGAATTGAGGATTGAGAATTGAGAATTGAGGATGAGGACTGAGGGTTGAGGATTGAGGTTTGAGGAATGCGGATTGAGGGTTGAGGATTGAGGATTGAGGATTGAGGATTGAGTATTGAGTATTGAAGATTGAGTATTGCTGCCTGAGGATAGAGGATTGGGGATTGAGGATTGAGGATTGAGGATTGAGGATTGAGGATTGAGGATTGAAGATTGAGTATTGAGGATTGAAGATTGAGGATTGAGGATTGAGGATTGAGGATTGAGGTTGAGGATTGAAGATTGAGGATTGGGGATTGAGGATTGACGATTGAGGATTGAGTATTGGGGATTGAGAATTGAGGATTGAGGATTGAAATTGAGTATTGACGATTGAATATTCAGGATTGAGGCTTGATTATTGAGTATTGTGGATTGAGTATTGAACCATGTGTATTCAGAACATTCTATTGAGTATTGAGAATTGAGGATTGATGGTTGAGTATTGAGGATTGATGGCTGAGGGTTGTGCCTTGAATATTGAGGATTGAGGATTGAGGATTGAGGATAGAGCATTGAGGATTGAAGATTGAGTATTGATGACTGAATATTGAGGATTGAGGATTGAGGTTTGAGGATTGAGGACGAAGACTGACGGTTGAGGATTGAGGTTCGAGGACTGAGGATTGAGGATTGAGGATTGAGGCTTGAGGATTGAGGATTGAGGAATGAAGATTGAGGATTGAGGATAGAGGATGAGGGCTGAGAGTTGACGAATTGAGGTGTGAGGTCTGAGGACTGAGGATTGAGGATTGAGAATTGAGGATTGAGGAATGAGGATTGAATATTGAGGATTGGGGACTGAGCGTTGAGGGTTGAGTGATGAGAATTGATGTTTGTGGATGGAGATTTGAAGATTGCAGATTGATTATTGAGTATTGAAATGTGTGAATTGATGATATTCTATTGAGGACTGAGAATTGACGACTGATTGTTGAGGACTGAGGTCTGAAGATTGAGGATTCAGGATTGTGGATTCAGGATTGAGGTTTGGGGACGGAGAATTGAGGACTGAGTATTGAGAATTGAGGATTGAGGATTGAGGATTGAGGATTGAAGATTGAGGATTGGGTATTGCGGATTGAACAATGAGGATTGAGGATTGAGGGTTGAGGATTGAGGATTGAGGACTGAAGATTGAGTATTGATGATTGAAGATTGAGGATTGAGGATTGAGGGTTATGGATTTTGGACGAGGACTCAGGGTTGAGTATTGATGATTGAGGTCTGGGGATTGAGGATTGAGGATTGAGAATTGAGGATTGAGGATTGGGGATTGAAGATTGAGGATTGGGTATTGAGGATTGAAGAATGAGGATTGAGGATTGAGGATTGAGGATTGAAGATTGAGTATTGAGGATTGAAGATTGAGGATTGAGGATAGAGGATTGAAGATGGAGGATGAGGGCTGAGGGTTGAGGTTTGAGGTTTGAGTATTGAATCCTGAGAATTCAGGATATTCTATTGAGTATTGAGAATTGAGGGTTGATGGTTGAGTATTGAGCATTGGGGTTGAGGATCGAGTATTGAAGGTTGAGGATTGATGATTGAGGACTGAGGATTGAGGATTGAGGATTGAGTATTGAGTATTGAAGATTGAGGATTGATGCTAGAGGATTGAGGATTGAGCATTGAGGTTTGAGGACTGAGGACTGAGTATTGAGGATTGAGAATTGAGGATTGAGGATTGAAGTTGAGTATTGAGGACTGAAGATTGAGGATTGAGGTTTGATTATTGAATATTGTGAATTGAGTATTGAAACATGAGTATTCAGAATATTCTATTGAGTATTGGGAATTGAGGATTGATGGTTGAGTCTTGAGGATTGGTGGCTGAGGGTTGTGTCTTGAATATTGAGGATTGAGGATTGAGGATTGAGGATAGAGCACTGAGGATTGAAGATTGAGTATTGATGATTGAATATTGAGGATTGAGGATTGAGGTTTGAGGATTGAGGACGAGGACTGACGGTTGAGGATTGAGCTTTGAGGATTGAGGATTGTGGATTGAGGACTGAGGATTGAGGATTGAGGATTGAGCATTGAGGATTGAAGATTGATGACTGGGGATTGAGGATTGAAGATTGAGGATTGGGGATTGAGGATTGAGGATTGAGGTTGAGGAATGAAGATTGAGGATTGGGGATTGAGGACTGGCGATTGAGGATTGAGTATTGGGGATTGAGGATTGAGGATTGAGGATTGAAATTGAGTATTGAGGATTGAAGATTGAGGATTGGGATTTGATTATTGAATATTGTGGTCTGAGCATTGAAACGGGAGTATTCAGAATATTCTATTGAGTGTTGAGAATTGAGGATTGAAGATTGAGGATTGAGTATTGAGGATTGAGGATTGAGGATTGAAGATTGAGGATTGAGAATTGAGGATTGAGGATTGAGGATTGAGGATTCAAGATTGAGGATTGGGTATTGAGGATTGAAGAATGAGGATTGAGGATTGAGGTTTCTGGATTGAGGATTGCAGATTGAGTATTGAGGATTGAAGATTGATGATTGAGGATTGAGGATTGAAGATTGAGGATTGAGGATTGAGGATTGAGGATTGAGGATTGAGGATTGAGGATTGAGGATTGAGGATTGAGGATTGAGGATTGAGGATTGAGTATTGAAGATTGAGTATTGATCACTGAGGATTGAGGATTGAGGATTGAGGATTGAGGATTGAGGATTGAAGATTGAATATTGAGGATATAAGATTGACGATTGATGATTGAGGATTGAGGATGGAGGATGAGGGCTGAGGGTTGAGGATTGAGGTTTGAGGACAGAGGACTGAGGATTGAGGATTGAGAATTGAGGATTGAGGATTGAGGATTGAAGATTGAGTGTTGGGTATTGAGTATTGAAGAATGAGGATTGAGGATTGAGAATTGAGGATTGAGGATAGAAGATTGAGTATTGAGGATTGAAGATTGACGATTGAGGATTAAGGATTGAGGATTGAGGACTGAGGATTGAGGATTGAAGATTGAGTATTGAGGATTGAAGATTGACGATTGAGAATTAAGGATTGAAGATTGAGGATTAAGGATTGAAGATTGGGGACTGAGGATCTAGGATTGGAGGTTGATTATTGAGGATTGAATATTGAGTATTGAGAATTGAGGATTGAGAATTGAGAATTGAGGATGAGGACTGAGGGTTGAGGATTGAGGTTTGAGGAATGCGGATTGAGGGTTGAGTATTGAGGATTGAGGATTGAGGATTGAGTATTGAGTATTGAAGATTGAGTATTGCTGCCTGAGGATAGAGGATTGGGGATTGAGGATTGAGGATTGAGGATTGAGGATTGAGGATTGAGGATTGAAGATTGAGTATTGAGGATTGAAGATTGAGGATTGAGGATTGAGGATTGAGGATTGAGGTTGAGGATTGAAGATTGAGGATTGGGGATTGAGGATTGACGATTGAGGATTGAGTATTGGGGATTGAGAATTGAGGATTGAGGATTGAAATTGAGTATTGACGATTGAATATTCAGGATTGAGACTTGATTATTGAGTATTGTGGATTGAGTATTGAACCATGTGTATTCAGAACATTCAATTGAGTATTGAGAATTGAGGATTGATGGTTGAGTATTGAGGATTGATGGCTGAGGGTTGTGCCTTGAATATTGAGGATTGAGGATTGAGGATTGAGGATAGAGCATTGAGGATTGAAGATTGAGTATTGATGACTGAATATTGAGGATTGAGGATTGAGGTTTGAGGATTGAGGACGAAGACTGACGGTTGAGGATTGAGGTTTGAGGATTGAGGATTGTGGATTGAGGATTGAGGATTGAGGATTGAGGATTGACGATTGAGGATTGAGGATTGAGGATAGAGGATGAGGGCTGAGAGTTGACGAATTGAGGTGTGAGGTCTGAGGACTGAGGATTGAGGATTGAGAATTGAGGATTGAGGAATGAGGATTGAATATTGAGGATTGGGGACTGAGCGTTGAGGGTTGAGTGATGAGAATTGATGTTTGTGGATGGAGATTTGAAGATTGCAGATTGATTATTGAGTATTGAAATGTGTGAATTGATGATATTCTATTGAGGACTGAGAATTGACGACTGATTGTTGAGGACTGAGGTCTGAAGATTGAGGATTCAGGATTGTGGATTCAGGATTGAGGTTTGAGGACGGAGAATTGAGGACTGAGTATTGAGAATTGAGGATTGAGGATTGAGGATTGAGGATTGAAGATTGAGGATTGGGTATTGCGGATTGAACAATGAGGATTGAGGATTGAGGGTTGAGGATTGAGGATTGAGGACTGAAGATTGAGTATTGATGATTGAAGATTGAGGATTGAGGATTGAGGGTTATGGATTTTGGACGAGGACTCAGGGTTGAGTATTGATGATTGAGGTCTGGGGATTGAGGATTGAGGATTGAGAATTGAGGATTGAGGATTGGGGATTGAAGATTGAGGATTGGGTATTGAGGATTGAAGAATGAGGATTGAGGATTGAGGATTGAGGATTGAAGATTGAGTATTGAGGATTGAAGATTGAGGATTGAGGATAGAGGATTGAAGATGGAGGATGAGGGCTGAGGGTTGAGGTTTGAGGTTTGAGTATTGAATCCTGAGAATTCAGGATATTCTATTGAGTATTGAGAATTGAGGGTTGATGGTTGAGTATTGAGCATTGGGGTTGAGGATCGAGTATTGAAGGTTGAGGATTGATGATTGAGGACTGAGGATTGAGGATTGAGGATTGAGTATTGAGTATTGAAGATTGAGGATTGATGCTAGAGGATTGAGGATTGAGCATTGAGGTTTGAGGACTGAGGACTGAGTATTGAGGATTGAGGATTGAGGATTGAGGACTGAGGATTGAAGATTGAGGATTGGGGACTGAGGATTGAATATTCAGGATTGAGGATTGAGGATTGAGGATTGGGGATTGATGATTGAAGATTCATTATTGAGGATTGAAGGTTGAGGATTGAGGATTGAGGATTGAAGATTGAGGACTGAGTGTTGATGGTTTAGTGATGAGAATTGATATTTGTGGATTGAGATTTGAAGAGTGAAGGATGGGGATTGAGTATTGAAAACTGTGAATTGAGGATATTCTATTGAGGGCTGAGGATTGACAATTGATTTATGAGGACTAAGGGCTGAAGATTGAGGATTCAGGATTGAGGATTAGGGATTGAGGTTTGAGGACTGAGAATTGAGGATTGAGTATTGAGGATTGAGGATTGAGGATTGAAGATTGAGGATTGAGAATTGAGGATTGAGGATTGAGGATTGAGGATTCAAGATTGAGGATTGGGTATTGAGGATTGAAGAATGAGGATTGAGGATTGAGGTTTCTGGATTGAGGATTGCAGATTGAGTATTGAGGATTGAAGATTGATGATTGAGGATTGAGGATTGAAGATTGAGGATTGAGGATTGAGGATTGAGGATTGAGGATTGAGGATTGAGGATTGAGGATTGAGGATTGAGGATTGAGGATTGAGGATTGAGTATTGAAGATTGAGTATTGATCACTGAGGATTGAGGATTGAGGATTGAGGATTGAAGATTGAATATTGAGGATATAAGATTGAGGATTGATGATTGAGGATTGAGGATGGAGGATGAGGGCTGAGGGTTGAGGACTGAGGTTTGAGGACAGAGGACTGAGGATTGAGGATTGAGAATTGAGGATTGAGGATTGAGGATTGAAGATTGAGTGTTGGGTATTGAGTATTGAAGAATGAGGATTGAGGATTGAGAATTGAGGATTGAGGATTGAAGATTGAGTATTGAGGATTGAAGATTGACGATTGAGGATTAAGGATTGAGGATTGAGGACTGAGGATTGAGGATTGAAGATTGAGTATTGAGGATTGAAGATTGACGATTGAGAATTAAGGATTGAAGATTGAGGATTAAGGATTGAAGATTGGGGATTGAGGATCTAGGATTGGAGGTTGATTATTGAGGATTGAATATTGAGTATTGAGAATTGAGGATTGAGAATTGAGAATTGAGGATGAGGACTGAGGGTTGAGGATTGAGGTTTGAGGAATGCGGATTGAGGGTTGAGGATTGAGGATTGAGGATTGAGGATTGAGTATTGAGTATTGAAGATTGAGTATTGCTGCCTGAGGATAGAGGATTGGGGATTGAGGATTGAGGATTGAGGATTGAGGATTGAGGATTGAGGATTGAAGATTGAGTATTGAGGATTGAAGATTGAGGATTGAGGATTGAGGATTGAGGATTGAGGTTGAGGATTGAAGATTGAGGATTGGGGATTGAGGATTGACGATTGAGGATTGAGTATTGGGGATTGAGAATTGAGGATTGAGGATTGAAATTGAGTATTGACGATTGAATATTCAGGATTGAGACTTGATTATTGAGTATTGTGGATTGAGTATTGAACCATGTGTATTCAGAACATTCTATTGAGTATTGAGAATTGAGGATTGATGGTTGAGTATTGAGGATTGATGGCTGAGGGTTGTGCCTTGAATATTGAGGATTGAGGATTGAGGATTGAGGATAGAGCATTGAGGATTGAAGATTGAGTATTGATGACTGAATATTGAGGATTGAGGATTGAGGTTTGAGGATTGAGGACGAAGACTGACGGTTGAGGATTGAGGTTTGAGGATTGAGGATTGTGGATTGAGGATTGAGGATTGAGGATTGAGGATTGACGATTGAGGATTGAGGATTGAAGATTGAGGATTGGGGATTGAGGATTGAGGATTGAGGTTGAGGATTGAAGATTGAGGATTGGGGATTGAGGACTGGCGATTGGGGATTGAGTATTGGGGATTGAGGATTGAGGATTGAGGATTGAAATTGAGTATTGAGGATTGAAGGTTGAGGATTGGGATTTGATTATTGAACATTGTGGTCTGAGCATTGAAACGGGAGTATTCAGAATATTCTATTGAGTGTTGAGAATTGAGGATTGAAGATTGAGGATTGAGTATTGAGGATTGAGGATTGAGGATTGAAGATTGAGGATTGAGAATTGAGGATTGAGGATTGAGGATTGAGGATTCAAGATTGAGGATTGGGTATTGAGGATTGAAGAATGAGGATTGAGTATTGAGGTTTGAGGATTGAGGATTGCAGATTGAGTATTGAGGATTGAAGATTGATGATTGAGGATTGAGGATTGAAGATTGAGGATTGAGGATTGAGGATTGAGGATTGAGGATCGAGGATTGAGGATTGGGGATTGAGGATTGAGGATTGAGGATTGAGGATTGAGTATTGAAGATTGTGTATTGATCACTGAGGATTGAGGATTGAGGATTGAGGATTGAGGATTGAGGATTGAAGATTGAATATTGAGGATATAAGATTGAGGATTGATGATTGAGGATTGAGGATGGAGGATGAGGGCTGAGGGTTGAGGATTGAGGTTTGAGGACAGAGGACTGAGGATTCAGGATTGAGAATTGAGGATTGAGGATTGAGGATTGAAGATTGAGTGTTGGGTATTGAGTATTGAAGAATGAGGATTGAGGATTGAGGATTGAGGATTGAGGATTGAAGATTGAGTATTGAGGATTGAAGATTGACGATTGAGGATTGAGGATAGAGGATTGAGGACTGAGGATTGAGGATTGAAGATTGAGTATTGAGGATTGAAGATTGACGATTGAGAATTAAGGATTGGAAATTGAGGATTAAGGATTGAAGATTGGGGATTGAGGATCTAGGATTGGAGGTTGATTATTGAGGATTGAATATTGAGTATTGAGAATTGAGGATTGAGAATTGAGAATTGAGGATGAGGACTGAGGGTTGAGGATTGAGGTTTGAGGAATGAGGGTTGAGGGTTGAGGATTGAGGATTGAGGATTGAGGATTGAGTATTGAGTATTGAAGATTGAGTACTGCTGCCTGAGGATAGAGGATTGGGGATTGAGGATTGAGGATTGAGGATTGAGGATTGAAGATTGAGGATTGAGAATTGAGGGTTGAGGATTGAGGTTTGAGGACTGAGGATTGAGGATTGAGGATTGAGGCTTGAGGATTGAGGATTGAGGAATGAAGATTGAGGATTGAGGATAGAGGATGAGGGCTGAGAGTTGACGAATTGAGGTTTGAGGTCTGAGGACTGAGGATTGAGGATTGAGAATTGAGGATTGAGGAATGAGGATTGAATATTGAGGATTGGGGACTGAGCGTTGAGGGTTGAGTGATGAGAATTGATGTTTGTGGATGGAGATTTGAAGATTGCAGATTGATTATTGAGTATTGAAATGTGTGAGTTGATGATATTCTATTGAGGACTGAGAATTGACGACTGATTGTTGAGGACTGAGGTCTGAAGATTGAGGATTCAGGATTGTGGATTCAGGATTGAGGTTTGAGGACGGAGAATTGAGGACTGAGTATTGAGAATTGAGGATTGAGGATTGAGGATTGAGGATTGAAGATTGAGGATTGGGTATTGCGGATTGAACAATGAGGATTGAGGATTGAGGGTTGAGGATTGAGGATTGAGGACTGAAGATTGAGTATTGATGATTGAAGATTGAGGATTGAGGATTGAGGGTTATGGATTTTGGACGAGGACTCAGGGTTGAGTATTGATGATTGAGGTCTGGGGATTGAGGATTGAGGATTGAGAATTGAGGATTGAGGATTGGGGATTGAAGATTGAGGATTGGGTATTGAGGATTGAAGAATGAGGATTGAGGATTGAGGATTGAGGATTGAAGATTGAGTATTGAGGATTGAAGATTGAGGATTGAGGATAGAGGATTGAAGATGGAGGATGAGGGCTGAGGGTTGAGGTTTGAGGTTTGAGTATTGAATCCTGAGAATTCAGGATATTCTATTGAGTATTGAGAATTGAGGGTTGATGGTTGAGTATTGAGCACTGGGGTTGAGGATCGAGTATTGAAGGTTGAGGATTGATGATTGAGGACTGAGGATTGAGGATTGAGGATTGAGTATTGAGTATTGAAGATTGAGGATTGATGCTAGAGGATTGAGGATTGAGCATTGAGGTTTGAGGACTGAGGACTGAGTATTGAGGATTGAGGATTGAGGATTGAGGACTGAGGATTGAAGATTGAGGATTGGGGACTGAGGATTGAATATTCAGGATTGAGGATTGAGGATTGAGGATTGGGGATTGATGATTGAAGATTCATTATTGAGGATTGAAGGTTGAGGATTGAGGATTGAGGATTGAAGATTGAGGACTGAGTGTTGATGGTTTAGTGATGAGAATTGATATTTGTGGATTGAGATTTGAAGAGTGAAGGATGGGGATTGAGTATTGAAAACTGTGAATTGAGGATATTCTATTGAGGGCTGAGGATTGACAATTGATTTATGAGGACTAAGGGCTGAAGATTGAGGATTCAGGATTGAGGATTAGGGATTGAGGTTTGAGGACTGAGAATTGAGGGTTCAGGATTCAGGATTGAGGATTGACGCTTGAGGATTGAGGATTGAAGATTGATGATTGGGTATTGAGGATTGAACGTTGAGGATTGAGGATTGAGGATTGAAGGTTGAATATTGATGAATGAAGATTCAGGATTGATGATTGAGTGTTGTGTATTGAGGACGAGGACTGAGGGTTGAGTATTGATACTTGAGGTCTGAGGATTGAGGATTGAGGATTGAGGATTGAGGATTGAGTATTGAAGGTTGAGGATTGATGATTGAGGATTGAGGATTGTGGATTGAGGATTCAGGAATGAGTATTGAAGATTGAGGATTGATGATTGAGGATTGAGGATTGAGGAATGGGTTTGAGGATTGAGCATTGAGGTTTGAGGACTGAGGGCTGAGGATTGAGGACTGACGATTGAGGATTGAGGATGAGGGCTGAGGGTTGTGTATTGATGTTTGAGGGCAGAGGACTGAGGATTGACGATTGAGAAATGAGGATTGAGGATTGAGGATGGAAGATTGAGGACTGGGTATTGAGGATCGAAGAATGAGGATTGAGGATTGAGGATTGAGGACTGAGGACTGAGGATTGAAGATTGAGGATTTGGTATTGAGGATTGAAGAATGAGGATTGAGGATTGAGGATTGAGGATTGAGTATTGAAGATTGAGTATTGAGGATCGAGGATTGAGTATTGAGGATTGAGGATTGAGGATTGAGTATTGAGGATTGAGGTTCGAGGATTGAAGATTGAGGATTGAGGATTGAGGATTGAGGATTGAGGATTGAGGATTGAAGATTGAATATTGATGATTGAATATTGAGGACTGAGGATTGAGGGTTGTGGATTGAGGACGAGGACTGAGGGTTGAATATTGATGTTTGTGGTCTGAGGATTAAGGATTGAGGATTGAGAATTGAGGATTGAGGATTGACGATTGAAGATTGAGGATTGGGTATTGAGGATTGAGAAATGAGGATTGAGGATTGAGGTTTGAGGATTGAGGATTGAAGATTGAGGATTGAGTATTGAGGATTGAGAATTGAGAATTGAGGATGAGGACTGAGGGTTGAGGATTGAGGTTTGAGGAATGAGGATTGAGGGTTGAGGATTGAGGATTGAGGATTGAGGATTGAGGATTGAGTGTTGAGGGTTGAGTGATGAGAATTGATGTTTGAGAATAGAGACTTGAAGACTGCAGATTGAGTATTGAGCATTGAAATCTGTAAATTGATGATATTCCATTGAGGATTGAGGATTGACTACTGATTGTTGAGGACTGAGTGCTGAGGATCGAGGTTTCAGGATTGAGGATTCAGGATTGATGTTTGAGGACTGAGGATTGAGGATTGAGGATTGAAGATTGAAGATTGAGGATTGGGTATTGAGGATTGAGGATTGAGGGTTGAGGATTGAGGATAGAGCATTGAGGATTGAAGATTCAGTATTGATGATTGAATGTTGAGGATCGAGGATTGAGGTTTGAGGATTGAGGACGAGGACTGACGGTTGAGGATTGAGGTTTGAGGATTGAGGATTGTGGATTGAGGACTGAGGATTGAGGATTGAGGATTGAGCATTGAGGATTGAAGATTGATGACTGGGGATTGAGGATTGAAGATTGAGTATTAAGGTTTGAAAATTGGGGATCGAGGATCTAGGATTGGAGATTGATTATTGAGGATTGAAGATTGAGGATTGAGGATAGAGGATTGAGAATTGAGAATTGAGGATGAGGACTGATGATTGAGGATTGAGAATTGAGGACTGATGATTGAGGATTGAAGATTGAGGATTGTGGATTCAGGATTGTGGTTTCAGGACTGAGAATTGAGAATTGAGTATTGAGGGTTGAGGATTGAGAATTGAGGATTGAGGATTGAAGATTGAGGATTGGGTATTTCGGATTGAACATTGAGGATTGAGGATTGAGGATTGAGGATTGAGGATTGAGGACTGAAGATTGAATATTGATGATTGATTATTGAGGATTGAGGATTGAGTGTCGTGGATTGAGGACGAGGGCTGAGGGTTGAGTATTGATGTGTGAGGTCTGAGGATAGAGGATTGAGGATTGAGAGTTGAGGATTCAGGATTGAAGATTGAGGATTGGGTATTGAGGATTGAAGATTGAGGATTGAGGATTGAGGATTGAGGATTGAGGTTTGAGGTTGAGGATTGAAGATTGAGGATTGAGGATTGAGGATTGAAGATTGAGGATTGTGGATTGAGGATTGAGGATTGAGGATTGAGGATTGAGGATTGAAGATTGAATATTGATGATTGAAGGTTGAGGATTGAGGATTGATGGTTGTGGATAGAGGACGAGGACTGAGGGTTGAATATTGATGCTTGAGGTCTGAGGATTGAGGATTGAGGATTGAGAATTGAGGACTGAGGATTGAGGATTGAAGATTGAGGATTGGGTGTTGAGGATTGAAGAATGAGGATTGAGGATTGAGGATTGAGAATTGAGGATTGAAGATTGAGTACTGAGGATTGAACATTGAGGATTGAGGATTGAGAATTGAGGATTGGGGATTGAAGATTGAGTATTGAGGATTGAAGATTGAGGATTGAGAATTGAGGATTGAGGATTGAGGATTGAATGTTGAGGATTGTGGATTGAGGATTGAGGATTGAAGATTGAAGATTGGGTATTGAGGATTGAAGAATGAGGATTGAGGATTGAGGATTGAGGATTGACAATTGCAGATTACGTATTGAGGATTGAGGATTGAGAATTGAGGATTGAGGATTGAGGATTGAGGATTGAGGACTGAGGATTGATGATTGAGGATTGAAGATTGAGTATTGAGGATTGAAGATTGAGGATTGAGGATTGAGGATTGAGGATTGAGGTTGAGGATTGAAGATTGAGGATTGGGGATTGAGGATTGACGGTTGAGGATTGAGTATTGGGGATTGAGAATTGAGGATTGAGGATTGAAATTGAGTATTGAGGATTGAAGATTGAGGATTGAGATTTGATTATTGAATATTGTGGATTGAGTATTGAACCATGAGTATTCAGAATATTCTATTGAGTATTGTGAATTGAGGATTGATGGTTGAGTATTGAGGACTGATGGCTGAGGGTTGTGTCTTGAATATTGAGAATTGAGGATTGAGGTTTGAGGATTGAGGATTGCGGATTGAGGACTGAGGATTGAGGATTGAGGTTTGAGGACTGAGGTCTGAGGATTGATGATTGAGAATTGAGGATTGAGTATTGAGGATTGAAGATTGAGGATTGGGTATTGAGGATTGAAGAATGAGGATTGAGGATTGAGGTTTGAGGACTGAGGGTTGACGCTTGAGGATTGAGGGTTGAGGATGTAGGATTGAAGGGAGAGGACTGAGTGTTGAGGATTGAGTGTTGAGAATAGATGCTTGAGGTTTGAGATTTGATTATTGAATATTCTGGATTGAGTATTGAACCATAAGGATTCAGGATGTTCTATTGAGTATTGAGAATTGAGCATTGATGGTTGAGTATTGAGGATTGATGGTTGAGGGTTGAGTGATGAATATTGAGGATTGAGGATTAAGGATTGAGGATTGATGGTTGAGTATTGAGGAATGATGGCTGAGGGTTGTGTCTTGAATATTGAGGATTGAGGATTGAGGATTGAGATTTGAGGATTGAGGACGAGGACTGACGGTTGAAGATTGAGGTTTGAGGATTGAGGATTGTGGATTGAGGACTGAGGATTGAGGATTGAGGATTGAGCATTGAGGATTGAAGATTGATGACTGGGGATTGAGGATTGAAGATTGAGTATTAAGGATTGAAGATTGGGGATTGAGGATCTAGGATTGGAGATTGAGTATTGAGGATTGAACATTGAGGCTTGAGGATTGAGAATTGAGGATTGGGGATTGAAGATTGAGTATTGAGGATTGAAGATTGAGGATTGAGGAATGAGGATTGAGGATTGAGGATTGAGGATTGAGGATTGAGGATTGAGGATTCAAGATTGAGGATTGGGTATTGAGGATTGAAGAATGAGGATTGAGGATTGAGGTTTGAGGATTGAGGATTGCAGATTGAGTATTGAGGATTGAAGATTGATGATTGAGGATTGAGGATTGAAGATTGAGGATTGAGGATTGAGGATTGAGGATTGAGGATTGAGGAATGAGGATTGAGTATTGAGGATTGAGGATTGAGGATAGAGCATTGAGGATTGAATATTGAGTATTGATGATTGAATATTGAGGATTGAGGATTGAGGTTTGAGGATTGAGGACTGAGGATTGAGGATTGAGGATTGAGCATTGAGGATTGAAGATTGATGACTGGGGATTGAGGATTGAAGATTGAGTATTAAGGATTGAAGATTGGGGATTGAGGATCTAGGATTGGAGATTGAGTATTGAGGATTGAACATTGAGGATTGAGGATTGAAGATTGAGGATTGGGTATTGAGGATTGAAGAATGAGGATTGAGGATTGAGGATTGAGGATTGAGGATTGAAGATTGAGTATTGAGGATTGATCATTGAGGCTTGAGGATTGAGAATTGAGGATTGGGAATTCAAGATTGAGTATTGAGGATTGAAGATTGAGGATTGAGGAATGAGGATTGAGGATTGAGGATTGAGGATTGAGGATTGAGGTTTGAGGATTGAGGATTGAAGATTGAATATTGATGATTGAAGATTGAGGATTGAGGATTGAAGGTTGTGGATAGAGGACGAGGACTGAGGGTTGAATATTGATGTTTGAGGTCTGAGGATTGAGGATTGAGTATTGAGAATTGAGGATTGAGGATTGAGGATTGAAGATTGAGGATTGCGTATTGAGGATTGAAGAATGAGAATTGATGATTGAGGATTGAGGATTGAGGATTGCAGATTGAGTATTGAGGATCGAGGATTGAGGATTGAGGATTGAGGATTGAGGATTGAGGATTGAGGATTGTGGATTGAGGATTGAAGATTGAGTATTGAGGATTGAAGATGGAGGATTGAGGATTGAGGATTGAGGATTGAGGATTGAGGTTGAGGATTGAAGATTGAGGATTGGGGATTGAGGATTGACGATTGAGGATTGAGTATTGGGGATTGAGAATTGAGGATTGAGGATTGAAATTGAGTATTGAGGATTGAAGATTGAGGATCGAGACTTGATTATTGAATATTGTGGATTGAGTATTGAACCATGAGTATTCAGAATATTGTATTGAGTATTGAGAATTGAGGATTGATGGTTGAGTATTGAAGATTGATGGCTGAGGGTTGTGTCTTGAATATTGAGGATTCAGGATTGAGGATTGAGGATAGAGCATTGAGGATTGAAGATTGAGTATTGAGGATTGAACATTGAGGATTGAGGATTGAAGATTGAGGATTGGGTATTGAGGATTGAAGAATGAGGATTGAGGATTGAGGATTGAGGATTGAGGATTGAAGATTGAGTATTGAGGATTGAACATTGAGGCTTGAGGATTGAGAATTGAGGATTGGGGATTGAAGATCGAGTATTGAGGATTGAAGATTGAGGATTGAGGAATGAGGGTTGAGGATTGAGGATTGAGGATTGAGGATTGGGTATTGAGGATTGAAGAATGAGGATTGAGGATTAAGGATTGAGGATTGAGGATTGCAGATTGAGTATTGAGGATTGAGGATTGAGGGTTGAGGATTGAGGATTGAGTATTGGGGATTGAGAATTGAGGATTGAGGATTGAAATTGAGTATTGAGGATTGAAGATTGAGGATTGAGACTTGATTATTGAATATTGTGTATTGAGTATTGAACCATGAGTATTCAGAATATTGTATTGAGTATTGAGAATTGAGGATTGATGGTTGAGTATTGAGGATTGATGGCTGAGGGTTGTGTCTTGAATATTGAGGATTGAGGATTGAGGATTGAGGATAGAGCATTGAGGATTAAAGATTGAGTATTGATGATTGAAGATTGAGGATTGAGGATTGAGGATTGAGGATTGAGGTTGAGGATTGAAGATTGAGGATTGAGGATTGAGGATTGACGATTGAGGATTGAGTATTGGGGATTGAGAATTGAGGATTGAGGATTGAAATTGAGTATTGAGGATTGATGATTGAGGATTGAGACTTGATTATTGAATATTGTGGTTTGAGTATTGAACCATGAGTATTCAGAATATTGTATCGAGTATTGAGACTTGAGGATTGATGGTTGAGTATTGAGGATTGATGGCTGAGGGTTGTGTCTTGAATATTGAGGATTGAGGATTGAGGATTGAGGATAGAGCATTGAGGATTGAATATTGAGTATTGATGATTGAATATTGAGGATTGAGGATTGAGATTTGAGGATTGAGGACGAGGACTGACGGTTGAAGATTGAGGTTTGAGGATTGAGGATTGTGGATTGAGGACTGAGGATTGAGGATTGAGGATTGAGCATTGAGGATTGAAGATTGATGACTGGGGATTGAGGATTGAAGATTGAGTATTAAGGATTGAAGATTGGGGATTGAGGATCTAGTATTGGAGATTGAGTATTGAGGATTGAACATTGAGGCTTGAGGATTGAGAATTGAGGATTGGGGATTGAAGATTGAGTATTGAGGATTGAAGATTGAGGATTGGGAATGAGGATTGAGGATTGAGGATTGAGGATTGAGGATTGAGGATTGAGGATTCAAGATTGAATATTGATGATTGAAGATTGAGGATTGAGGATTGAAGGTTGTTGATAGAGGACGAGGACTGAGGGTTGAATATTGATGTTTGAGGTCTGAGGATTGAGGATTGAGGATTGAGAATTGAGGATTGAGGATTGAGGATTGAAGATTGAGGATTGCGTATTGAGGATTGAAGAATGAGAATTGATGATTGAGGATTGAGGATTGAGGATTGCAGATTGAGTATTGAGGATTGAGGATTGAGGATTGAGGATTGAGGATTGAGGATTGAGGATTGAGGATTGTGGATTGAGGATTGAAGATTGAGTATTGAGGATTGAAGATGGAGGATTGAGGATTGAGGATTGAGGATTGAGGATTGAGGTTGAGGATTGAAGATTGAGGATTGGGGATTGAGGATTGACGATTGAGGATTGAGTATTGGGAATTGAGAATTGAGGATTGAGGATTGAAATTGAGTATTGAGGATTGAAGATTGAGGATTGAGACTTGATTATTGAATATTGTGGATTGAGTATTGAACCATGAGTATTCAGAATATTGTATTGAGTATTGAGAATTGAGGATTGATGGTTGAGTATTGAAGATTGATGGCTGAGGGTTGTGTCTTGAATATTGAGGATTGAGGATTGAGGATTGAGGATAGAGCATTGAGGATTGAAGATTGTGTATTGGTATGATTGAAGATTGAGGATTGAGGATTGAGGATTGAGGATTGAGGTTGAGGATTGAATATTGACGATTGGGGATTGAGGATTGACGATTGAGGATTGAGTATTGGGGATTGAGAATTGAGGATTGAGGATTGAAATTGAGTATTGAGGATTGAAGATTGAGGATTGAGACTTGATTAATGAATATTGTGGATTGAGTATTGAACCATGAGTATTCAGAATATTGTATTGAGTATTGAGAATTGAGGATTGATGGGTGAGTATTGAGGATTGATGGCTGAGGGTTGTGTCTTGAATATTGAGGATTGAGGATTGAGGATTGAGGATAGAGCATTGAGGATTGAAGATTGAGTATTGATGATTGAATATTGAGGATTGAGGATTGAAGTTTGAGGATTGAGGACGAGGACTGACGGTTGAAGATTGAGGTTTGAGGATTGAGGATTGTGGATTGAAGACTGAGGATTGAGGATTGAGGATTGAGCATTGAGGATTGAAGATTGATGCCTGGGGATTGAGGATTGAAGATTGAGTATTAAGGATTGAAGATTGGGGATTGAGGATCTAGGATTGGAGATTGATTATTGAGGATTGAAGATTGAGGATTGAGGATTGAGGATTGAGAATTGAGAATTGAGGATGAGGACTGAGGGTTGAGGACTGAGGTTTGAGGAATGAGGATTGAGGGTTGAGGATTGAGGACTGAGGATTGAGGATTGGGGATTGAGTATTGAAGATTGAGTATTGATGCCTGAGGAATGAGGATCGAGGATTGAGGATTGAGGATTGGAGATTGATTATTGAGGATTGAGGATTGAGGATTGAGAATTGAGGATTGAGGATTGGGGATTGAAGATTGAGGATTGGGTATTGATGATTGAATATTGAGGATTGAGGACTGAGGTTTGAGGATTGAGGACGAGGACTGACGGTTGAAGATTGAGGTTTGAGGATTGAGGATTGTGGATTGAAGACTGAGGATTGAGGATTGAGGATTGAGCATTGAGGATTGAAGACTGATGACTGGGGATTGAGGATTGAAGATTGTGTATTAAGGATTGAAGATTGGGGATTGAGGATCTAGGATTGGAGATTGATTATTGAGGATTGAAGATTGAGGATTGAGGATTGAGGATTGAGAATTGAGAATTGTGGATGAGGACTGAGGGTTGAGGACTGAGGTTTGAGGAATGAGGATTGAGGGTTGAGGATTGAGGATTGAGGATTGAAGATTGAGGATTGACGATTGAGGATTGAGGATTGAGGGTTGGGGATTGAAGATTGAATATTGATGATTGAAGATTGAGGATTGAGGATTGAGTATTGAGGATTGCAGATTGAGTATTGAGGATTGAGGATTGAGGATTGAGGATTGAGGATTGTGGATTGAGGATTGAGGATTGAGGATTGAGGATTGAATATTGAGTATTGAGGATTGAAGGTTGAGGATTGAGGATTGAGGATTGAGGATTGAGTGTTGGGGATTGAAGATTGAATATTGATGATTGAAGATTGAGGATTGAGGATTGAGTATTGAGGATTGCAGATTGAGTATTGAGGATTGAAGATTGAGGATTGGGTATTGAGGATTGAAGAATGAGGATTGAGGATTGAGGATTGAGTATTGAGGATTGCAGATTGAGTATTGAGGATTGAGGATTGAGGATTGAGGATTGAGGATTGAAGATTGAGGATTGGGTATTGAGGATTGAAGAATGAGGATTGAGGATTGAGGATTGAGGATTGCAGATTGAGTAATGAGAATTGAGGATTGAGGATTGAGGATTGAGGATTGAGAATTGAAGATTGAGTATTGGGGATTGAAGATTGAGGATTGAGGATTGAGGATTGAGGATGGAGAATGAGGACTGACGGTTGAGGATTGAGGTTTGAGGATTGAAGGTTGAGGACTGAGGACTGAGGATTGAGGATTGAGGATTGAGCATTGAGGATTGAAGATTGAGTACTGGGGATTGGGGATTGAATATTGAGGATTAAGGATTGAAGATTGGGGATTGAGGATCTAGAATTGGAGATTGATTATTGAGCATTGAAGATTGAGGATTGAGCATTGAGGATTGAGAATTGAGAATTGAGTGTGAGAACTGAGGGTTGAGGATTGAGGTTTGAGGAATGAGGATTGAGGATTGAGGATTGAGAATTGAGGATTGAGGATTGAGGATTGAAATTGAGGATTGGGTATTGATGATTGAAGAATGAGGATTGAGGAATTAGGATTGAGGATTGAGGATTGAGGATTGAAGGTTGAGGAGTGGGTATTCAGGATTGAAGATTGAGGATTGAGTATTGAGGATTGAGGATTGAGGATTGAAGATTGAGGATTCAGAAGTGAGGATTGAGGATTGAAGATTGAGGATTGAAGATTGAATATTGATGATTGAATATTGAGGACTGAGGATTGAGGGTTGTGGATTGAGGAGGAGGACTGAGGGTTGAATATTGATGTTTGATGTCTGAGGATTAAGGATTGAGGGTTGAGAATTGAGGATTGAGGATTGAGGATTGAAGATTGAGGATTGAGGATTGAGGATTGAGGATTGAGGATTGAAGATTGAGTATTGAGGATTGAAGGTTGAGGATTGAGGATTGAATACTGAGGATTGAGGATTGAGGATTGAGGGTTGAAGATTGAGGATTGATGATTGAGGATTGAGAATTGAGATTTGAGGATGAGGGCTGAGGTTTGAGGATTGAGGTTTGGGAAATGGGCATTGAGGATTGAGGATTGAGGATTGAGGATTGAGGGTTGAGGATTGAGGATTGAGGGTTGAGTATTGAAGATTGAGTGTTGATCACTGAGGATTGAGGATTGAGGATTGAGGATTGAGGATTGTGGATTGAAGATTGAATATTGAGGATATAAGATTGAGGATTGATGATTGAGGATTGAGGATGGAGGATGAGGGCTGAGGGTAGAGGATTGAGGTTTGAGGACAGAGCACTGAGGATTGAGGATTGAGAATTGAGGATTGAGGATTGCAGATTGAGTATTGAGGATTGAGAATTGAGAATTGAGGATGAGGACTGAGGGTTGAGGATTGAGGTTTGAGGAATGAGGATTGATGGTTGAGGATTGAGGATTGAGGATTGACGATTGAGGATTAAGGATTGAGGATTGAGGATTGAGGATTGAGGATTGAAGATTGAGTATTGAGGATTGAAGGTTGACGATTGAGAATTAAGGATTGAAGATTGGGGATTAAGGATTGAAGATTGGGAATTGAGGATCTAGGATTGGAGGTTGATTACTGAGTATTGAAGATTGAGGATTGAGGATTGAGGATTGAGAATTGAGAATTGAGAATTGAGGATGAGGACCGAGGGTTGAGGATTGAGGTTTGAGGAATGAGGATTGAGGGTTGAGGATTGAGGATTGAGGATTGAGGATTGAGGATTGAGTATTGAAGATTGAGTATTGATGCCTGAGGATTGAGGATTGGGGTTTGAGGATTGAGGATTGAGGGTTGAAGATTGAGGATTGAGAATTGAGTGTTGAGGATTGAGGTTTGAGGATTGAGAATTGAGGGTTGAGGATTGAGGATTGAAGTTTGAGGATTGATGATTGAGGATTGAGAATTGAGATTTAAGGATGAGGGCTGAGGGTTGAGGATTGAGGTTTGGGAAATGGGCATTGAGGATTGAGGATTGAGGATTGAGGATTGAGGGTTGAGGATTGAGGATTGGGCATTGAGGATTGAAGAATGAGGATTGAGGATTGAGGTTTGAGGATTGAGGATTGCAGATTGAGTATTGAGGATTGAGAATTGAGAATTGAGGATGAGGACTGAGGGTTGAGGATTGAAGATTGAGTATTGGGGATTGAAGATTGAGTACTGGGGATTGGGCATTGAATATTGAGGATTAAGGATTGAAGATTGGGGATTGAGGATCTAGAATTGGAGATTGATTATTGAGGATTGAAGATTGAGGATTGAGGATTGAGGATTGAGAATTGAGAATTGAGTATGAGAACTGAGGGTTGACGATTGAGGTTTGAGGAATGAGGATTGAGGATTGAGGATTGAGGAGTGATAATTGAGGATTGAAGATTGAGGATTGAGGATTGAGGATTGAGGATTGAGGATGGAGGATGAGGGCTGAGGGTTGAGGATTGCGGTTTGAGGACTGAGGACTGAGGATTGAGGATTGAGAATTGAGGATTGAGGATTGAGGATTGAAGCTGAGGATTGGGTATTGATGATTGAAGAATGAGGATTGAGGATTGAGGATTGAGGATTGAGGATTGAAGATTGAGTATTGAGGATTGAAGATTGACGATTGAGGATTAAGGATTGAGGATTGAGGATTGAGGATTGAGAATTGAGGATTGAGGATTGAGGATTGAAGTTTGAGGATTGGGGACTGAGTGTTGAAGGTTGAGTGATGAGAATTGATGTTTGTGGATAGAGATTTGAAGATTGCAGATTGAGTATTGAGTATTGAAATGTGTGAATTGATGATATTCTATTGAGGACTGAGAATTGACGACTGATTGTTGAGGACTGATGTCTGAAGATTGAGGATGGAGGATTGAGGGTTGAGGATTGAGGACGAGGACTGAGGGTTGAGTATTGAAGATTGAGGATTGGGTATTGAGGATTGAAGAATGAGGATTGAGAATTGAGGATTGAGGATTGAAGATTGAGTATTGAGGATTGAGGATAGAGTATTGCAGATTGAGTATTGATGCCTGAGGATTGAGGATTGAGGATTGAGGATTAAGGATTGAGGATTGAAGATTGAGTATTGGGGATTGAAGATTGAGGATTGAGGATTGAGGATTGAGGATGGAGAATGAGGACTGACGGTTGAGGATTGAGGTTTGAGGATTGAAGATTGAGGACTGAGGACTGAGGATTGAGGATTGAGGATTGAGGATTGAGGATTGAAGATTGAGTATTGGGGATTGAAGATTGAGGATTGAGGATTGAGGATTGAGGTTGGAGAATGAGGACTGACGGTTGAGGATTGAGGTTTGAGGATTGAAGGTTGAGGACTCAGGACTGAGGATTGAGGATTGAGGATTGAGCATTGAGGATTGAAGATTGAGTACTGGGGATTGGGGATTGAATATTGAGGATTAAGGATTGAAGATTGGGGATTGAGGATCTAGAATTGGAGATTGATTATTGAGCATTGAAGATTGAGGATTGAGGATTGAGGATTGAGAATTGAGAATTGAGTATGAGAACTGAGGATTGAGGATTGAGGATTGAGGATTGAGGATTGAGGATTGAAGATTGAGTATTGGGGATTGAAGATTGAGTATTGATCACTGAGGATTGAGGATTGAGGATTGAGGATTGAGGATTGTGGATAGAAGATTGAATATTGAGGACATAAGATTGAGGATTGATGATTGAGGATTGAGGATGGAGGATGAGGGCTGAGGGTAGAGGATTGATGTTTGAGGACAGAGCACTGAGGATTGAGGATTGAGAATTGAGGATTGAGGATTGAGGATTGAAGATTGAGGATTGGGTATTGAGTATTGAAGAATGAGGATTGAGGATTGAGGATTGAGGATTGAGGATTGAAGATTGAGTAGTGAGGATTGAAGATTGACGATTGAGGATTAAGGATTGAGGATTGAGGATTGAGGATTGAGGATTGAAGATTGAGTATTGAGGATTGAAGATTGACGATTGAGAATTAAGGATTGAAGATTGGGGATTAAGGATCGAAGATTGGGAATTGAGGATCTAGGATTGGAGGTTGATTACTGAGTATTGAAGATTGATGATTGAGGATTGAGGATTGAGAATTGAGAATTGAGAATTGAGGATGAGGACCGAGGGTTGAGGATTGAGGTTTGAGGAATGAGGATTGAGGGTTGAGGATTGAGGATTGAGGATTGAGGATTGAGGATTGAGGATTGAGTATTGAAGATTGAGTATTGATGCCTGAGGATTGAGGATTGGGGTTTGAGGATTGAGGATTGAGGGTTGAAGATTCAGGATTGAGAATTGAGTGTTGAGGATTGAGGTTTGAGGATTGAGAATTGAGGATTGAGGATTGAGGATTGAAGATTGCGGATTGGGGACTGAGTGTTGAGGGTTGAGTGATGAGAATTGATGTTTGTGGATAGAGATTTGAAGATTGCAGATTGAGTATTGAGTATTGAAATGTGTGAATTGATGATATTCTATTGAGGACTGAGAATTGACGACTGATTGTTGAGGACTGAGGTCTGAAGATTGAGGATGGAGGATTGAGGGTTGAGGATTGAGGACGAGGACTGAGGGTTGAGTATTGATGTTTGAGGTCTGGGGATTGAGGATTGAGGACTGAGAATTGAGGTTTGAGGATTGAGTATTGAAGATTGAGGATTGGGTATTGAGGATTGAAGAATGAGGATTGAGGATTGAGGATTGAGGGTTGAAGATTGAGTATTGAGGATTGAATATTGAGGATTGAGGATTGAGGGTTGTGGATTGAGGACGAGGACTGAGGGTTGAATATTGATGTTTGAGGTCTGAGGATTAAGGATTGAGGATTGAGCATTGAGGATTGAGGATTGAGGATTGAAGATTGAGGATTGGGTATTGAGGAATGAGGATTGAGGATTGAGGTTTGAGGAATGAGGATTGAGGGTTGAGGATTGAGGATTGAGGATTGAGGATTGAGGATTGAGTATTGCAGATTGAGTATTGATGCCTGAGGATTGAGGATTGAGGATTGAGGATTGAGGATTGAGGATTGAAGATTGAGTATTGGGGATTGAAGATTGAGGATTGAGGATTGAGGATTGAGGATGGAGAATGAGGACTGACGGTTGAGGATTGAGGTTTGAGGATTGAAGGTTGAGGACTGAGGACTGAGGATTGAGGATTGAGGATTGAGCATTGAGGATTGAAGATTGAGTACTGGGGATTGGGGATTGAATATTGAGGATTAAGGATTGAAGATTGGGGATTGAGGATCTAGAATTGGAGATTGATTATTGAGCATTGAAGATTGAGGATTGAGGATTGAGGATTGAGAATTGAGAATTGAGTATGAGAACTGAGGGTTGAGGATTGAGGTTTGAGGAATGAGGATTGAGGGTTGAGGATTGAGGATTGAGAATTGAGGATTGAAGATTGAGGATTGAGGATTGAGGATTGAGGATTGAGGATGAAGGATGAGGGCTGAGGGTTGAGGATTGCGCTTTGAGGACTGAGGACTGAGGATTGAGGATTGAGAATTGAGGATTGAGGATTGAGGATTGAAATTGAGGATTGGGTATTGATGATTGAGGAATGAGGATTGAGGAATTAGGATTGAGGATTGAGGATTGAGGATTGAAGGTTGAGGAGTGGGGATTCAGGATTGAAGATTGAGGATTGAGTATTGAGGATTGAGGATTGAGGATTGAAGATTGAGGATTCAGAATTGAGGATTGAGGATTGAGGATTGAGGATTGAAGATTGAATATTGATGATTGAATATTGAGGACTGAGGATTGAGGGTTGTGGAATGAGGAGGAGGACTGAGGGTTGAATATTCATGTTTGAGGTCTGAGGATTAAGGATTGAGGGTTGAGAATTGAGGATTGAGGATTGAGGATTGAAGATTGAGGATTGGGCATTGAGGATTGAAGAATGAGGATTGAGGATTGAGGTTTGAGGATTGAGGATTGCAGATTGAGTATTGAGGATTGAAGATTGAGGATTGAGGATTGAGGAATGAAGATTGAGGATTGAGGATTGAGGATTGAAGATTGAGGATTGGGTATTGAGTATTGAAGAATGAGGATTGAGGATTGAGGATTGAGGATTGAGGATTGAAGAATGAGTATTGAGGATTGAGAATTGAGTGTTGAGGATTGAGGTTTGAGGACTGAGGATTAGGGATTGAGGATTGAGGCTTGAGCATTGAGGATTGAAGATTGAAGATTGAGGATTGAGGATCGAGGATGAGGGCTGAGAGTTGAGGGTTGAGGATTGAGGAATGAAGATTGAGGATTGAGGATTGAGGATTGAGGATTGAGGATTGAAGATTGAGTGTTGAGGATTGAAGGTTGAGGATTGAGGATTGAGTACTGAGGATTGAGGATTGAGGATTGAGGGTTGAAGATTGAGGATTGATGATTGAGGATTGAGAATTGAGATTTGAGGATGAGGGCTGAGGGTTGAGGATTGAGGTTTGGGAAATGGGCATTGAGGATTGAGGATTGAGGATTGAGGATTGAGGGTTGAGGATTGAGGATTGGGCATTGAGGATTGAAGAATGAGGATTGAGGATTGAGGTTTGAGGATTGAGGATTGCAGATTGAGTATTGAGGATTGAGAATTGAGAATTGAGGATGAGGACTGAGGGTTGAGGATTGAGGTTTGAGGAATGAGGATTGATGGTTGAGGATTGAGGATTGAGGATTGAGGATTGAGGATTGAGTATTGCAGATTGAGTATTGATGCCTGAGGATTGAGGATTGAGGATTGAGGATTGAGCATCGAGGATTGAAGATTGAGTACTGGGGATTGGGCATTGAATATTGAGGATTAATGATTGAAGATTGGGGATTGAGGATCTAGAATTGGAGATTGATTATTGAGGATTGAAGATTGAGGATTGAGGATTGAGGATTGAGAATTGAGAATTGAGTATGAGAACTGAGGGTTGACGATTGAGGTTTGAGGAATGAGGATTGAGGGTTGAGGATTGAGGAGTGAGAATTGAGGATTGAAGATAGAGGATTGAGGATTGAGGATTGAGGATTGAGGATGGAGGATGAGGGCTGAGGGTTGAGGATTGCGGTTTGAGGACTGAGGACTGAGGATTGAGGATTGAGAGTTGAGGATTGAGGATTGAGGATTGAAACTGAGGATTGGGTATTGATGATTGAAGAATGAGGATTGAGGAATTAGGATTGAGGATTGAGGATTGAGGATTGAAGGTTGAGGAGTGGGTATTCAGGATTGAAGATTGAGGATTGAGTATTGAGGATTGAGGATTGAGGATTGAAGATTGAGAATTCAGAATTGAGGATTGAGGATTGAGGATTGAAGATTGAATATTGATGATTGAATATTGAGGACTGAGGATTGAGGGTTGTCGATTGAGGAGGAGGACTGAGGGTTGGATATTGATGTTTGAGGTCTGAGGATTAAGGATTGAGGGTTGAGAATTGAGGATTGAGGATTGAGGATTGAAGATTGAGGATTGGGCATTGAGGATTGAAGAATGAGGATTGAGAATTGAGGTTTGAGGATTGAGGATTGCAGATTGAGTATTGAGGATTGAAGATTGAGGATTGAGGATTGAGGAAAGAAGATTGAGGATTGAGGATTGAGGAATGAGGATTGAGGATTGAAGATTGAGTATTGAGGATTGAAGTTTGAGGATTGAGGATTGAGTACTGAGGATTGAGGATTGAGGATTGAGGGTTGAAGATTGAGGATTGATGATTGAGGATTGAGAATTGAGATTTGAGGATGAGGGCTGAGGGTTGAGGATTGAGGTTCGGGAAATGGGCATTGAGGATTGAGGATTGAGGATTGAGGATTGAGGGTTGAGGATTGAGGATTGAGGGTTGAGTATTGAAGATTGAGTATTGATCACTGAGGATTGAGGATTGAGGATTGAGTATTGTGGATAGAAGATTGAATATTGAGGACATAAGATTGAGGATTGATGATTGAGGATTGAGGATGGAGGATGAGGGCTGAGGGTAGAGGATTGAGGTTTGAGGACAGAGCACTGAGGATTGAGGATTGAGAATTGAGGATTGAGGATTGAGGATTGAAGATTGAGGATTGGGTATTGAGTATTGAAGAATGAGGATTGAGGATTGAGGATTGAGGATTGAGGATTGAAGATTGAGTAGTGAGGATTGAAGATTGACGATTGAGGATTAAGGATTGAGGATTGAGGATTGAGGATTGAGGATTGAAGATTGAGTATTGAGGATTGAAGATTGACGATTGAGAACTAAGTATTGAAGATTGGGGATTAAGGATTGAAGATTGGGAATTGAGGATCTAGGATTGGAGGTTGATTACTGAGTATTGAAGATTGAGGATTGAGGATTGAGGATTGAGAATTGAGAATTGAGAATTGAGGATGAGGACCGAGGGTTGTGGATTGAGGTTTGAGGAATGAGGATTGAGGGTTGAGGATTGAGGATTGAGGATTGAGGATTGAGGATTGAGTATTGAAGATTGAGTATTGATGCCTGAGGATTGAGGATTGGGGTTTGAGGATTGAGGATTGAGGGTTGAAGATTCAGGATTGAGAATTGAGTGTTGAGGATTGAGGTTTGAGGATTGAGAATTGAGGATTGAGGATTGAGGATTGAAGATTGCGGATTGGGGACTGAGTGTTGAGGGTTGAGTGATGAGAATTGATGTTTGTGGATAGAGATTTGAAGATTGCAGATTGAGTATTGAGTATTGAAATGTGTGAATTGATGATATTCTATTGAGGACTGAGAATTGACGACTGATTGTTGAGGACTGATGTCTGAAGATTGAGGATGGAGGATTGAGGGTTGAGGATTGAGGACGAGGACTGAGGGTTGAGTATTGAAGATTGAGGATTGGGTATTGAGGATTGAAGAATGAGGATTGAGGATTGAGGATTGAGGATTGAAGATTGAGTATTGAGGATTGAGGATTGAGTATTGCAGATTGAGTATTGATGCCTGAGGATTGAGGATTGAGGATTGAGGATTAAGGATTGAGGATTGAAGATTGAGTATTGGGGATTGAAGATTGAGGATTGAGGATTGAGGATTGAGGATGGAGAATGAGGACTGACGGTTGAGGATTGAGGTTTGAGGATTGAAGATTGAGGACTGAGGACTGAGGATTGAGGATTGAGGATTGAGCATCGAGGATTGAAGATTGAGTACTGGGGATTGGGCATTGAATATTGAGGATTAAGGATTGAAGATTGGGGATTGAGGATCTAGAATTGGAGATTGATTATTGAGGATTGAAGATTGAGGATTGAGGATTGAGGATTGAGAATTGAGAATTGAGTATGAGAACTGAGGGTTGACGATTGAGGTTTGAGGAATGAGGATTGAGGATTGAGGATTGAGGAGTGAGAATTGAGGATTGAAGATTGAGGATTGAGGATTGAGGATTGAGGATTGAGGATGGAGGATGAGGGCTGAGGGTTGAGGATTGCGGTTTGAGGACTGAGGACTGAGGATTGAGGATTGAGAATTGAGGATTGAGGATTGAGGATTGAAACTGAGGATTGGGTATTGATGATTGAAGAATGAGGATTGAGGATTGAGGATTGAGGATTGAGGATTGAAGATTGAGTATTGAGGATTGAAGATTGACGATTGAGTATTAAGGATTGAGGATTGAGGATTGAGGATTGAGAATTGAGGATTGAGGATTGAGGATTGAAGTTTGAGGATTGGGGACTGAGTGTTGAAGGTTGAGTGATGAGAATTGATGTTTGTGGATAGAGATTTGAAGTTTGCAGATTGAGTATTGAGTATTGAAATGTGTGAATTGATGATATTCTATTGAGGACTGAGAATTGACGACTGATTGTTGAGGACTGAGGTCTGAAGATTGAGGATTCAGGATTGTGGATTCAGGATTGAGGCTTGAGGATTGAGGATTGAGGATTGAGGATTGAAGATTGAGAATTCAGAATTGAGGATTGAGGATTGAGGATTGAGGATTGAAGATTGAATATTGATGATTGAATATTGAGGACTGAGGATTGAGGGTTGTGGATTGAGGAGGAGGACTGAGGGTTGGATATTGATGTTTGAGGTCTGAGGATTAAGGATTGAGGGTTGAGAATTGAGGATTGAGGATTGAGGATTGAAGATTGAGGATTGGGCATTGAGGATTGAAGAATGAGGATTGAGGATTGAGGTTTGAGGATTGAGGATTGCAGATTGAGTATTGAGGATTGAAGATTGAGGATTGAGGATTGAGGAAAGAAGATTGAGGATTGAGGATTGAGGATTGAGGATTGAGGATTGAAGATTGAGTATTGAGGATTGAGGAAAGAAGATTGAGGATTGAGGATTGAGGATTGAGGATTGAGGATTGAAGATTGAGTATTGAGGATTGAAGGTTGAGGATTGAGGATTGAGTACTGAGGATTGAGGATTGAGGATTGAGGGTTGAAGATTGAGGATTGATGATTGAGGATTGAGAATTGAGATTTGAGGATGAGGGCTGAGGGTTGAGGATTGAGGTTTGGGAAATGGGCATTGAGGATTGAGGATTGAGGATTGAGGTTTGAGGATTGAGAATTGAGGATTGAGGATTGAGGATTGAAGATTGCGGATTGGGGACTGAGTGTTGAGGGTTGAGTGATGAGAATTGATGTTTGTGGATAGAGATTTGAAGATTGCAGATTGAGTATTGAGTATTGAAATGTGTGAATTGATGATATTCTATTGAGGACTGAGAATTGACGACTGATTGTTGAGGACTGATGTCTGAAGATTGAGGATGGAGGATTGAGGGTTGAGGATTGAGGACGAGGACTGAGGGTTGAGTATTGAAGATTGAGGATTGGGTATTGAGGATTGAAGAATGAGGATTGAGGATTGAGGATTGAGGATTGGAGATTGAGTATTGAGGATTGAGGATTGAGTATTGCAGATTGAGTATTGATGCCTGAGGATTGAGGATTGAGGATTGAGGATTAAGGATTGAGGATTGAAGATTGAGTATTGGGGATTGAAGATTGAGGATTGAGGATTGAGGATTGAGGATGGAGAATGAGGACTGACGGTTGAGGATTGAGGTTTGAGGATTGAAGATTGAGGACTGAGGACTGAGGATTGAGGATTGAGGATTGAGCATCGAGGATTGAAGATTGAGTACTGGGGATTGGGCATTGAATATTGAGGATTAAGGATTGAAGATTGGGGATTGAGGATCTAGAATTGGAGATTGATTATTGAGGATTGAAGATTGAGGATTGAGGATTGAGGATTGAGAATTGAGAATTGAGTATGAGAACTGAGGGTTGACGATTGAGGTTTGAGGAATGAGGATTGAGGATTGAGGATTGAGGAGTGAGAATTGAGGATTGAAGATTGAGGATTGAGGATTGAGGATTGAGGATTGAGGATGGAGGATGAGGGCTGAGGGTTGAGGATTGCGGTTTGAGGACTGAGGACTGAGGATTGAGGATTGAGAATTGAGGATTGAGGATTGAGGATTGAAACTGAGGATTGGGTATTGATGATTGAAGAATGAGGATTGAGGATTGAGGATTGAGGATTGAGGATTGAAGATTGAGTATTGAGGATTGAAGATTGACGATTGAGTATTAAGGATTGAGGATTGAGGATTGAGGATTGAGAATTGAGGATTGAGGATTGAGGATTGAAGTTTGAGGATTGGGGACTGAGTGTTGAAGGTTGAGTGATGAGAATTGATGTTTGTGGATAGAGATTTGAAGTTTGCAGATTGAGTATTGAGTATTGAAATGTGTGAATTGATGATATTCTATTGAGGACTGAGAATTGACGACTGATTGTTGAGGACTGAGGTCTGAAGATTGAGGATTCAGGATTGTGGATTCAGGATTGAGGCTTGAGGATTGAGGATTGAGGATTGAGGATTGAAGATTGAGAATTCAGAATTGAGGATTGAGGATTGAGGATTGAGGATTGAAGATTGAATATTGATGATTGAATATTGAGGACTGAGGATTGAGGGTTGTGGATTGAGGAGGAGGACTGAGGGTTGGATATTGATGTTTGAGGTCTGAGGATTAAGGATTGAGGGTTGAGAATTGAGGATTGAGGATTGAGGATTGAAGATTGAGGATTGGGCATTGAGGATTGAAGAATGAGGATTGAGGATTGAGGTTTGAGGATTGAGGATTGCAGATTGAGTATTGAGGATTGAAGATTGAGGATTGAGGATTGAGGAAAGAAGATTGAGGATTGAGGATTGAGGATTGAGGATTGAGGATTGAAGATTGAGTATTGAGGATTGAAGGTTGAGGATTGAGGATTGAGTACTGAGGATTGAGGATTGAGGATTGAGGGTTGAAGATTGAGGATTGATGATTGAGGATTGAGAATTGAGATTTGAGGATGAGGGCTGAGGGTTGAGGATTGAGGTTTGGGAAATGGGCATTGAGGATTGAGGATTGAGGATTGAGGATTGAGGGTTGAGGATTGAGGATTGAGGGTTGAGTATTGAAGATTGAGTCTTGATCACTGAGGATTGAGGATTGAGGATTGAGGATTGTGGATAGAAGATTGAATATTGAGGACATAAGATTGAGGATTGATGATTGAGGATTGAGGATGGAGGATGAGGGCTGAGGGTAGAGGATTGAGGTTTGAGGACAGAGCACTGAGGATTGAGGATTGAGAATTGAGGATTGAGGATTGAGGATTGAAGATTGAGGATTGTGTATTGAGTATTGAAGAATGAGGATCGAGGATTGAGGATTGAGGATTGAGGATTGAAGATTGAGTAGTGAGGATTGAAGATTGACGATTGAGGATTAAGGATTGAGGATTGAGGATTGAGGATTGAGGATTGAAGATTGAGTATTGAGGATTGAAGATTGACGATTGAGAATTAAGGATTGAAGATTGGGGATTAAGGATTGAAGATTGGGAATTGAGGATCTAGGATTGGAGGTTGATTACTGAGTATTGAAGATTGAGGATTGAGGATTGAGGATTGAGAATTGAGAATTGAGAATTGAGGATGAGGACCGAGGGTTGTGGATTGAGGTTTGAGGAATGAGGATTGACGGTTGAGGATTGAGGATTGAGGATTGAGGATTGAGGATTGAGTATTGAAGATTGAGTATTGATGCCTGAGGATTGAGGATTGGGGTTTGAGGATTGAGGATTGAGGGTTGAAGATTCAGGATTGAGAATTGAGTGTTGAGGATTGAGGTTTGAGGATTGAGAATTGAGGATTGAGGATTGAGGATTGAAGATTGCGGATTGGGGACTGAGTGTTGAGGGTTGAGTGATGAGAATTGATGTTTGTGGATAGAGATTTGAAGATTGCAGATTGAGTATTGAGTATTGAAATGTGTGAATTGATGATATTCTATTGAGGACTGAGAATTGACGACTGATTGTTGAGGACTGAGGTCTGAAGATTGAGGATGGAGGATTGAGGGTTGAGGATTGAGGACGAGGACTGAGGGTTGAGTATTGATGTTTGAGGTCTGGGGATTGAGGATTGAGGACTGAGAATTGAGGATTGAGGATTGAGTATTGAAGATTGAGGATTGGGTATTGAGGATTGAAGAATGAGGATTGAGGATTGAGGATTGAGGATTGAAGATTGAGTATTGAGGATTGAATATTGAGGATTGAGGATTGAGGGTTGTGGATTGAGGACGAGGACTGAGGGTTGAATATTGATGTTTGAGGTCTGAGGATTAAGGATTGAGGATTGGGAATTGAGGATTGAGGATTGAGGATTGAAGATTGAGGATTGGGTATTGAGGAATGAGGATTGAGGATTGAGGTTTGAGGAATGAGTATTGACGGTTGAGGATTGAGGATTGAGGATTGAGGATTGAGGATTGAGTATTGAAGATTGAGTATTGATGCCTGAGGATTGAGGATTGGGGTTTGAGGATTGAGGATTGAGGGTTGAAGATTCAGGATTGAGAATTGAGTGTTGAGGATTGAGGTTTGAGGATTGAGAATTGAGGATTGAGGATTGAGGATTGAAGATTGCGGATTGGGGACTGAGTGTTGAGGGTTGAGTGATGAGAATTGATGTTTGTGGATAGAGATTTGAAGATTGCAGATTGAGTATTGAGTATTGAAATGTGTGAATTGATGATATTCTATTGAGGACTGAGAATTGACGACTGATTGTTGAGGACTGAGGTCTGAAGATTGAGGATGGAGGATTGAGGGTTGAGGATTGAGGACGAGGACTGAGGGTTGAGTATTGATGTTTGAGGTCTGGGGATTGAGGATTGAGGACTGAGAATTGAGGATTGAGGATTGAGTATTGAAGATTGAGGATTGGGTATTGAGGATTGAAGAATGAGGATTGAGGATTGAGGATTGAGGATTGAAGATTGAGTATTGAGGATTGAATATTGAGGATTGAGGATTGAGGGTTGTGGATTGAGGACGAGGACTGAGGGTTGAATATTGATGTTTGAGGTCTGAGGATTAAGGATTGAGGATTGGGAATTGAGGATTGAGGATTGAGGATTGAAGATTGAGGATTGGGTATTGAGGAATGAGGATTGAGGATTGAGGTTTGAGGAATGAGGATTGACGGTTGAGGATTGAGGATTGAGGATTGAGGATTGAGGATTGAGTATTGCAGATTGAGTATTGATGCCTGAGGATTGAGGATTGAGGATTGAGGATTGAGGATTGAGGATTGAAGATTGAGTATTGGGGATTGAAGATTGAGGATTGAGGATTGAGGATTGAGGATGGAGAATGAGGACTGACGGTTGAGGATTGAGGTTTGAGGATTGAAGGTTGAGGACTGAGGACTGAGGATTGAGGATTGAGGATTGAGCATTGAGGATTGAAGATTGAGTACTGGGGATTGGGGATTGAATATTGAGGATTAAGGATTGAAGATTGGGGATTGAGGATCTAGAATTGGAGATTGATTATTGAGCATTGAAGATTGAGGATTGAGCATTGAGGATTGAGAATTGAGAATTGAGTGTGAGAACTGAGGGTTGAGGATTGAGGTTTGAGGAATGAGGATTGAGGATTGAGGATTGAGAATTGAGGATTGAGGATTGAGGATTGAAATTGAGGATTGGGTATTGATGATTGAAGAATGAGGATTGAGGAATTAGGATTGAGGATTGAGGATTGAGGATTGAAGGTTGAGGAGTGGGTATTCAGGATTGAAGATTGAGGATTGAGTATTGAGGATTGAGGATTGAGGATTGAAGATTGAGGATTCAGAAGTGAGGATTGAGGATTGAAGATTGAGGATTGAAGATTGAATATTGATGATTGAATATTGAGGACTGAGGATTGAGGGTTGTGGATTGAGGAGGAGGACTGAGGGTTGAATATTGATGTTTGATGTCTGAGGATTAAGGATTGAGGGTTGAGAATTGAGGATTGAGGATTGAGGATTGAAGATTGAGGATTGAGGATTGAGGATTGAGGATTGAGGATTGAAGATTGAGTATTGAGGATTGAAGGTTGAGGATTGAGGATTGAATACTGAGGATTGAGGATTGAGGATTGAGGGTTGAAGATTGAGGATTGATGATTGAGGATTGAGAATTGAGATTTGAGGATGAGGGCTGAGGGTTGAGGATTCAGGTTTGGGAAATGGGCATTGAGGATTGAGGATTGAGGATTGAGGATTGAGGGTTGAGGATTGAGGATTGAGGGTTGAGTATTGAAGATTGAGTGTTGATCACTGAGGATTGAGGATTGAGGATTGAGGATTGAGGATTGTGGATTGAAGATTGAATATTGAGGATATAAGATTGAGGATTGATGATTGAGGATTGAGGATGGAGGATGAGGGCTGAGGGTAGAGGATTGAGGTTTGAGGACAGAGCACTGAGGATTGAGGATTGAGAATTGAGGATTGAGGATTGCAGATTGAGTATTGAGGATTGAGAATTGAGAATTGAGGATGAGGACTGAGGGTTGAGGATTGAGGTTTGAGGAATGAGGATTGATGGTTGAGGATTGAGGATTGAGGATTGACGATTGAGGATTAAGGATTGAGGATTGAGGATTGAGGATTGAGGATTGAAGATTGAGTATTGAGGATTGAAGGTTGACGATTGAGAATTAAGGATTGAAGATTGGGGATTAAGGATTGAAGATTGGGAATTGAGGATCTAGGATTGGAGGTTGATTACTGAGTATTGAAGATTGAGGATTGAGGATTGAGGATTGAGAATTGAGAATTGAGGATTGAGGATGAGGACCGAGGGTTGAGGATTGAGGTTTGAGGAATGAGGATTGAGGGTTGAGGATTGAGGATTGAGGATTGAGGATTGAGGATTGAGTATTGAAGATTGAGTATTGATGCCTGAGGATTGAGGATTGGGGATTGAGGATTGAGGATTGAGGGTTGAAGATTGAGGATTGAGAATTGAGTGTTGAGGATTGAGGTTTGAGGATTGAGAATTGAGGGTTGAGGATTGAGGATTGAAGATTGAGGATTGATGATTGAGGATTGAGAATTGAGATTTAAGGATGAGGGCTGAGGGTTGAGGATTGAGGTTTGGGAAATGGGCATTGAGGATTGAGGATTGAGGATTGAGGATTGAGGGTTGAGGATTGAGGATTGGGCATTGAGGATTGAAGAATGAGGATTGAGGATTGAGGTTTGAGGATTGAGGATTGCAGATTGAGTATTGAGGATTGAGAATTGAGAATTGAGGATGAGGACTGAGGGTTGAGGATTGAGGTTTGAGGAATGAGGATTGATGGTTGAGGATTGAGGATTGAGGATTGAGGATTGAGGATTGAGTATTGCAGATTGAGTATTGATGCCTGAGGATTGAGGATTGAGGATTGAGGATTAAGGATTGAGGATTGAAGATTGAGTATTGGGGATTGAAGATTGAGGATTGAGGATTGAGGATTGAGGATGGAGAATGAGGACTGACGGTTGAGGATTGAGGTTTGAGGATTGAAGATTGAGGACTGAGGACTGAGGATTGAGGATTGAGGATTGAGCATCGAGGATTGAAGATTGAGTACTGGGGATTGGGCATTGAATATTGAGGATTAAGGATTGAAGATTGGGGATTGAGGATCTAGAATTGGAGATTGATTATTGAGGATTGAAGATTGAGGATTGAGGATTGAGGATTGAGAATTGAGAATTGAGTATGAGAACTGAGGGTTGACGATTGAGGTTTGAGGAATGAGGATTGAGGATTGAGGATTGAGGAGTGATAATTGAGGATTGAAGATTGAGGATTGAGGATTGAGGATTGAGGATTGAGGATGGAGGATGAGGGCTGAGGGTTGAGGATTGCGGTTTGAGGACTGAGGACTGAGGATTGAGGATTGAGAATTGAGGATTGAGGATTGAGGATTGAAGCTGAGGATTGGGTATTGATGATTGAAGAATGAGGATTGAGGATTGAGGATTGAGGATTGAGGATTGAAGATTGAGTATTGAGGATTGAAGATTGACGATTGAGGATTAAGGATTGAGGATTGAGGATTGAGGATTGAGAATTGAGGATTGAGGATTGAGGATTGAAGTTTGAGGATTGGGGACTGAGTGTTGAAGGTTGAGTGATGAGAATTGATGTTTGTGGATAGAGATTTGAAGATTGCAGATTGAGTATTGAGTATTGAAATGTGTGAATTGATGATATTCTATTGAGGACTGAGAATTGACGACTGATTGTTGAGGACTGATGTCTGAAGATTGAGGATGGAGGATTGAGGGTTGAGGATTGAGGACGAGGACTGAGGGTTGAGTATTGAAGATTGAGGATTGGGTATTGAGGATTGAAGAATGAGGATTGAGAATTGAGGATTGAGGATTGAAGATTGAGTATTGAGGATTGAGGATTGAGTATTGCAGATTGAGTATTGATGCCTGAGGATTGAGGATTGATGATTGAGGATTAAGGATTGAGGATTGAAGATTGAGTATTGGGGATTGAAGATTGAGGATTGAGGATTGAGGATTGAGGATGGAGAATGAGGACTGACGGTTGAGGATTGAGGTTTGAGGATTGAAGATTGAGGACTGAGGACTGAGGATTGAGGATTGAGGATTGAGCATCGAGGATTGAAGATTGAGTACTGGGGATTGGGCATTGAATATTGAGGATTAAGGATTGAAGATTGGGGATTGAGGATCTAGAATTGGAGATTGATTATTGAGGATTGAAGATTGAGGATTGAGGATTGAGGATTGAGAATTGAGAATTGAGTATGAGAACTGAGGGTTGACGATTGTGGTTTGAGGAATGAGGATTGAGGATTGAGGATTGAGGAGTGAGAATTGAGGATTGAAGATTGAGGATTGAGGATTGAGGATTAAGGATTGAGGATGGAGGGTGAGGGCTGAGGGTTGAGGATTGCGGTTTGAGGACTGAGGACTGAGGATTGAGGATTGAGAATTGAGGATTGAGGATTGAGGATTGAAACTGAGGATTGGGTATTGATGATTGAAGAATGAGGATTGAGGATTGAGGATTGAGGATTGAGGATTGAAGATTGAGTATTGAGGATTGAAGATTGACGATTGAGGATTAAGGATTGAGGATTGAGGATTGAGGATTGAGAATTGAGGATTGAGGATTGAGGATTGAAGTTTGAGGATTGGGGACTGAGTGTTGAAGGTTGAGTGATGAGAATTGATGTGTGTTTATAGAGATTTGAAGTTTGCAGATTGAGTATTGAGTATTGAAATGTGTGAATTGATGATATTCTATTGAGGACTGAGAATTGACGACTGATTGTTGAGGACTGAGGTCTGAAGATTGAGGATTCAGGATTGTGGATTCAGGATTGAGGTTTGAGGATTGAGGATTGAGGATTGAGGATTGAAGATTGAGAATTCAGAATTGAGGATTGAGGATTGAGGATTGAGGATTGAAGATTGAATATTGATGATTGAATATTGAGGACTGAGGATTGAGGGTTGTGGATTGAGGATTGAGGATTGAGGATTGAAGATTGAGGATTGGGCATTGAGGATTGAAGAATGAGGATTGAGGATTGAGGTTTGAGGATTGAGGATTGCAGATTGAGTATTGAGGATAGAAGATTGAGGATTGAGGATTGAGGAAAGAAGATTGAGGATTGAGGATTGAGGATTGAGGATTGAGGATTGAAGATTGAGTATTGAGGATTGAAGGTTGAGGATTGAGGATTGAGTACTGAGGATTGAGGATTGAGGATTGAGGGTTGAAGATTGAGGATTGATGATTGAGGATTGAGAATTGAGATTTGAGGATGAGGGCTGAGGGTTGAGGATTGAGGTTTGGGAAATGGGCATTGAGGATTGAGGATTGGGGATTGAGGATTGAGGGTTGAGGATTGAGGATTGAGGGTTGAGTATTGAAGATTGAGTATTGATCACTGAGGATTGAGGATTGAGGATTGAGGATTGTGGATAGAAGATTGAATATTGAGGACATAAGATTGAGGATTGATGATTGAGGATTGAGGATGGAGGATGAGGGCTGAGGGTAGAGGATTGAGGTTTGAGGACAGAGCACTGAGGATTGAGGATTGAGAATTGAGGATTGAGGATTGAGGATTGAAGATTGAGGATTGGGTATTGAGTATTGAAGAATGAGGATTGAGGATTGAGGATTGAGGATTGAGGATTGAGGATTGATGGTTGAGGATTGAGGATTGAGGATTGACGATTGAGGATTAAGGATTGAGGATTGAGGATTGAGGATTGAGGATTGAAGATTGAGTATTGAGGATCGAAGGTTGACGATTGAGAATTAAGGATTGAAGATTGGGGATTAAGGATTGAAGATTGGGAATTGAGGATCTAGGATTGGAGGTTGATTACTGAGTATTGAAGATTGAGGATTGAGTATTGAGGATTGAGAATTGAGAATTGAGAATTGAGGATGAGGACCGAGGGTTGAGGATTGAGGTTTGAGGAATGAGGATTGAGGGTTGAGGATTGAGGATTGAGGATTGAGGATTGAGGATTGAGTATTGAAGATTGAGTATTGATGCCTGAGGATTGAGGATTGGGGTTTGAGGATTGAGGATTGAGGGTTGAAGATTGAGGATTGAGAATTGAGTGTTGAGGATTGAGGTTTGAGGATTGAGAATTGAGGGTTGAGGATTGAGGATTGAAGATTGAGGATTGATGATTGAGGATTGAGGATTGAGATTTGAGGATGAGGGCTGAGGGTTGAGGATTGAGGTTTGGGAAATGGGCATTGAGGATTGAGGATTGAGGATTGAGGATTGAGGGTTGAGGATTGAGGATTGGGCATTGAGGATTGAAGAATGAGGATTGAGGATTGAGGTTTGAGGATTGAGGATTGCAGATTGAGTATTGAGGATTGAGAATTGAGAATTGAGGATGAGGACTGAGGGTTGAGGATTGAGGTCTGAGGAATGAGGATTGATGGTTGAGGATTGAGGATTGAGGATTGAGGATTGAGGATTGAGGATTGAGTATTGCAGATTGAGTATTGATGCCTGAGGATTGAGGATTGAGGATTGAGGATTAAGGATTGAGGATTGAAGATTGAGTATTGGGGATTGAAGATTGGGGATTGAGGATTGAGGATTGAGGATGGAGAATGAGGACTGACGGTTGAGGATTGAGGTTTGAGGATTGAAGATTGAGGACTGAGGACTGAGGATTGAGGATTGAGGATCGAGCATCGAGGATTGAAGATTGTGTACTGGGGATTGGGCATTGAATATTGAGGATTAAGGATTGAAGATTGGGGATTGAGGATCTAGAATTGGAGATTGATTATTGAGGATTGAAGATTGAGGATTGAGGGTTGAGGATTGAGAATTGAGAATTGAGTATGAGAACTGAGGGTTGACGATTGAGGTTTGAGGAATGAGGATTGAGGATTGAGGATTGAGGAGTGAGAATTGAGGATCGAAGATTGAGGATTGAGGATTGAGGATTGAGGATTGAGGATGGAGGATGAGGGCTGAGGGTTGAGGATTGCGGTTTGAGGACTGAGGACTGAGGATTGAGGATTGAGAATTGAGGATTGAGGATTGAGGATTGAAACTGAGGATTGGGTATTGAAGATTGAGGATTGAGAATTGAGATTTGAGGATGAGGGCTGAGGGTTGAGGATTGAGGTTTGGGAAATGGGCATTGAGGATTGAGGATTGAGGATTGAGGATTGAGGGTTGAGGATTGAGGATTGAGGGTTGAGTATTGAAGATTGAGTATTGATCACTGAGGATTGAGGATTGAAGATTGAGTATTGAGGATTGAATATTGAGGATTGAGGATTGAGGGTTGTGGATTGAGGACGAGGACTGAGGGTTGAATATTGATGTTTGAGGTCTGAGGATTAAGGATTGAGGATTGGGAATTGAGGATTGAGGATTGAGGATTGAAGATTGAGGATTGGGTATTGAGGAATGAGGATTGAGGATTGAGGTTTGAGGAATGAGTATTGACGGTTGAGGATTGAGGATTGAGGATTGAGGATTGAGGATTGAGTATTGAAGATTGAGTACTGATGCCTGAGGATTGAGGATTGGGGTTTGAGGATTGAGGATTGAGGGTTGAAGATTCAGGATTGAGAATTGAGTGTTGAGGATTGAGGTTTGAGGATTGAGAATTGAGGATTGAGGATTGAGGATTGAAGATTGCGGATTGGGGACTGAGTGTTGAGGGTTGAGTGATGAGAATTGATGTTTGTGGATAGAGATTTGAAGATTGCAGATTGAGTATTGAGTATTGAAATGTGTGAATTGATGATATTCTATTGAGGACTGAGAATTGACGACTGATTGTTGAGGACTGAGGTCTGAAGATTGAGGATGGAGGATTGAGGGTTGAGGATTGAGGACGAGGACTGAGGGTTGAGTATTGATGTTTGAGGTCTGGGGATTGAGGATTGAGGACTGAGAATTGAGGATTGAGGATTGAGTATTGAAGATTGAGGATTGGGTATTGAGGATTGAAGAATGAGGATTGAGGATTGAGGATTGAGGATTGAAGATTGAGTATTGAGGATTGAATATTGAGGATTGAGGATTGAGGGTTGTGGATTGAGGACGAGGACTGAGGGTTGAATATTGATGTTTGAGGTCTGAGGATTAAGGATTGAGGATTGGGAATTGAGGATTGAGGATTGAGGATTGAAGATTGAGGATTGGGTATTGAGGAATGAGGATTGAGGATTGAGGTTTGAGGAATGAGGATTGACGGTTGAGGATTGAGGATTGAGGATTGAGGATTGAGGATTGAGTATTGCAGATTGAGTATTGATGCCTGAGGATTGAGGATTGAGGATTGAGGATTGAGGATTGAGGATTGAAGATTGAGTATTGGGGATTGAAGATTGAGGATTGAGGATTGAGGATTGAGGATGGAGAATGAGGACTGACGGTTGAGGATTGAGGTTTGAGGATTGAAGGTTGAGGACTGAGGACTGAGGATTGAGGATTGAGGATTGAGCATTGAGGATTGAAGATTGAGTACTGGGGATTGGGGATTGAATATTGAGGATTAAGGATTGAAGATTGGGGATTGAGGATCTAGAATTGGAGATTGATTATTGAGCATTGAAGATTGAGGATTGAGCATTGAGGATTGAGAATTGAGAATTGAGTGTGAGAACTGAGGGTTGAGGATTGAGGTTTGAGGAATGAGGATTGAGGATTGAGGATTGAGAATTGAGGATTGAGGATTGAGGATTGAAATTGAGGATTGGGTATTGATGATTGAAGAATGAGGATTGAGGAATTAGGATTGAGGATTGAGGATTGAGGATTGAAGGTTGAGGAGTGGGTATTCAGGATTGAAGATTGAGGATTGAGTATTGAGGATTGAGGATTGAGGATTGAAGATTGAGGATTCAGAAGTGAGGATTGAGGATTGAAGATTGAGGATTGAAGATTGAATATTGATGATTGAATATTGAGGACTGAGGATTGAGGGTTGTGGATTGAGGAGGAGGACTGAGGGTTGAATATTGATGTTTGATGTCTGAGGATTAAGGATTGAGGGTTGAGAATTGAGGATTGAGGATTGAGGATTGAAGATTGAGGATTGAGGATTGAGGATTGAGGATTGAGGATTGAAGATTGAGTATTGAGGATTGAAGGTTGAGGATTGAGGATTGAATACTGAGGATTGAGGATTGAGGATTGAGGGTTGAAGATTGAGGATTGATGATTGAGGATTGAGAATTGAGATTTGAGGATGAGGGCTGAGGGTTGAGGATTGAGGTTTGGGAAATGGGCATTGAGGATTGAGGATTGAGGATTGAGGATTGAGGGTTGAGGATTGAGGATTGAGGGTTGAGTATTGAAGATTGAGTGTTGATCACTGAGGATTGAGGATTGAGGATTGAGGATTGAGGATTGTGGATTGAAGATTGAATATTGAGGATATAAGATTGAGGATTGATGATTGAGGATTGAGGATGGAGGATGAGGGCTGAGGGTAGAGGATTGAGGTTTGAGGACAGAGCACTGAGGATTGAGGATTGAGAATTGAGGATTGAGGATTGCAGATTGAGTATTGAGGATTGAGAATTGAGAATTGAGGATGAGGACTGAGGGTTGAGGATTGAGGTTTGAGGAATGAGGATTGATGGTTGAGGATTGAGGATTGAGGATTGACGATTGAGGATTAAGGATTGAGGATTGAGGATTGAGGATTGAGGATTGAAGATTGAGTATTGAGGATTGAAGGTTGACGATTGAGAATTAAGGATTGAAGATTGGGGATTAAGGATTGAAGATTGGGAATTGAGGATCTAGGATTGGAGGTTGATTACTGAGTATTGAAGATTGAGGATTGAGGATTGAGGATTGAGAATTGAGAATTGAGGATTGAGGATGAGGACCGAGGGTTGAGGATTGAGGTTTGAGGAATGAGGATTGAGGGTTGAGGATTGAGGATTGAGGATTGAGGATTGAGGATTGAGTATTGAAGATTGAGTATTGATGCCTGAGGATTGAGGATTGGGGATTGAGGATTGAGGATTGAGGGTTGAAGATTGAGGATTGAGAATTGAGTGTTGAGGATTGAGGTTTGAGGATTGAGAATTGAGGGTTGAGGATTGAGGATTGAAGATTGAGGATTGATGATTGAGGATTGAGAATTGAGATTTAAGGATGAGGGCTGAGGGTTGAGGATTGAGGTTTGGGAAATGGGCATTGAGGATTGAGGATTGAGGATTGAGGATTGAGGGTTGAGGATTGAGGATTGGGCATTGAGGATTGAAGAATGAGGATTGAGGATTGAGGTTTGAGGATTGAGGATTGCAGATTGAGTATTGAGGATTGAGAATTGAGAATTGAGGATGAGGACTGAGGGTTGAGGATTGAGGTTTGAGGAATGAGGATTGATGGTTGAGGATTGAGGATTGAGGATTGAGGATTGAGGATTGAGTATTGCAGATTGAGTATTGATGCCTGAGGATTGAGGATTGAGGATTGAGGATTAAGGATTGAGGATTGAAGATTGAGTATTGGGGATTGAAGATTGAGGATTGAGGATTGAGGATTGAGGATGGAGAATGAGGACTGACGGTTGAGGATTGAGGTTTGAGGATTGAAGATTGAGGACTGAGGACTGAGGATTGAGGATTGAGGATTGAGCATCGAGGATTGAAGATTGAGTACTGGGGATTGGGCATTGAATATTGAGGATTAAGGATTGAAGATTGGGGATTGAGGATCTAGAATTGGAGATTGATTATTGAGGATTGAAGATTGAGGATTGAGGATTGAGGATTGAGAATTGAGAATTGAGTATGAGAACTGAGGGTTGACGATTGAGGTTTGAGGAATGAGGATTGAGGATTGAGGATTGAGGAGTGATAATTGAGGATTGAAGATTGAGGATTGAGGATTGAGGATTGAGGATTGAGGATGGAGGATGAGGGCTGAGGGTTGAGGATTGCGGTTTGAGGACTGAGGACTGAGGATTGAGGATTGAGAATTGAGGATTGAGGATTGAGGATTGAAGCTGAGGATTGGGTATTGATGATTGAAGAATGAGGATTGAGGATTGAGGATTGAGGATTGAGGATTGAAGATTGAGTATTGAGGATTGAAGATTGACGATTGAGGATTAAGGATTGAGGATTGAGGATTGAGGATTGAGAATTGAGGATTGAGGATTGAGGATTGAAGTTTGAGGATTGGGGACTGAGTGTTGAAGGTTGAGTGATGAGAATTGATGTTTGTGGATAGAGATTTGAAGATTGCAGATTGAGTATTGAGTATTGAAATGTGTGAATTGATGATATTCTATTGAGGACTGAGAATTGACGACTGATTGTTGAGGACTGATGTCTGAAGATTGAGGATGGAGGATTGAGGGTTGAGGATTGAGGACGAGGACTGAGGGTTGAGTATTGAAGATTGAGGATTGGGTATTGAGGATTGAAGAATGAGGATTGAGAATTGAGGATTGAGGATTGAAGATTGAGTATTGAGGATTGAGGATTGAGTATTGCAGATTGAGTATTGATGCCTGAGGATTGAGGATTGATGATTGAGGATTAAGGATTGAGGATTGAAGATTGAGTATTGGGGATTGAAGATTGAGGATTGAGGATTGAGGATTGAGGATGGAGAATGAGGACTGACGGTTGAGGATTGAGGTTTGAGGATTGAAGATTGAGGACTGAGGACTGAGGATTGAGGATTGAGGATTGAGCATCGAGGATTGAAGATTGAGTACTGGGGATTGGGCATTGAATATTGAGGATTAAGGATTGAAGATTGGGGATTGAGGATCTAGAATTGGAGATTGATTATTGAGGATTGAAGATTGAGGATTGAGGATTGAGGATTGAGAATTGAGAATTGAGTATGAGAACTGAGGGTTGACGATTGTGGTTTGAGGAATGAGGATTGAGGATTGAGGATTGAGGAGTGAGAATTGAGGATTGAAGATTGAGGATTGAGGATTGAGGATTGAGGATTGAGGATGGAGGATGAGGGCTGAGGGTTGAGGATTGCGGTTTGAGGACTGAGGACTGAGGATTGAGGATTGAGAATTGAGGATTGAGGATTGAGGATTGAAACTGAGGATTGGGTATTGATGATTGAAGAATGAGGATTGAGGATTGAGGATTGAGGATTGAGGATTGAAGATTGAGTATTGAGGATTGAAGATTGACGATTGAGGATTAAGGATTGAGGATTGAGGATTGAGGATTGAGAATTGAGGATTGAGGATTGAGGATTGAAGTTTGAGGATTGGGGACTGAGTGTTGAAGGTTGAGTGATGAGAATTGATGTGTGTTTATAGAGATTTGAAGTTTGCAGATTGAGTATTGAGTATTGAAATGTGTGAATTGATGATATTCTATTGAGGACTGAGAATTGACGACTGATTGTTGAGGACTGAGGTCTGAAGATTGAGGATTCAGGATTGTGGATTCAGGATTGAGGTTTGAGGATTGAGGATTGAGGATTGAGGATTGAAGATTGAGAATTCAGAATTGAGGATTGAGGATTGAGGATTGAGGATTGAAGATTGAATATTGATGATTGAATATTGAGGACTGAGGATTGAGGGTTGTGGATTGAGGATTGAGGATTGAGGATTGAAGATTGAGGATTGGGCATTGAGGATTGAAGAATGAGGATTGAGGATTGAGGTTTGAGGATTGAGGATTGCAGATTGAGTATTGAGGATAGAAGATTGAGGATTGAGGATTGAGGAAAGAAGATTGAGGATTGAGGATTGAGGATTGAGGATTGAGGATTGAAGATTGAGTATTGAGGATTGAAGGTTGAGGATTGAGGATTGAGTACTGAGGATTGAGGATTGAGGATTGAGGGTTGAAGATTGAGGATTGATGATTGAGGATTGAGAATTGAGATTTGAGGATGAGGGCTGAGGGTTGAGGATTGAGGTTTGGGAAATGGGCATTGAGGATTGAGGATTGGGGATTGAGGATTGAGGGTTGAGGATTGAGGATTGAGGGTTGAGTATTGAAGATTGAGTATTGATCACTGAGGATTGAGGATTGAGGATTGAGGATTGTGGATAGAAGATTGAATATTGAGGACATAAGATTGAGGATTGATGATTGAGGATTGAGGATGGAGGATGAGGGCTGAGGGTAGAGGATTGAGGTTTGAGGACAGAGCACTGAGGATTGAGGATTGAGAATTGAGGATTGAGGATTGAGGATTGAAGATTGAGGATTGGGTATTGAGTATTGAAGAATGAGGATTGAGGATTGAGGATTGAGGATTGAGGATTGAAGATTGAGTAGTGAGGATTGAAGATTGACGATTGAGGATTAAGGATTGAGGATTGAGGATTGAGGATTGAGGATTGAAGATTGAGTATTGAGGATTGAAGATTGACGATTGAGAATTAAGGATTGAAGATTGGGGATTAAGGATTGATGATTGGGAATTGAGGATCTAGGATTGGAGGTTGATTACTGAGTATTGAAGATTGAGGATTGAGGATTGAGGATTGAGAATTGAGAATTGAGAATTGAGGATGAGGACCGAGGGTTGTGGATTGAGGTTTGAGGAATGAGGATTGAGGGTTGAGAATTGAGGATTGAGGATTGAGGATTGAGGATTGAGTATTGAAGATTGAGTATTGATGCCTGAGGATTGAGGATTGGGGTTTGAGGATTGAGGATTGAGGGTTGAAGATTCAGGATTGAGAATTGAGTGTTGAGGATTGAGGTTTGAGGATTGAGAATTGAGGATTGAGGATTGAGGATTGAAGATTGCGGATTGGGGACTGAGTGTTGAGGGTTGAGTGATGAGAATTGATGTTTGTGGATAGAGATTTGAAGATTGCAGATTGAGTATTGAGTATTGAAACGTGTGAATTGATGATATTCTATTGAGGACTGAGAATTGACGACTGATTGTTGAGGACTGAGGTCTGAAGATTGAGGATGGAGGATTGAGGGTTGAGGATTGAGGACGAGGACTGAGGGTTGAGTATTGATGTTTGAGGTCTGGGGATTGAGGATTGAGGACTGAGAATTGAGGATTGAGGATTGAGTATTGAAGATTGAGGATTGGGTATTGAGGATTGAAGAATGAGGATTGAGGATTGAGGATTGAGGATTGAAGATTGAGTATTGAGGATTGAATATTGAGGATTGAGGATTGAGGGTTGTGGATTGAGGACGAGGACTGAGGGTTGAATATTGATGTTTGAGGTCTGAGGATTAAGGATTGAGGATTGAGAATTGAGGGTTGAGGATTGAGGATTGAAGATTGAGGATTGGGTATTGAGGAATGAGGATTGAGGATTGAGGTTTGAGGAATGAGGATTGACGGTTGAGGATTGAGGATTGAGGATTGAGGATTGAGGATTGAGTATTGCAGATTGAGTATTGATGCCTGAGGATTGAGGATTGAGGATTGAGGATTGAGGATTGAGGATTGAAGATTGAGTATTGGGGATTGAAGATTGAGTATTGAGGATTGAGGATTGAGGATGGAGAATGAGGACTGACGGTTGAGGATTGAGGTTTGAGGATTGAAGGTTGAGGACTGAGGACTGAGGATTGAGGATTGAGGATTGAGCATTGAGGATTGAAGATTGAGTACTGGGGATTGGGGATTGAATATTGAGGATTAAGGATTGAAGATTGGGGATTGAGGATCTAGAATTGGAGATTGATTATTGAGCATTGAAGATTGAGGATTGAGCATTGAGGATTGAGAATTGAGAATTGAGTGTGAGAACTGAGGGTTGAGGATTGAGGTTTGAGGAATGAGGATTGAGGATTGAGGATTGAGAATTGAGGATTGAGGATTGAGGATTGAAATTGAGGATTGGGTATTGATGATTGAAGAATGAGGATTGAGGAATTAGGATTGAGGATTGAGGATTGAGGATTGAAGGTTGAGGAGTGGGTATTCAGGATTGAAGATTGAGGATTGAGTATTGAGGATTGAGGATTGAGGATTGAAGATTGAGGATTCAGAAGTGAGGATTGAGGATTGAAGATTGAGGATTGAAGATTGAATATTGATGATTGAATATTGAGGACTGAGGATTGAGGGTTGTGGATTGAGGAGGAGGACTGAGGGTTGAATATTGATGTTTGAGGTCTGAGGATTAAGGGTTGAGGGTTGAGAATTGAGGATTGAGGATTGAGGATTGAAGATTGAGGATTGAGGATTGAGGATTGAGGATTGAGGATTGAAGATTGAGTATTGAGGATTGAAGGTTGAGGATTGAGGATTGAGTACTGAGGATTGAGGATTGAGGATTGAGGGTTGAAGATTGAGGATTGATGATTGAGGATTGAGAATTGAGATTTGAGGATGAGGGCTGAGGGTTGAGGATTGAGGTTTGGGAAATGGGCATTGAGGATTGAGGATTGAGGATTGAGGATTGAGGGTTGAGGATTGAGGATTGAGGGTTGAGTATTGAAGATTGAGTGTTGATCACTGAGGATTGAGGATTGAGGATTGAGGATTGAGGATTGAGGATTGTGGATTGAAGATTGAATATTGAGGATATAAGATTGAGGATTGATGATTGAGGATTGAGGATGGAGGATGAGGGCTGAGGGTAGAGGATTGAGGTTTGAGGACAGAGCACTGAGGATTGAGGATTGAGAATTGAGGATTGAGGATTGCAGATTGAGTATTGAGGATTGAGAATTGAGAATTGAGGATGAGGACTGAGGGTTGAGGATTGAGGTTTGAGGAATGAGGATTGATGGTTGAGGATTGAGGATTGAGGATTGACGATTGAGGATTAAGGATTGAGGATTGAGGATTGAGGATTGAGGATTGAAGATTGAGTATTGAGGATCGAAGTTTGACGATTGAGAATTAAGGATTGAAGATTGGGGATTAAGGATTGAAGATTGGGAATTGAGGATCTAGGATTGGAGGTTGATTACTGAGTATTGAAGATTGAGGATTGAGTATTGAGGATTGAGAATTGAGAATTGAGAATTGAGGATGAGGACCGAGGGTTGAGGATTGAGGTTTGAGGAATGAGGATTGAGGGTTGAGGATTGAGGATTGAGGATTGAGGATTGAGGATTGAGTATTGAAGATTGAGTATTGATGCCTGAGGATTGAGGATTGGGGTTTGAGGATTGAGGATTGAGGGTTGAAGATTGAGGATTGAGAATTGAGTGTTGAGGATTGAGGTTTGAGGATTGAGAATTGAGGGTTGAGGATTGAGGATTGAAGATTGAGGATTGATGATTGAGGATTGAGGATTGAGATTTGAGGATGAGGGCTGAGGGTTGAGGATTGAGGTTTGGGAAATGGGCATTGAGGATTGAGGATTGAGGATTGAGGATTGAGGGTTGAGGATTGAGGATTGGGCATTGAGGATTGAAGAATGAGGATTGAGGATTGAGGTTTGAGGATTGAGGATTGCAGATTGAGTATTGAGGATTGAGAATTGAGAATTGAGGATGAGGACTGAGGGTTGAGGATTGAGGTTTGAGGAATGAGGATTGATGGTTGAGGATTGAGGATTGAGGATTGAGGATTGAGGATTGAGGATTGAGTATTGCAGATTGAGTATTGATGCCTGAGGATTGAGGATTGAGGATTGAGGATTAAGGATTGAGGATTGAAGATTGAGTATTGGGGATTGAAGATTGGGGATTGAGGATTGAGGATTGAGGATGGAGAATGAGGACTGACGGTTGAGGATTGAGGTTTGAGGATTGAAGATTGAGGACTGAGGACTGAGGATTGAGGATTGAGGATCGAGCATCGAGGATTGAAGATTGTGTACTGGGGATTGGGCATTGAATATTGAGGATTAAGGATTGAAGATTGGGGATTGAGGATCTAGAATTGGAGATTGATTATTGAGGATTGAAGATTGAGGATTGAGGGTTGAGGATTGAGAATTGAGAATTGAGTATGAGAACTGAGGGTTGACGATTGAGGTTTGAGGAATGAGGATTGAGGATTGAGGATTGAGGAGTGAGAATTGAGGATCGAAGATTGAGGATTGAGGATTGAGGATTGAGGATTGAGGATGGAGGATGAGGGCTGAGGGTTGAGGATTGCGGTTTGAGGACTGAGGACTGAGGATTGAGGATTGAGAATTGAGGATTGAGGATTGAGGATTGAAACTGAGGATTGGGTATTGAAGATTGAGGATTGAGAATTGAGATTTGAGGATGAGGGCTGAGGGTTGAGGATTGAGGTTTGGGAAATGGGCATTGAGGATTGAGGATTGAGGATTGAGGATTGAGGGTTGAGGATTGAGGATTGAGGGTTGAGTATTGAAGATTGAGTATTGATCACAGAGGATTGAGGATTGAGGATTGAGGATTGTGGATAGAAGATTGAATATTGAGGACATAAGATTGAGGATTGATGATTGAGGATTGAGGATGGAGGATGAGGGCTGAGGGTAGAGGATTGAGGTTTGAGGACAGAGCACTGAGGATTGAGGATTGAGAATTGAGGATTGAGGATTGAGGATTGAGGATTGAAGATTGAGTAGTGAGGATTGAAGATTGACGATTGAGGATTAAGGATTGAGGATTGAGGATTGAGGATTGAGGATTGAAGATTGAGTATTGAGGATTGAAGATTGACGATTGAGAATTAAGGATTGAAGATTGGGGATTAAGGATTGAAGATTGGGAATTGAGGATCTAGGATTGGAGGTTGATTACTGAGTATTGAAGATTGAGGATTGAGGATTGAGGATTGAGAATTGAGAATTGAGAATTGAGGATGAGGACCGAGGGTTGAGGATTGAGGTTTGAGGAATGAGGATTGAGGGTTGAGGATTGAGGATTGAGGATTGAGGATTGAGGATTGAGTATTGAAGATTGAGTATTGATGCCTGAGGATTGAGGATTGGGGTTTGAGGATTGAGGATTGAGGGTTGAAGATTCAGGATTGAGAATTGAGTGTTGAGGATTGAGGTTTGAGGATTGAGAATTGAGGATTGAGGATTGAGGATTGAAGATTGCGGATTGGGGACTGAGTGTTGAGGGTTGAGTGATGAGAATTGATGTTTGTGGATAGAGATTTGAAGATTGCAGATTGAGTATTGAGTATTGAAATGTGTGAATTGATGATATTCTATTGAGGACTGAGAATTGACGACTGATTGTTGAGGACTGAGGTCTGAAGATTGAGGATGGAGGATTGAGGGTTGAGGATTGAGGACGAGGACTGAGGGTTGAGTATTGATGTTTGAGGTCTGGGGATTGAGGATTGAGGACTGAGAATTGAGGATTGAGGATTGAGTATTGAAGATTGAGGATTGGGTATTGAGGATTGAAGAATGAGGATTGAGGATTGAGGATTGAGGATTGAGGATTGAAGATTGAGTATTGAGGATTGAATATTGAGGATTGAGGATTGAGGGTTGTGGATTGAGGACGAGGACTGAGGGTTGAATATTGATGTTTGAGGTCTGAGGATTAAGGATTGAGGATTGAGAATTGAGGATTGAGGATTGAGGATTGAAGATTGAGGATTGGGTATTGAGGAATGAGGATTGAGGATTGAGGTTTGAGGAATGAGGATTGAGGGTTGAGGATTGAGGATTGAGGATTGAGGATTGAGGATTGAGTATTGCAGATTGAGTATTGATGCCTGAGGATTGAGGATTGAGGATTGAGGATTGAGGATTGAGGATTGAGGATTGAAGATTGAGTATTGGGGATTGAAGATTGAGGATTGAGGATTGAGGATTGAGGATGGAGAATGAGGACTGACGGTTGAGGATTGAGGTTTGAGGATTGAAGGTTGAGGACTGAGGACTGAGGATTGAGGATTGAGGATTGAGCATTGAGGATTGAAGATTGAGTACTGGGGATTGGGGATTGAATATTGAGGATTAAGGATTGAAGATTGGGGATTGAGGATCTAGAATTGGAGATTGATTATTGAGCATTGAAGATTGAGGATTGAGGATTGAGGATTGAGAATTGAGAATTGAGTATGAGAACTGAGGGTTGAGGATTGAGGTTTGAGGAATGAGGATTGAGGATTGAGGATTGAGAATTGAGGATTGAGGATTGAGGATTGAGGATTGAAATTGAGGATTGGGTATTGATGATTGAAGAATGAGGATTGAGGAATTAGGATTGAGGATTGAGGATTGAGGATTGAAGGTTGAGGAGTGGGTATTCAGGATTGAAGATTGAGGATTGAGTATTGAGGATTGAGGATTGAGGATTGAAGATTGAGGATTCAGAAGTGAGGATTGAGGATTGAAGATTGAGGATTGAAGATTGAATATTGATGATTGAATATTGAGGACTGAGGATTGAGGGTTGTGGATTGAGGAGGAGGACTGAGGGTTGAATATTGATGTTTGAGGTCTGAGGATTAAGGATTGAGGGTTGAGAATTGAGGATTGAGGATTGAGGATTGAAGATTGAGGATTGGGCATTGAGGATTGAAGAATGAGGATTGAGGATTGAGGTTTGAGGATTGAGGATTGCAGATTGAGTATTGAGGATTGAAGATTGAGGATTGAGGATTGAGGAATGAAGATTGAGGATTGAGGATTGAGGATTGAAGGTTGAGGATTGGGTATTGAGTATTGAAGAATGAGGATTGAGGATTGAGGATTGAGGATTGAGGATTGAAGAATGAGTATTGAGGATTGAGAATTGAGTGTTGAGGATTGAGGTTTGAGGACTGAGGATTAGGGATTGAGGATTGAGGCTTGAGCATTGAGGATTGAGGATTGAAGATTGAGGATTGAGGATTGAGGATGAGGGCTGAGAGTTGAGGGTTGAGGATTGAGGAATGAAGATTGAGGATTGAGGATTGAGGATTGAGGATTGAGGATTGAAGATTGCGTATTGAGGATTGAAGGTTGAGGATTGAGGATTGAGTACTGAGGATTGAGGATTGAGGATTGAGGGTTGAAGATTGAGGATTGATGATTGAGGATTGAGAATTGAGATTTGAGGATGAGGGCTGAGGGTTGAGGATTGAGGTTTGGGAAATGGGCATTGAGGATTGAGGATTGAGGATTGAGGATTGAGGGTTGAGGATTGAGGATTGAGGGTTGAGTATTGAAGATTGAGTATTGATCACTGAGGATTGAGGATTGAGGATTGAGGATTGTGGATAGAAGATTGAATATTGAGGACATAAGATTGAGGATTGATGATTGAGGATTGAGGATGGAGGATGAGGGCTGAGGGTAGAGGATTGAGGTTTGAGGACAGAGCACTGAGGATTGAGGATTGAGAATTGAGGATTGAGGATTGAGGATTGAAGATTGAGGATTGGGTATTGAGTATTGAAGAATGAGGATTGAGGATTGAGGATTGAGGATTGAGGATTGAAGATTCAGTAGTGAGGATTGAAGATTGACGATTGAGGATTAAGGATTGAGGATTGAGGATTGAGGATTGAGGATTGAAGATTGAGTATTGAGGATTGAAGATTGACGATTGAGAATTAAGGATTGAAGATTGGGGATTAAGGATTGAAGATTGGGAATTGAGGATCTAGGATTGGAGGTTGATTACTGAGTATTGAAGATTGAGGATTGAGGATTGAGGATTGAGAATTGAGAATTGAGAATTGAGGATGAGGACCGAGGGTTGAGGATTGAGGTTTGAGGAATGAGGATTGAGGGTTGAGGATTGAGGATTGAGGATTGAGGATTGAGGATTGAGTATTGAAGATTGAGTATTGATGCCTGAGGATTGAGGATTGGGGTTTGAGGATTGAGGATTGAGGGTTGAAGATTCAGGATTGAGTATTGAGTGTTGAGGATTGAGGTTTGAGGATTGAGAATTGAGGATTGAGGATTGAGGATTGAAGATTGCGGATTGGGGACTGAGTGTTGAGGGTTGAGTGATGAGAATTGATGTTTGTGGATAGAGATTTGAAGATTGCAGATTGAGTATTGAGTATTGATATGTGTGAATTGATGATATTCTATTGAGGACTGAGAATTGACGACTGATTGTTGAGGACTGAGGTCTGAAGATTGAGGATGGAGGATTGAGGGTTGAGGATTGAGGACGAGGACTGAGGGTTGAGTATTGATGTTTGAGGTCTGGGGATTGAGGATTGAGGACTGAGAATTGAGGATTGAGGATTGAGTATTGAAGATTGAGGATTGGGTATTGAGGATTGAAGAATGAGGATTGAGGATTGAGGATTGAGGATTGAAGATTGAGTATTGAGGATTGAATATTGAGGATTGAGGATTGAGGGTTGTGGATTGAGGACGAGGACTGAGGGTTGAATATTGATGTTTGAGGTCTGAGGATTAAGGATTGAGGATTGAGAATTGAGGATTGAGGATTGAGGATTGAAGATTGAGGATTGGGTATTGAGGAATGAGGATTGAGGACTGAGGTTTGAGGAATGAGGATTGAGGGTTGAGGAATGAGGATTGAGGATTGAGGATTGAGGATTGAGTATTGCAGATTGAGTATTGATGCCTGAGTATTGAGGATTGAGGATTGAGGATTGAGGATTGAGGATTGAAGATTGAGTATTGGGGATTGAAGATTGAGGATTGAGGATTGAGGATTGAGGATGGAGAATGAGGACTGACTGTTGAGGATTGAGGTTTGAGGATTGAAGGTTGAGGACTGAGGACTGAGGATTGAGGATTGAGGATTGAGCATTGAGGATTGAAGATTGAGTACTGGGGATTGGGGATTGAATATTGAGTATTAAGGATTGAAGATTGGGGATTGAGGATCTAGAATTGGAGATTGATTATTGAGCATTGAAGATTGAGGATTGAGGATTGAGGATTGAGAATTGAGAATTGAGTATGAGAACTGAGGGTTGAGGATTGAGGTTTGAGGAATGAGGATTGAGGATTGAGGATTGAGAATTGAGGATTGAGGATTGAGGATTGAAATTGAGGATTGGGCATTGATGATTGAAGAATGAGGATTGAGGAATTAGGATTGAGGATTGAGGATTGAGGATTGAAGGTTGAGGAGTGGGTATTCAGGATTGAAGATTGAGGATTGAGTATTGAGGATTGAGGATTGAGGATTGAAGATTGAGGATTCAGAAGTGAGGATTGAGGATTGAAGATTGAGGATTGAAGATTGAATATTGATGATTGAATATTGAGGACTGAGGATTGAGGGTTGTGGATTGAGGAGGAGGACTGAGGGTTGAATATTGATGTTTGAGGTCTGAGGATTAAGGATTGAGGGTTGAGAATTGAGGATTGACGATTGAGGATTGAAGATTGAGGATTGGGCATTGAGGATTGAAGAATGAGGATTGAGGATTGAGGTTTGAGGATTGAGGATTGCAGATTGAGTATTGAGGATTGAAGATTGAGGATTGAGGATTGAGGAATGAAGATTGAGGATTGAGGATTGAGGATTGAAGGTTGAGGATTGGGTATTGAGTATTGAAGAATGAGGATTGAGGATTGAGGATTGAGGATTGAGGATTGAAGAATGAGTATTGAGGATTGAGAATTGAGTGTTGAGGATTGAGGTTTGAGGACTGAGGATTAGGGATTGAGGATTGAGGCTTGAGCATTGAGGATTGAGGATTGAAGATTGAGGATTGAGGATTGAGGATGACGGCTGAGAGTTGAGGGTTGAGTATTGAGGAATGAAGATTGAGGATTGAGGATTGAGGATTGAGGATTGAGGATTGAAGATTGAGTATTGAGGATTGAAGGTTGAGGATTGAGGATTGAGTACTGAGGATTGAGGATTGAGGATTGAGGGTTGAAGATTGAGGATTGATGATTGAGGATTGAGAATTGAGATTTGAGGATGAGGGCTGAGGGTTGAGGGTTGAGGTTTGGGAAATGGGCATTGAGGATTGAGGATTGAGGATTGAGGATTGAGGGTTGAGGATTGAGGATTGAGGGTTGAGTATTGAAGATTGAGTGTTGATCACTGAGGATTGAGGATTGAGGATTGACGATTGAGGATTGTGGATTGAAGATTGAATATTGAGGATATAAGATTGAGGATTGATGATTGTGGATTGAGGATGGAGGATGAGGGCTGAGGGTAGAGGATTGAGGTTTGAGGACAGAGCACTGAGGATTGAGGATTGAGAATTGAGGATTTAGGATTGCAGATTGAGTATTGAGGATTGAGAATTGAGAATTGAGGATGAGGACTGAGGGTTGAGGATTGAGGTTTGAGGAATGAGGATTGATGGTTGAGGATTGAGGATTGAGGATTGACGATTGAGGATTAAGGATTGAGGATTGAGGATTGAGGATTGAGGATTGAAGATTGAGTATTGAGGATTGAAGGTTGACGATTGAGAATTAAGGATTGAAGATTGGGGATTAAGGATTGAAGATTGGGAATTGAGGATCTAGGATTGGAGGTTGATTACTGAGTATTGAAGATTGAGGATTGAGGATTGAGGATTGAGAATTGAGAATTGAGAATTGAGGATGAGGACCGAGGGTTGAGGATTGAGGTTTGAGGAATGAGGATTGAGGGTTGAGGATTGAGGATTGAGGATTGAGGATTGAGGATTGAGTATTGAAGATTGAGTATTGATGCCTGAGGATTGAGGATTGGGGTTTGAGGATTGAGGATTGAGGGTTGAAGATTCAGGATTGAGAATTGAGTGTTGAGGATTGAGGTTTGAGGATTGAGAATTGAGGATTGAGGATTGAGGATTGAAGATTGCGGATTGGGGACTGAGTGTTGAGGGTTGAGTGATGAGAATTGATGTTTGTGGATAGAGATTTGAAGATTGCAGATTGAGTATTGAGTATTGAAATGTGTGAATTGATGATATTCTATTGAGGACTGAGAATTGACGACTGATTGTTGAGGACTGAGGTCTGAAGATTGAGGATGGAGGATTGAGGGTTGAGGATTGAGGACGAGGACTGAGGGTTGAGTATTGATGTTTGAGGTCTGGGGATTGAGGATTGAGGACTGAGAATTGAGGATTGAGGATTGAGTATTGAAGATTGAGGATTGGGTATTGAGGATTGAAGAATGAGGATTGAGGATTGAGGATTGAGGATTGAAGATTGAGTATTGAGGATTGAATATTGAGGATTGAGGATTGAGGGTTGTGGATTGAGGACGAGGACTGAGGGTTGAATATTGATGTTTGAGGTCTGAGGATTAAGGATTGAGGATTGAGAATTGAGGATTGAGGATTGAGGATTGAAGATTGAGGATTGGGTATTGAGGAATGAGGATTGAGGATTGAGGTTTGAGGAATGAGGATTGAGGGTTGAGGATTGAGGATTGAGGATTGAGGATTGAGGATTGAGTATTGCAGATTGAGTATTGATGCCTGAGGATTGAGGATTGAGGATTGAGGATTGAGGATTGAGGATTGAGGATTGAAGATTGAGTATTGGGGATTGAAGATTGAGGATTGAGGATTGAGGATTGAGGATGGAGAATGAGGACTGACGGTTGAGGATTGAGGTTTGAGGATTGAAGGTTGAGGACTGAGGACTGAGGATTGAGGATTGAGGATTGAGCATTGAGGATTGAAGATTGAGTACTGGGGATTGGGGATTGAATATTGAGGATTAAGGATTGAAGATTGGGGATTGAGGATCTAGAATTGGAGATTGATTATTGAGCATTGAAGATTGAGGATTGAGGATTGAGGATTGAGAATTGAGAATTGAGTATGAGAACTGAGGGTTGAGGATTGAGGTTTGAGGAATGAGGATTGAGGATTGAGGATTGAGAATTGAGGATTGAGGATTGAGGATTGAGGATTGAAATTGAGGATTGGGTATTGATGATTGAAGAATGAGGATTGAGGAATTAGGATTGAGGATTGAGGATTGAGGATTGAAGGTTGAGGAGTGGGTATTCAGGATTGAAGATTGAGGATTGAGTATTGAGGATTGAGGATTGAGGATTGAAGATTGAGGATTCAGAAGTGAGGATTGAGGATTGAAGATTGAGGATTGAAGATTGAATATTGATGATTGAATATTGAGGACTGAGGATTGAGGGTTGTGGATTGAGGAGGAGGACTGAGGGTTGAATATTGATGTTTGAGGTCTGAGGATTAAGGATTGAGGGTTGAGAATTGAGGATTGAGGATTGAGGATTGAAGATTGAGGATTGGGCATTGAGGATTGAAGAATGAGGATTGAGGATTGAGGTTTGAGGATTGAGGATTGCAGATTGAGTATTGAGGATTGAAGATTGAGGATTGAGGATTGAGGAATGAAGATTGAGGATTGAGGATTGAGGATTGAAGGTTGAGGATTGGGTATTGAGTATTGAAGAATGAGGATTGAGGATTGAGGATTGAGGATTGAGGATTGAAGAATGAGTATTGAGGATTGAGAATTGAGTGTTGAGGATTGAGGTTTGAGGACTGAGGATTAGGGATTGAGGATTGAGGCTTGAGCATTGAGGATTGAGGATTGAAGATTGAGGATTGAGGATTGAGGATGAGGGCTGAGAGTTGAGGGTTGAGGATTGAGGAATGAAGATTGAGGATTGAGGATTGAGGATTGAGGATTGAGGATTGAAGATTGAGTATTGAGGATTGAAGGTTGAGGATTGAGGATTGAGTACTGAGGATTGAGGATTGAGGATTGAGGGTTGAAGATTGAGGATTGATGATTGAGGATTGAGAATTGAGATTTGACGATGAGGGCTGAGGGTTGAGGATTGAGGTTTGGGAAATGGGCATTGAGGATTGAGGATTGAGGATTGAGGATTGAGGGTTGAGGATTGAGGATTGAGGGTTGAGTATTGAAGATTGAGTATTGATCACTGAGGATTGAGGATTGAGGATTGAGGATTGTGGATAGAAGATTGAATATTGAGGACATAAGATTGAGGATTGATGATTGAGGATTGAGGATGGAGGATGAGGGCTGAGGGTAGAGGATTGAGGTTTGAGGACAGAGCACTGAGGATTGAGGATTGAGAATTGAGGATTGAGGATTGAGGATTGAAGATTGAGGATTGGGTATTGAGTATTGAAGAATGAGGATTGAGGATTGAGGATTGAGGATTGAGGATTGAAGATTCAGTAGTGAGGATTGAAGATTGACGATTGAGGATTAAGGATTGAGGATTGAGGATTGAGGATTGAGGATTGAAGATTGAGTATTGAGGATTGAAGATTGACGATTGAGAATTAAGGATTGAAGATTGGGGATTAAGGATTGAAGATTGGGAATTGAGGATCTAGGATTGGAGGTTGATTACTGAGTATTGAAGATTGAGGATTGAGGATTGAGGATTGAGAATTGAGAATTGAGAATTGAGGATGAGGACCGAGGGTTGAGGATTGAGGTTTGAGGAATGAGGATTGAGGGTTGAGGATTGAGGATTGAGGATTGAGGATTGAGGATTGAGTATTGAAGATTGAGTATTGATGCCTGAGGATTGAGGATTGGGGTTTGAGGATTGAGGATTGAGGGTTGAAGATTCAGGATTGAGTATTGAGTGTTGAGGATTGAGGTTTGAGGATTGAGAATTGAGGATTGAGGATTGAGGATTGAAGATTGCGGATTGGGGACTGAGTGTTGAGGGTTGAGTGATGAGAATTGATGTTTGTGGATAGAGATTTGAAGATTGCAGATTGAGTATTGAGTATTGATATGTGTGAATTGATGATATTCTATTGAGGACTGAGAATTGACGACTGATTGTTGAGGACTGAGGTCTGAAGATTGAGGATGGAGGATTGAGGGTTGAGGATTGAGGACGAGGACTGAGGGTTGAGTATTGATGTTTGAGGTCTGGGGATTGAGGATTGAGGACTGAGAATTGAGGATTGAGGATTGAGTATTGAAGATTGAGGATTGGGTATTGAGGATTGAAGAATGAGGATTGAGGATTGAGGATTGAGGATTGAAGATTGAGTATTGAGGATTGAATATTGAGGATTGAGGATTGAGGGTTGTGGATTGAGGACGAGGACTGAGGGTTGAATATTGATGTTTGAGGTCTGAGGATTAAGGATTGAGGATTGAGAATTGAGGATTGAGGATTGAGGATTGAAGATTGAGGATTGGGTATTGAGGAATGAGGATTGAGGACTGAGGCTTGAGGAATGAGGATTGAGGGTTGAGGAATGAGGATTGAGGATTGAGGATTGAGGATTGAGTATTGCAGATTGAGTATTGATGCCTGAGTATTGAGGATTGAGGATTGAGGATTGAGGATTGAGGATTGAAGATTGAGTATTGGGGATTGAAGATTGAGGATTGAGGATTGAGGATTGAGGATGGAGAATGAGGACTGACGGTTGAGGATTGAGGTTTGAGGATTGAAGGTTGAGGACTGAGGACTGAGGATTGAGGATTGAGGATTGAGCATTGAGGATTGAAGATTGAGTACTGGGGATTGGGGATTGAATATTGAGTATTAAGGATTGAAGATTGGGGATTGAGGATCTAGAATTGGAGATTGATTATTGAGCATTGAAGATTGAGGATTGAGGATTGAGGATTGAGAATTGAGAATTGAGTATGAGAACTGAGGGTTGAGGATTGAGGTTTGAGGAATGAGGATTGAGGATTGAGGATTGAGAATTGAGGATTGAGGATTGAGGATTGAAATTGAGGATTGGGCATTGATGATTGAAGAATGAGGATTGAGGAATTAGGATTGAGGATTGAGGATTGAGGATTGAAGGTTGAGGAGTGGGTATTCAGGATTGAAGATTGAGGATTGAGTATTGAGGATTGAGGATTGAGGATTGAAGATTGAGGATTCAGAAGTGAGGATTGAGGATTGAAGATTGAGGATTGAAGATTGAATATTGATGATTGAATATTGAGGACTGAGGATTGAGGGTTGTGGATTGAGGAGGAGGACTGAGGGTTGAATATTGATGTTTGAGGTCTGAGGATTAAGGATTGAGGGTTGAGAATTGAGGATTGACGATTGAGGATTGAAGATTGAGGATTGGGCATTGAGGATTGAAGAATGAGGATTGAGGATTGAGGTTTGAGGATTGAGGATTGCAGATTGAGTATTGAGGATTGAAGATTGAGGATTGAGGATTGAGGAATGAAGATTGAGGATTGAGGATTGAGGATTGAAGGTTGAGGATTGGGTATTGAGTATTGAAGAATGAGGATTGAGGATTGAGGATTGAGGATTGAGGATTGAAGAATGAGTATTGAGGATTGAGAATTGAGTGTTGAGGATTGAGGTTTGAGGACTGAGGATTAGGGATTGAGGATTGAGGCTTGAGCATTGAGGATTGAGGATTGAAGATTGAGGATTGAGGATTGAGGATGACGGCTGAGAGTTGAGGGTTGAGGATTGAGGAATGAAGATTGAGGATTGAGGATTGAGGATTGAGGATTGAGGATTGAAGATTGAGTATTGAGGATTGAAGGTTGAGGATTGAGGATTGAGTACTGAGGATTGAGGATTGAGGATTGAGGGTTGAAGATTGAGGATTGATGATTGAGGATTGAGAATTGAGATTTGAGGATGAGGGCTGAGGGTTGAGGATTGAGGTTTGGGAAATGGGCATTGAGGATTGAGGATTGAGGATTGAGGATTGAGGGTTGAGGATTGAGGATTGAGGGTTGAGTATTGAAGATTGAGTATTGATCACTGAGGATTGAGGATTGAGGATTGAGGATTGTGGATAGAAGATTGAATATTGAGGACATAAGATTGAGGATTGATGATTGAGGATTGAGGATGGAGGATGAGGGCTGAGGGTAGAGGATTGAGGTTTGAGGACAGAGCACTGAGGATTGAGGATTGAGAATTGAGGATTGAGGATTGAGGATTGAAGATTGAGGATTGGGTATTGAGTATTGAAGAATGAGGATTGAGGATTGAGGATTGAGGATTGAGGATTGAAGATTCAGTAGTGAGGATTGAAGATTGACGATTGAGGATTAAGGATTGAGGATTGAGGATTGAGGATTGAGGATTGAAGATTGAGTATTGAGGATTGAAGATTGACGATTGAGAATTAAGGATTGAAGATTGGGGATTAAGGATTGAAGATTGGGAATTGAGGATCTAGGATTGGAGGTTGATTACTGAGTATTGAAGATTGAGGATTGAGGATTGAGGATTGAGAATTGAGAATTGAGAATTGAGGATGAGGACCGAGGGTTGAGGATTGAGGTTTGAGGAATGAGGATTGAGGGTTGAGGATTGAGGATTGAGGATTGAGGATTGAGGATTGAGTATTGAAGATTGAGTATTGATGCCTGAGGATTGAGGATTGGGGTTTGAGGATTGAGGATTGAGGGTTGAAGATTCAGGATTGAGTATTGAGTGTTGAGGATTGAGGTTTGAGGATTGAGAATTGAGGATTGAGGATTGAGGATTGAAGATTGCGGATTGGGGACTGAGTGTTGAGGGTTGAGTGATGAGAATTGATGTTTGTGGATAGAGATTTGAAGATTGCAGATTGAGTATTGAGTATTGATATGTGTGAATTGATGATATTCTATTGAGGACTGAGAATTGACGACTGATTGTTGAGGACTGAGGTCTGAAGATTGAGGATGGAGGATTGAGGGTTGAGGATTGAGGACGAGGACTGAGGGTTGAGTATTGATGTTTGAGGTCTGGGGATTGAGGATTGAGGACTGAGAATTGAGGATTGAGGATTGAGTATTGAAGATTGAGGATTGGGTATTGAGGATTGAAGAATGAGGATTGAGGATTGAGGATTGAGGATTGAAGATTGAGTATTGAGGATTGAATATTGAGGATTGAGGATTGAGGGTTGTGGATTGAGGACGAGGACTGAGGGTTGAATATTGATGTTTGAGGTCTGAGGATTAAGGATTGAGGATTGAGAATTGAGGATTGAGGATTGAGGATTGAAGATTGAGGATTGGGTATTGAGGAATGAGGATTGAGGACTGAGGCTTGAGGAATGAGGATTGAGGGTTGAGGAATGAGGATTGAGGATTGAGGATTGAGGATTGAGTATTGCAGATTGAGTATTGATGCCTGAGTATTGAGGATTGAGGATTGAGGATTGAGGATTGAGGATTGAAGATTGAGTATTGGGGATTGAAGATTGAGGATTGAGGATTGAGGATTGAGGATGGAGAATGAGGACTGACGGTTGAGGATTGAGGTTTGAGGATTGAAGGTTGAGGACTGAGGACTGAGGATTGAGGATTGAGGATTGAGCATTGAGGATTGAAGATTGAGTACTGGGGATTGGGGATTGAATATTGAGTATTAAGGATTGAAGATTGGGGATTGAGGATCTAGAATTGGAGATTGATTATTGAGCATTGAAGATTGAGGATTGAGGATTGAGGATTGAGAATTGAGAATTGAGTATGAGAACTGAGGGTTGAGGATTGAGGTTTGAGGAATGAGGATTGAGGATTGAGGATTGAGAATTGAGGATTGAGGATTGAGGATTGAAATTGAGGATTGGGCATTGATGATTGAAGAATGAGGATTGAGGAATTAGGATTGAGGATTGAGGATTGAGGATTGAAGGTTGAGGAGTGGGTATTCAGGATTGAAGATTGAGGATTGAGTATTGAGGATTGAGGATTGAGGATTGAAGATTGAGGATTCAGAAGTGAGGATTGAGGATTGAAGATTGAGGATTGAAGATTGAATATTGATGATTGAATATTGAGGACTGAGGATTGAGGGTTGTGGATTGAGGAGGAGGACTGAGGGTTGAATATTGATGTTTGAGGTCTGAGGATTAAGGATTGAGGGTTGAGAATTGAGGATTGACGATTGAGGATTGAAGATTGAGGATTGGGCATTGAGGATTGAAGAATGAGGATTGAGGATTGAGGTTTGAGGATTGAGGATTGCAGATTGAGTATTGAGGATTGAAGATTGAGGATTGAGGATTGAGGAATGAAGATTGAGGATTGAGGATTGAGGATTGAAGGTTGAGGATTGGGTATTGAGTATTGAAGAATGAGGATTGAGGATTGAGGATTGAGGATTGAGGATTGAAGAATGAGTATTGAGGATTGAGAATTGAGTGTTGAGGATTGAGGTTTGAGGACTGAGGATTAGGGATTGAGGATTGAGGCTTGAGCATTGAGGATTGAGGATTGAAGATTGAGGATTGAGGATTGAGGATGACGGCTGAGAGTTGAGGGTTGAGGATTGAGGAATGAAGATTGAGGATTGAGGATTGAGGATTGAGGATTGAGGATTGAAGATTGAGTATTGAGGATTGAAGGTTGAGGATTGAGGATTGAGTACTGAGGATTGAGGATTGAGGATTGAGGGTTGAAGATTGAGGATTGATGATTGAGGATTGAGAATTGAGATTTGAGGATGAGGGCTGAGGGTTGAGGGTTGAGGTTTGGGAAATGGGCATTGAGGATTGAGGATTGAGGATTGAGGATTGAGGGTTGAGGATTGAGGATTGAGGGTTGAGTATTGAAGATTGAGTGTTGATCACTGAGGATTGAGGATTGAGGATTGACGATTGAGGATTGTGGATTGAAGATTGAATATTGAGGATATAAGATTGAGGATTGATGATTGTGGATTGAGGATGGAGGATGAGGGCTGAGGGTAGAGGATTGAGGTTTGAGGACAGAGCACTGAGGATTGAGGATTGAGAATTGAGGATTTAGGATTGCAGATTGAGTATTGAGGATTGAGAATTGAGAATTGAGGATGAGGACTGAGGGTTGAGGATTGAGGTTTGAGGAATGAGGATTGATGGTTGAGGATTGAGGATTGAGGATTGACGATTGAGGATTAAGGATTGAGGATTGAGGATTGAGGATTGAGGATTGAAGATTGAGTATTGAGGATTGAAGGTTGACGATTGAGAATTAAGGATTGAAGATTGGGGATTAAGGATTGAAGATTGGGAATTGAGGATCTAGGATTGGAGGTTGATTACTGAGTATTGAAGATTGAGGATTGAGGATTGAGGATTGAGAATTGAGAATTGAGAATTGAGGATGAGGACCGAGGGTTGAGGATTGAGGTTTGAGGAATGAGGATTGAGGGTTGAGGATTGAGGATTGAGGATTGAGGATTGAGGATTGAGTATTGAAGATTGAGTATTGATGCCTGAGGATTGAGGATTGGGGTTTGAGGATTGAGGATTGAGGGTTGAAGATTCAGGATTGAGAATTGAGTGTTGAGGATTGAGGTTTGAGGATTGAGAATTGAGGATTGAGGATTGAGGATTGAAGATTGCGGATTGGGGACTGAGTGTTGAGGGTTGAGTGATGAGAATTGATGTTTGTGGATAGAGATTTGAAGATTGCAGATTGAGTATTGAGTATTGAAATGTGTGAATTGATGATATTCTATTGAGGACTGAGAATTGACGACTGATTGTTGAGGACTGAGGTCTGAAGATTGAGGATGGAGGATTGAGGGTTGAGGATTGAGGACGAGGACTGAGGGTTGAGTATTGATGTTTGAGGTCTGGGGATTGAGGATTGAGGACTGAGAATTGAGGATTGAGGATTGAGTATTGAAGATTGAGGATTGGGTATTGAGGATTGAAGAATGAGGATTGAGGATTGAGGATTGAGGATTGAAGATTGAGTATTGAGGATTGAATATTGAGGATTGAGGATTGAGGGTTGTGGATTGAGGACGAGGACTGAGGGTTGAATATTGATGTTTGAGGTCTGAGGATTAAGGATTGAGGATTGAGAATTGAGGATTGAGGATTGAGGATTGAAGATTGAGGATTGGGTATTGAGGAATGAGGATTGAGGATTGAGGTTTGAGGAATGAGGATTGAGGGTTGAGGATTGAGGATTGAGGATTGAGGATTGAGGATTGAGTATTGCAGATTGAGTATTGATGCCTGAGGATTGAGGATTGAGGATTGAGGATTGAGGATTGAGGATTGAGGATTGAAGATTGAGTATTGGGATTGAAGATTGAGGATTGAGGATTGAGGATTGAGGATGGAGAATGAGGACTGACGGTTGAGGATTGAGGTTTGAGGATTGAAGGTTGAGGACTGAGGACTGAGGATTGAGGATTGAGGATTGAGCATTGAGGATTGAAGATTGAGTACTGGGGATTGGGGATTGAATATTGAGGATTAAGGATTGAAGATTGGGGATTGAGGATCTAGAATTGGAGATTGATTATTGAGCATTGAAGATTGAGGATTGAGGATTGAGGATTGAGAATTGAGAATTGAGTATGAGAACTGAGGGTTGAGGATTGAGGTTTGAGGAATGAGGATTGAGGATTGAGGATTGAGAATTGAGGATTGAGGATTGAGGATTGAGGATTGAAATTGAGGATTGGGTATTGATGATTGAAGAATGAGGATTGAGGAATTAGGATTGAGGATTGAGGATTGAGGATTGAAGGTTGAGGAGTGGGTATTCAGGATTGAAGATTGAGGATTGAGTATTGAGGATTGAGGATTGAGGATTGAAGATTGAGGATTCAGAAGTGAGGATTGAGGATTGAAGATTGAGGATTGAAGATTGAATATTGATGATTGAATATTGAGGACTGAGGATTGAGGGTTGTGGATTGAGGAGGAGGACTGAGGGTTGAATATTGATGTTTGAGGTCTGAGGATTAAGGATTGAGGGTTGAGAATTGAGGATTGAGGATTGAGGATTGAAGATTGAGGATTGGGCATTGAGGATTGAAGAATGAGGATTGAGGATTGAGGTTTGAGGATTGAGGATTGCAGATTGAGTATTGAGGATTGAAGATTGAGGATTGAGGATTGAGGAATGAAGATTGAGGATTGAGGATTGAGGATTGAAGGTTGAGGATTGGGTATTGAGTATTGAAGAATGAGGATTGAGGATTGAGGATTGAGGATTGAGGATTGAAGAATGAGTATTGAGGATTGAGAATTGAGTGTTGAGGATTGAGGTTTGAGGACTGAGGATTAGGGATTGAGGATTGAGGCTTGAGCATTGAGGACTGAGGATTGAAGATTGAGGATTGAGGATTGAGGATGAGGGCTGAGAGTTGAGGGTTGAGGATTGAGGAATGAAGATTGAGGATTGAGGATTGAGGATTGAGGATTGAGGATTGAAGATTGAGTATTGAGGATTGAAGGTTGAGGATTGAGGATTGAGTACTGAGGATTGAGGATTGAGGATTGAGGGTTGAAGATTGAGGATTGATGATTGAGGATTGAGAATTGAGATTTGAGGATGAGGGCTGAGGGTTGAGGATTGAGGTTTGGGAAATGGGCATTGAGGATTGAGGATTGAGGATTGAGGATTGAGGGTTGAGGATTGAGGATTGAGGGTTGAGTATTGAAGATTGAGTATTGATCACTGAGGATTGAGGATTGAGGATTGAGGATTGTGGATAGAAGATTGAATATTGAGGACATAAGATTGAGGATTGATGATTGAGGATTGAGGATGGAGGATGAGGGCTGAGGGTAGAGGATTGAGGTTTGAGGACAGAGCACTGAGGATTGAGGATTGAGAATTGAGGATTGAGGATTGAGGATTGAAGATTGAGGATTGGGTATTGAGTATTGAAGAATGAGGATTGAGGATTGAGGATTGAGGATTGAGGATTGAAGATTCAGTAGTGAGGATTGAAGATTGACGATTGAGGATTAAGGATTGAGGATTGAGGATTGAGGATTGAGGATTGAAGATTGAGTATTGAGGATTGAAGATTGACGATTGAGAATTAAGGATTGAAGATTGGGGATTAAGGATTGAAGATTGGGAATTGAGGATCTAGGATTGGAGGTTGATTACTGAGTATTGAAGATTGAGGATTGAGGATTGAGGATTGAGAATTGAGAATTGAGAATTGAGGATGAGGACCGAGGGTTGAGGATTGAGGTTTGAGGAATGAGGATTGAGGGTTGAGGATTGAGGATTGAGGATTGAGGATTGAGGATTGAGTATTGAAGATTGAGTATTGATGCCTGAGGATTGAGGATTGGGGTTTGAGGATTGAGGATTGAGGGTTGAAGATTCAGGATTGAGTATTGAGTGTTGAGGATTGAGGTTTGAGGATTGAGAATTGAGGATTGAGGATTGAGGATTGAAGATTGCGGATTGGGGACTGAGTGTTGAGGGTTGAGTGATGAGAATTGATGTTTGTGGATAGAGATTTGAAGATTGCAGATTGAGTATTGAGTATTGATATGTGTGAATTGATGATATTCTATTGAGGACTGAGAATTGACGACTGATTGTTGAGGACTGAGGTCTGAAGATTGAGGATGGAGGATTGAGGGTTGAGGATTGAGGACGAGGACTGAGGGTTGAGTATTGATGTTTGAGGTCTGGGGATTGAGGATTGAGGACTGAGAATTGAGGATTGAGGATTGAGTATTGAAGATTGAGGATTGGGTATTGAGGATTGAAGAATGAGGATTGAGGATTGAGGATTGAGGATTGAAGATTGAGTATTGAGGATTGAATATTGAGGATTGAGGATTGAGGGTTGTGGATTGAGGACGAGGACTGAGGGTTGAATATTGATGTTTGAGGTCTGAGGATTAAGGATTGAGGATTGAGAATTGAGGATTGAGGATTGAGGATTGAAGATTGAGGATTGGGTATTGAGGAATGAGGATTGAGGACTGAGGTTTGAGGAATGAGGATTGAGGGTTGAGGAATGAGGATTGAGGATTGAGGATTGAGGATTGAGTATTGCAGATTGAGTATTGATGCCTGAGTATTGAGGATTGAGGATTGAGGATTGAGGATTGAGGATTGAAGATTGAGTATTGGGGATTGAAGATTGAGGATTGAGGATTGAGGATTGAGGATGGAGAATGAGGACTGACGGTTGAGGATTGAGGTTTGAGGATTGAAGGTTGAGGACTGAGGACTGAGGATTGAGGATTGAGGATTGAGCATTGAGGATTGAAGATTGAGTACTGGGGATTGGGGATTGAATATTGAGTATTAAGGATTGAAGATTGGGGATTGAGGATCTAGAATTGGAGATTGATTATTGAGCATTGAAGATTGAGGATTGAGGATTGAGGATTGAGAATTGAGAATTGAGTATGAGAACTGAGGGTTGAGGATTGAGGTTTGAGGAATGAGGATTGAGGATTGAGGATTGAGAATTGAGGATTGAGGATTGAGGATTGAAATTGAGGATTGGGCATTGATGATTGAAGAATGAGGATTGAGGAATTAGGATTGAGGATTGAGGATTGAGGATTGAAGGTTGAGGAGTGGGTATTCAGGATTGAAGATTGAGGATTGAGTATTGAGGATTGAGGATTGAGGATTGAAGATTGAGGATTCAGAAGTGAGGATTGAGGATTGAAGATTGAGGATTGAAGATTGAATATTGATGATTGAATATTGAGGACTGAGGATTGAGGGTTGTGGATTGAGGAGGAGGACTGAGGGTTGAATATTGATGTTTGAGGTCTGAGGATTAAGGATTGAGGGTTGAGAATTGAGGATTGACGATTGAGGATTGAAGATTGAGGATTGGGCATTGAGGATTGAAGAATGAGGATTGAGGATTGAGGTTTGAGGATTGAGGATTGCAGATTGAGTATTGAGGATTGAAGATTGAGGATTGAGGATTGAGGAATGAAGATTGAGGATTGAGGATTGAGGATTGAAGGTTGAGGATTGGGTATTGAGTATTGAAGAATGAGGATTGAGGATTGAGGATTGAGGATTGAGGATTGAAGAATGAGTATTGAGGATTGAGAATTGAGTGTTGAGGATTGAGGTTTGAGGACTGAGGATTAGGGATTGAGGATTGAGGCTTGAGCATTGAGGATTGAGGATTGAAGATTGAGGATTGAGGATTGAGGATGACGGCTGAGAGTTGAGGGTTGAGGATTGAGGAATGAAGATTGAGGATTGAGGATTGAGGATTGAGGATTGAGGATTGAAGATTGAGTATTGAGGATTGAAGGTTGAGGATTGAGGATTGAGTACTGAGGATTGAGGATTGAGGATTGAGGGTTGAAGATTGAGGATTGATGATTGAGGATTGAGAATTGAGATTTGAGGATGAGGGCTGAGGGTTGAGGGTTGAGGTTTGGGAAATGGGCATTGAGGATTGAGGATTGAGGATTGAGGATTGAGGGTTGAGGATTGAGGATTGAGGGTTGAGTATTGAAGATTGAGTGTTGATCACTGAGGATTGAGGATTGAGGATTGACGATTGAGGATTGTGGATTGAAGATTGAATATTGAGGATATAAGATTGAGGATTGATGATTGTGGATTGAGGATGGAGGATGAGGGCTGAGGGTAGAGGATTGAGGTTTGAGGACAGAGCACTGAGGATTGAGGATTGAGAATTGAGGATTTAGGATTGCAGATTGAGTATTGAGGATTGAGAATTGAGAATTGAGGATGAGGACTGAGGGTTGAGGATTGAGGTTTGAGGAATGAGGATTGATGGTTGAGGATTGAGGATTGAGGATTGACGATTGAGGATTAAGGATTGAGGATTGAGGATTGAGGATTGAGGATTGAAGATTGAGTATTGAGGATTGAAGGTTGACGATTGAGAATTAAGGATTGAAGATTGGGGATTAAGGATTGAAGATTGGGAATTGAGGATCTAGGATTGGAGGTTGATTACTGAGTATTGAAGATTGAGGATTGAGGATTGAGGATTGAGAATTGAGAATTGAGAATTGAGGATGAGGACCGAGGGTTGAGGATTGAGGTTTGAGGAATGAGGATTGAGGGTTGAGGATTGAGGATTGAGGATTGAGGATTGAGGATTGAGGATTGAGGATTGAGTATTGAAGATTGAGTATTGATGCCTGAGGATTGAGGATTGGGGTTTGAGGATTGAGGATTGAGGGTTGAAGATTGAGGATTGAGAATTGAGTGTTGAGGATTGAGGTTTGAGGATTGAGAATTGAGGGTTGAGGATTGAGGATTGAAGATTGCGGATTGGGGACTGAGTGTTGAGGGTTGAGTGATGAGAATTGATGTTTGTGGATAGAGATTTGAAGATTGCAGATTGAGTATTGAGTATTGAAATGTGTGAATTGATGATATTCTATTGAGGACTGAGAATTGACGACTGATTGTTGAGGACTGAGGTCTGAAGATTGAGGATTCAGGATTGTGGATTCAGGATTGAGGTTTGAGGACTGAGAATTGAGGACTGAGTATTGAGAATTGAGGACTGAGGATTGAGGATTGAGGATTGAAGATTGAGGATTGGGTATTGCGGATTGAACATTGAGGATTGAGGATTGAGGATTGAAGATTGAGGATTGGGTATTGAGGAATGAGGATTGAGGATTGAGGTTTGAGGATTGAGGATTGCAGATTGAGTATTGGGGATTGAAGATTGAGGATTGAGGATTGAGGATTGAGGATCTAGGATCGGATATTGATTATTGAGGATTGAAGGTTGAGGATTGAGGATTGAGGATTGAGAATTGAGAATTGATGATGAGGACTGAGGGTTGAGGATTGAGGATTGAGGATTGAGTATTGCAGATTGAGTATTGATGCCTGAGGATTGAGGATTGAGGATTGAGGATTGAGGATTGAGGATTGAGGATTGAGGATTGAAGTTTGAGTATTGGGGATTGAAGATTGAGGATTCAGGATTGAGGATTGAGGATGGAGAATGAGGACTGACGGTTGAGGATTGAGGTTTGAGGATTGAAGATTGAGGACTGAGGACTGAGGATTGAGGATTGAGGATTGAGCATTGAGGATTGAAGATTGAGTACTGGGGATTGGGGATTGAATATTGAGGATTAAGGGTTGAAGATTGGGGATTGCGGATCTAGAATTGGAGATTGATTATTGAGGATTGAAGATTGAGGATTGAGGATTGAGGATTGAGAGTTGAGAATTGAGTATGAGAACTGAGGGTTGAGGATTGAGGTTTGAGGAATGAGGATTGAGGATTGAGGATTGAGAATTGAGGATTGAGGATTGAGGATTGAGGATTGAAATTGAGGATTGGGTATTGATGATTGAAGAATGAGGATTGAGGAATTAGGATTGAGGATTGAGGATTGAGGATTGAAGGTTGAGGAGTGGGTATTCAGGATTGAAGATTGAGGATTGAGTATTGAGGATTGAGGATTGAGGATTGAGGATTGAGGATTGAAGAATGAGTATTGAGGATTGAGAATTGAGTGTTGAGGATTGAGGTTTGAGGACTGAGGATTAGGGATTGAGGATTGAGGCTTGAGCATTGAGGATTGAGGATTGAAGATTGAGGATTGAGGATTGAGGATGAGGGCTGAGAGTTGAGGGTTGAGGATTGAGGAATGAAGATTGAGGATTGAGGATTGAGGATTGAGGATTGAGGATTGAAGATTGAGTATTGAGGACTGAAGGTTGAGGATTGAGGATTGAGTACTGAGGATTGAGGATTGAGGATTGAGGGTTGAAGATTGAGGATTGATGATTGAGGATTGAGAATTGAGATTTGAGGATGAGGGCTGAGGGTTGAGGATTGAGGTTTGGGAAATGGGCATTGAGGATTGAGGATTGAGGATTGAGGATTGAGGGTTGAGGATTGAGGATTGAGGGTTGAGTATTGAAGATTGAGTATTGATCACTGAGGATTGAGGATTGAGGATTGAGGATTGTGGATAGAAGATTGAATATTGAGGACATAAGATTGAGGATTGGTGATTGAGGATTGAGGATGGAGGATGAGGGCTGAGGGTAGAGGATTGAGGTTTGAGGACAGAGCACTGAGGATTGAGGATTGAGAATTGAGGATTGAGGATTGAGGATTGAAGATTGAGGATTGGGTATTGAGTATTGAAGAATGAGGATTGAGGATTGAGGATTGAGGATTGAGGATTGAAGATTCAGTAGTGAGGATTGAAGATTGACGATTGAGGATTAAGGATTGAGGATTGAGGATTGAGGATTGAGGATTGAAGATTGAGTATTGAGGATTGAAGATTGACGATTGAGAATTAAGGATTGAAGATTGGGGATTAAGGATTGAAGATGGGGAATTGAGGATCTAGGATTGGAGGTTGATTACTGAGTATTGAAGATTGAGGATTGAGGATTGAGGATTGAGAATTGAGAATTGAGAATTGAGGATGAGGACCGAGGGTTGAGGATTGAGGTTTGAGGAATGAGGATTGAGGGTTGAGGATTGAGGATTGAGGATTGAGGATTGAGGATTGAGTATTGAAGATTGAGTATTGATGCCTGAGGATTGAGGATTGGGGTTTGAGGATTGAGGATTGAGGGTTGAAGATTCAGGATTGAGTATTGAGTGTTGAGGATTGAGGTTTGAGGATTGAGAATTGAGGATTGAGGATTGAGGATTGAAGATTGCGAATTGGGGACTGAGTGTTGAGGGTTGAGTGATGAGAATTGATGTTTGTGGATAGAGATTTGAAGATTGCAGATTGAGTATTGAGTATTGATATGTGAGAATTGATGATATTCTATTGAGGACTGAGAATTGACGACTGATTGTTGAGGACTGAGGTCTGAAGATTGAGGATGGAGGATTGAGGGTTGAGGATTGAGGACGAGGACTGAGGGTTGAGTATTGATGTTTGAGGTCTGGGGATTGAGGATTGAGGACTGAGAATTGAGGATTGAGGATTGAGTATTGAAGATTGAGGATTGGGTATTGAGGATTGAAGAATGAGGATTGAGGATTGAGGATTGAGGATTGAAGATTGAGTATTGAGGATTGAATATTGAGGATTGAGGATTGAGGGTTGTGGATTGAGGACGAGGACTGAGGGTTGAATATTGATGTTTGAGGTCTGAGGATTAAGGATTGAGGATTGAGAATTGAGGATTGAGGATTGAGGATTGAGGATTGAGGATTGAGTATTGAAGATTGAGTATTGATGCCTGAGGATTGAGGATTGGGGTTTGAGGATTGAGGATTGAGGGTTGAAGATTGAGGATTGAGAATTGAGTGTTGAGGATTGAGGTTTGAGGATTGAGAATTGAGGGTTGAGGATTGAGGATTGAAGATTGCGGATTGGGGACTGAGTGTTGAGGGTTGAGTGATGAGAATTGATGTTTGTGGATAGAGATTTGAAGATTGCAGATTGAGTATTGAGTATTGAAATGTGTGAATTGATGATATTCTATTGAGGACTGAGAATTGACGACTGATTGTTGAGGACTGAGGTCTGAAGATTGAGGATTCAGGATTGTGGATTCAGGATTGAGGTTTGAGGACTGAGAATTGAGGACTGAGTATTGAGAATTGAGGACTGAGGATTGAGGATTGAGGATTGAAGATTGAGGATTGGGTATTGCGGATTGAACATTGAGGATTGAGGATTGAGGATTGAAGATTGAGGATTGGGTATTGAGGAATGAGGATTGAGGATTGAGGTTTGAGGATTGAGGATTGCAGATTGAGTATTGGGGATTGAAGATTGAGGATTGAGGATTGAGGATTGAGGATCTAGGATCGGATATTGATTATTGAGGATTGAAGGTTGAGGATTGAGGATTGAGGATTGAGAATTGAGAATTGATGATGAGGACTGAGGGTTGAGGATTGAGGATTGAGGATTGAGTATTGCAGATTGAGTATTGATGCCTGAGGATTGAGGATTGAGGATTGAGGATTGAGGATTGAGGATTGAGGATTGAGGATTGAAGTTTGAGTATTGGGGATTGAAGATTGAGGATTCAGGATTGAGGATTGAGGATGGAGAATGAGGACTGACGGTTGAGGATTGAGGTTTGAGGATTGAAGATTGAGGACTGAGGACTGAGGATTGAGGATTGAGGATTGAGCATTGAGGATTGAAGATTGAGTACTGGGGATTGGGGATTGAATATTGAGGATTAAGGGTTGAAGATTGGGGATTGCGGATCTAGAATTGGAGATTGATTATTGAGGATTGAAGATTGAGGATTGAGGATTGAGGATTGAGAGTTGAGAATTGAGTATGAGAACTGAGGGTTGAGGATTGAGGTTTGAGGAATGAGGATTGAGGGTTGAGGATTGAGGATTGAGAATTGAGGATTGAAGATTGAGGATTGAGGATTGAGGATTGAGGATTGAGAATGGAGGATGAGGGCTGAGTGTTGAGGATTGCGGTTTGAGGTCTGAGGACTGAGGATTGAGGATTGAGAATTGAGGATTGAGGATTGAGGGTTGAAATTGAGGATTGGGTATTGATGATTGAAGAATGAGGATTGAGGAATTAGGATTGAGGATTGAGGATTGAGGATTGAAGATTGAGGAGTGGGTATTCAGGATTGAAGATTGAGGATTGAGTATTGAGGATTGAGTATTGAGGATTGAAGATTGAGGATTGAGGATTGAGGATTGAGGATTGAGGATTGAGGATTGAGGATTGAGGGTTGAGTATTGAAGATTGAGTATTGATCACTGAGGATTGAGGATTGAGGATTGAGAATTGAGAATTGATGATGAGGACTGAGGGTTGAGGATTGAGGATTGAGGATTGAGTATTGCAGATTGAGTATTGATGCCTGAGGATTGAGGATTGAGGATTGAGGATTGAGGATTGAGGATTGAAGTTTGAGTATTGGGGATTGAAGATTGAGGATTCAGGATTGAGGATTGAGGATGGAGAATGAGGACTGACGGTTGAGGATTGAGGTTTGAGGATTGAAGATTGAGGACTGAGGACTGAGGATTGAGGATTGAGGATTGAGGATTGAGGATTGAGGATTGAGAATGGAGGATGAGGGCTGAGTGTTGAGGATTGCGGTTTGAGGTCTGAGGACTGAGGATTGAGGATTGAGGATTGAGGATTGAGGATTGAAATTGAGGATTGGGTATTGATGATTGAAGAATGAGGATTGAGGAATTAGGATTGAGGATTGAGGATTGAGGATTGAAGATTGAGGAGTGGGTATTCAGGATTGAAGATTGAGGATTGAGTATTGAGGATTGAGTATTGTGGATTGAAGATTGAGGATTGAGGATTGAGGATTGAGGATTGAGGATTGAGGATTGAGGATTGAGGGTTGAGTATTGAAGATTGAGTATTGATCACTGAGGATTGAGGATTGAGGATTGAGTATTGAGGATTGAGGGTTGAAGATTGAATATTGAGGATATAAGATTGAGGATTGATGATTGAGGATTGAGGATGGAGGGTGAGGGCTGAGGGTAGAGGATTGAGGTTTGAGGACAGAGGACTGAGGATTGAGGATTGAGAATTGAGGACTGAGGATTGAGGATTGAAGATTGAGGATTGGGTATTGAGTATTGAAGAATGAGGATTGAGGATTGAGGATTGAGGATTGAGGATTGAAGATTGAGTATTGAGGATCGAAGATTGGGGATTAAGTATTCAAGATTGGGGATTGAGGATCTAGGATTGGAGGTTGATTATTGAGGATTGAAGATTGAGGATTGTGGATTGAGGATTGAGAATTGAGAATTGAGAATTGAGGATGAGGTCTGAGGGTTGAGGATTGAGGTTTGAGGAATGAGGATTGAGGGTTGAGGATTGAGGATTGAGGATTGAGGATTGAGGATTGAGTATTGAAGATTGAGTATTGATGCCTGAGGATTGAGGATTGGGGTTTGAGGATTGAGGATTGAGGATTGAGGATTGAAGATTGAGGATTGAGAATTGAGTGTTGAGGATTGTGGTTTGAAGACTGAGGATTGAGGATTGAGGATTGAGGATTGAGGATTGAAGATTGAGTATTGAGGATTGAAGATTGACGATTGAGAATTAAGGATTGAAGATTGGGGATTAAGGATTGAAGATTGGGAATTGAGGATCTAGGATTGGAGGTTGATTACTGAGTATTGAAGATTGAGGATTGAGGATTGAGGATTGAGAATTGAGAATTGAGAATTGAGGATGAGGACCGAGGGTTGAGGATTGAGGTTTGAGGAATGAGGATTGAGGGTTGAGGATTGAGGATTGAGGATTGAGGATTGAGGATTGAGTATTGAAGATTGGGTATTGATGCCTGAGGATTGAGGATTGGGGTTTGAGGATTGAGGATTGAGGGTTGAAGATTGAGGATTGAGAATTGAGGGTTGAGGATTGAGGTTTGAGGATTGAGAATTGAGGATTGAGGATTGAGGATTGAAGATTGCGGATTGGGGACTGAGTGTTGAGGGTTGAGTGATGAGAATTGATGTTTGTGGATAGAGATTTGAAGATTGCAGATTGAGTATTGAGTATTGAAATGTGTGAATTGATGATATTCTATTGAGGACTGAGAATTGACGACTGATTGTTGAGGACTGATGTCTGAAGATTGAGGATTCAGGATTGTGGATTCAGGATTGAGGTTTGAGGACTGAGAATTGAGGACTGAGTATTGAGAATTGAGGACTGAGTATTGAGAATTGAGGACTGAGTATTGAGGATTGAGGATTGAAGATTGAGGATTGGGTATTGCGGATTGAACATTGAGGATTGAGGATTGAGGATTGAAGATTGAGGATTGGGTATTGAGGAATGAGGGTTGAGGATTGAGGTTTGAGGATTGAGGATTGCAGATTGAGTATTGGGGATTGAAGATTGAGGATTGAGGATTGAGGATTGAGGATCTAGGATCGGGTATTGATTATTGAGGATTGAAGGTTGAGGATTGAGGATTGAGGATTGAGAATTGAGAATTGATGATGAGGACTGAGGGTTGAGGATTGAGGATTGAGGAATGAGTATTGCAGATTGAGTATTGATGCCTGAGGATTGAGGATTGAGGATTGAGGATTGAGGATTGAGGATTGAAGTTTGAGTATTGGGGATTGAAGATTGAGGATTCAGGATTGAGGATTGAGGATGGAGAATGAGGACTGACGGTTGAGGATTGAGGTTTGAGGATTGAAGATTGAGGACTGAGGACTGAGGATTGAGGATTGAGGATTGAGCATTGAGGATTGAAGATTGAGTACTGGGGATTGGGGATTGAATATTGAGTATTAACGGTTGAAGATTGGGGATTGAGGATCTAGAATTGGAGATTGATTATTGAGGATTGAAGATTGAGGATTGAGGATTGAGGATTGAGAATTGAGAATTGAGTATGAGAACTGAGGGTTGAGGATTGAGGTTTGAGGAATGAGGATTGAGGGTTGAGGATTGAGGATTGAGAATTGAGGATTGAAGATTGAGGATTGAGGATTGAGGATTGAGGATTGAGAATGGAGGATGAGGGCTGAGTGTTGAGGATTGCGGTTTGAGGTCTGAGGACTGAGGATTGAGGATTGAGAACTGAGGATTGAGGATTGAGGATTGAAATTGAGGATTGGGTATTGATGATTGAAGAATGAGGATTGAGGAATTAGGATTGAGGATTGAGGATTGAGGATTGAAGATTGAGGAGTGGGTATTCAGGATTGAAGATTGGAGGATTGAGTATTGAGGATTGAGTATTGAGGATTGAAGATTGAGGATTGAGGATTGAGGATTGAGGATTGAGGATTGAGGATTGAGGATTGAGGGTTGAGTATTGAAGATTGAGTATTGATCACTGAGGATTGAGGATTGACGATTGAGGATTGAGGATTGAGAATTGAGAATTGATGATGAGGACTGAGGGTTGAGGACTGAGGATTGAGGATTAAGTATTGCAGATTGAGTATTGATGCCTGAGGATTGAGGATTGAGGATTGAGGATTGAGGATTGAGGATTGAAGTTTGAGTATTGGGGATTGAAGATTGAGGATTCAGGATTGAGGATTGAGGATGGAGAATGAGGACTGACGGTTGAGGATTGAGGTTTGAGGATTGAAGATTGAGGACTGAGGACTGAGGATTGAGGATTGTGGATTGAGCATTGAGGATTGAAGATTGAGTACTGGGGATTGGGGATTGAATATTGAGGATTAAGGGTTGAAGATTGGGGATTGAGGATCTAGAATTGGAGATTGATTATTGAGGATTGAAGATTGAGGATTGAGGATTGAGGATTGAGAATTGAGAATTGAGTATGAGAACTGAGGGTTGAGGATTGAGGTTTGAGGTATGAGGATTGAGGGTTGAGGATTGAGGATTGAGAATTGAGGATTGAAGATTGAGGATTCAGGATTGAGGATTGAGGATTGAGAATGGAGGATGAGGGCTGAGTGTTGAGGATTGCGGTTTGAGGTCTGAGGACTGAGGATTGAGGATTGAGAATTGAGGATTGAGGATTGAGGATTGAAATTGAGGATTGGGTATTGATGATTGAAGAATGAGGATTGAGGAATTAGGATTGAGGATTGAGGATTGAGGATTGAAGATTGAGGAGTGGGTATTCAGGATTGAAGATTGAGTATTGAGTATTGAGGATTGAGTATTGAGGATTGAAGATTGAGGATTGAGGATTGAGGATTGAGGATTGAGGATTGAGGATTGAGGATTGAGGGTTGAGTATTGAAGATTGAGTATTGATCACTGAGGATTGAGGATTGAGGATTGAGGACTGAGGATTGAGGATTGAAGATTGAATATTGAGGATATAAGATTGAGGATTGATGATTGAGGATTGAGGATGGAGGATGAGGGCTGAGGGTAGAGGATTGAGGTTTGAGGACAGAGGACTGAGGATTGAGGATTGAGAATTGAGGACTGAGGATTGAGGATTGAAGATTGAGGATTGGGTATTGAGTATTGAAGAATGAGGATTGAGGATTGAGAATTGAGGATTGAGGATTGAAGATTGAGTATTGAGGATCGAAGATTGGGGATTAAGGATTCAAGATTGGGGATTGAGGATCTAGGATTGGAGGTTGATTATTGAGGATTGAAGATTGAGGATTGAGGATTGAGGATTGAGAATTGAGAATTGAGAATTGAGGATGAGGACTGAGGGTTGAGGATTGAGGTTTGAGGAATGAGGATTGAGGGTTGAGGATGGAGGATTGAGGATTGAGGATTGAGGATTGAGTATTGAAGATTGAGTATTGATGCCTGAGGATTGAGGATTGGGGTTTGAGGATTGAGGATTGAGGATTGAGGATTGAAGATTGAGGATTGAGAATTGAGTGTTGAGGATTGTGGTTTGAAGACTGAGGATTGAGGATTGAGGATTGAGGCTTGAGGACTGAGGATTGAGGATTGAAGATTGAGGATTGAGGATTGAGGATTGAGAATTGAGAATTGAGAATTGAGGATGAGGACTGAGGGTTGAGGATTGAGGTTTGAGGAATGAGGATTGAGGGTTGAGGATGGAGGATTGAGGATTGAGGATTGAGGATTGAGTATTGAAGATTGAGTATTGATGCCTGAGGATTGAGGATTGGGGTTTGAGGATTGAGGATTGAGGATTGAGGATTGAAGATTGAGGATTGAGAATTGAGTGTTGAGGATTGTGGTTTGAAGACTGAGGATTGAGGATTGAGGATTGAGGCTTGAGGACTGAGGATTGAGGATTGAAGATTGAGGATTGATGATTGAGGATGAGGGCTGAGAGTTGAGGATTGAGTTTTGAGGTCTGAGGACTGAGGATTGAGGATTGAGAATTGAGGATTGAGGATTGAGGATTGAAGATTGAGGATTGGGGACTGAGTGTTGAGGGTTGAGTGATGAGAATTGATGTTTGTGGATAGAGATTTGAAGATTGCAGATTGAGTATTGAGTATTGAAATGTGTGAATTGATGATATTCTATTGAGGACTGAGAATTGACGGCTGATTGTTGAGGACTGAGGACTGAAGATTGAGGATTCAGGATTGTGGATTCAGGATTGAGGTTTAAGGACTGAGAATTGAGGACTGAGGATTGAGGACTGAGGATTGAAGATTGAGGATTGGGTATTGCGGATTGAACATTGAGGATTGAGGATTGAGGATTGAGGATTGAGTGTTGAGGACTGAAGATTGAATATTGATGATTGAAGATTGAGGATTGAGGATTGAGGGTTGAGGATTGAGGACGAGGACTGAGGGTTGAGTATTGATGTTTGAAGTCTGGGGATTGAGAATTGAGGACTGAGAATTGAGGATTGAGGATTGAGTATTGAAGATTGAGGATTGGGTTTTGAGGATTGAAGAATGAGGATTGAGGATTGAGGATTGAGGTTTGAAGATTGAGTATTGAGGATTGAATATTGAGGATTGAGGATTGAGGGTTGTGGATTGAGGACGAGGACTGAGGGTTGAATGTTGATGTTTGAGGTCTGAGGATTAAGGATTGAGGATTGAGAATTGAGGATTGAGGTTTGAGGATTGAAGATTGAGGATTGGGTATTGAGGAATGAGGATTGAGGATTGAGGTTTGAGGATTGAGGATTGCAGATTGAGTATTGAGGATTGAAGATTGAGGATTGAGGATTGAGGATTGAGGATCTAGGATCGGATATTGATTATTGAGGATTGAAGACTGAGGATTGAGGATTGAGGGTTGAGAATTGAGTATTGAGAATGAGGACTGAGGGTTGAGGGTTGAGGTTTGAGGAATGAGATTTGATGGTTGAGGATTGAGGATTGAGGATTGAGGATTGAGGATTGAGTATTGCAGATTGAGTATTGATGCCTGAGGATTGAGGATTGAGGATTGAGGATTGAGGATTGAGGATTGAGGATTGAAGATTGAGTATTGGGGATTGAAGATTGAGGATTGAGGATTGAGGATTGAGGATGGAGGATGAGGACTGACGGTTGAGGATTGAGGTTTGAGGATTGAAGATTGAGGACTGAGGACTGAGGATTGAGGATTGAGGATTGAGCATTGAGGATTGAAGATTGAGTACTGGGGATTGGGTATTGAATATTGAGGATTAAGGATTGAAGATTGGGGATTGAGGATCTAGAATTGGAGATTGATTATTGAGGATTGAAGATTGAGGATTGAGGATTGAGGATTGAGGATTGAAGATTGAGTATTGAGGATTCAAGGTTGAGGATTGAGGATTGAGTACTGAGGATTGAGGATTGAGGATTGAGGGTTGAGTATTGAAGATTGAGTATTGATCACTGAGGATTGAGGATTGAGGATTGAGGATTGAGGATTGTGGATTGAAGATTGAATATTGAGGATATAAGATTGAGGATTGATGATTGAGGATTGAGGATGGAGGATGAGGGCTGAGGGTAGAGGATTGAGGTTTGAGGACAGAGCACTGAGGATTGAGGATTGAGAATTGAGGAATGAGGATTGAGGATTGAAGATTGAGGATTGGGTATTGAGTATTGAAGAATGAGGATTGAGGATTGAGGATTGAGGATTGAGGATTGAAGATGAGTAGTGAGGATTGAAGATTGACGATTGAGGATTAAGGATTGAGGATTGAGGATTGAGGATTGAGGATTGAAGATTGAGTATTGAGGATTGAAGATTGACGATTGAGAATTAAGGATTGAAGATTGGGGATTAAGGATTGAAGATTGGGAATTGAGGATCTAGGATTGGAGGTTGATTACTGAGTATTGAAGATTGAGGATTGAGGATTGAGGATTGAGAATTGAGAATTGAGAATTGAGGATGAGGACCGAGGGTTGAGGATTGAGGTTTGAGGAATGAGGATTGAGGGTTGAGGATTGAGGATTGAGGATTGAGGATTGAGGATTGAGTATTGAAGATTGAGTATTGATGCCTGAGGATTGAGGATTGGGGTTTGAGGATTGAGGATTGAGGGTTGAAGATTGAGGATTGAGAATTGAGGGTTGAGGATTGAGGTTTGAGGATTGAGAATTGAGGATTGAGGATTGAGGATTGAAGATTGCGGATTGGGGACTGAGTGTTGAGGGTTGAGTGATGAGAATTGATGTTTGTGGATAGAGATTTGAAGATTGCAGATTGAGTATTGAGTATTGAAATGTGTGAATTGATGATATTCTATTGAGGACTGAGAATTGACGACTGATTGTTGAGGACTGATGTCTGAAGATTGAGGATTCAGGATTGTGGATTCAGGATTGAGGTTTGAGGACTGAGAATTGAGGACTGAGTATTGAGAATTGAGGACTGAGTATTGAGGATTGAGGATTGAAGATTGAGGATTGGGTATTGCGGATTGAACATTGAGGATTGAGGATTGAGGATTGAAGATTGAGGATTGGGTATTGAGGAATGAGGGTTGAGGATTGAGGTTTGAGGATTGAGGATTGCAGATTGAGTATTGGGGATTGAAGATTGAGGATTGAGGATTGAGGATTGAGGATCTAGGATCGGGTATTGATTATTGAGGATTGAAGGTTGAGGATTGAGGATTGAGGATTGAGAATTGAGAATTGATGATGAGGACTGAGGGTTGAGGATTGAGGATTGAGGATTGAGTATTGCAGATTGAGTATTGATGCCTGAGGATTGAGGATTGAGGATTGAGGATTGAGGATTGAGGATTGAAGTTTGAGTATTGGGGATTGAAGATTGAGGATTCAGGATTGAGGATTGAGGATGGAGAATGAGGACTGACGGTTGAGGATTGAGGTTTGAGGATTGAAGATTGAGTACTGGGGATTGGGGATTGAATATTGAGTATTAAGGGTTGAAGATTGGGGATTGAGGATCTAGAATTGGAGATTGATTATTGAGGATTGAAGATTGAGGATTGAGGATTGAGGATTGAGAATTGAGAATTGAGTATGAGAACTGAGGGTTGAGGATTGAGGTTTGAGGAATGAGGATTGAGGGTTGAGGATTGAGGATTGAGAATTGAGGATTGAAGATTGAGGATTGAGGATTGAGGATTGAGGATTGAGAATGGAGGATGAGGGCTGAGTGTTGAGGATTGCGGTTTGAGGTCTGAGGACTGAGGATTGAGGATTGAGAATTGAGGTTTGAGGATTGAGGATTGAAATTGAGGATTGGGTATTGATGATTGAAGAATGAGGATTGAGGAATTAGGATTGAGGATTGAGGATTGAGGATTGAAGATTGAGGAGTGGGTATTCAGGATTGAAGATTGGAGGATTGAGTATTGAGGATTGAGTATTGAGGATTGAAGATTGAGGATTGAGGATTGAGGATTGAGGATTGAGGATTGAGGATTGAGGATTGAGGGTTGAGTATTGAAGATTGAGTATTGATCACTGAGGATTGAGGATTGACGATTGAGGATTGAGGATTGAGAATTGAGAATTGATGATGAGGACTGAGGGTTGAGGATTGAGGATTGAGGATTGAGTATTGCAGATTGAGTATTGATGCCTGAGGATTGAGGATTGAGGATTGAGGATTGAGGATTGAGGATTGAAGTTTGAGTATTGGGGATTGAAGATTGAGGATTCAGGATTGAGGATTGAGGATGGAGAATGAGGACTGACGGTTGAGGATTGAGGTTTGAGGATTGAAGATTGAGGACTGAGGACTGAGGATTGAGGATTGAGGATTGAGCATTGAGGATTGAAGATTGAGTACTGGGGATTGGGGATTGAATATTGAGGATTAAGGGTTGAAGATTGGTGATTGAGGATCTAGAATTGGAGATTGATTATTGAGGATTGAAGATTGAGGATTGAGGATTGAGGATTGAGAATTGAGAATTGAGCATGAGAACTGAGGGTTGAGGATTGAGGTTTGAGGTATGAGGATTGAGGGTTGAGGATTGAGTATTGAGAATTGAGGGTTGAAGATTGAGGATTGAGGATTGAGGATTGAGGATTGAGAATGGAGGATGAGGGCTGAGTGTTGAGGATTGCGGTTTGAGGTCTGAGGACTGAGGATTGAGGATTGAGAATTGAGGATTGAGGATTGAGGATTGAAATTGAGGATTGGGTATTGATGATTGAAGAATGAGGATTGAGGAATTAGGATTGAGGATTGAGGATTGAGGATTGAAGATTGAGGAGTGGGTATTCAGGATTGAAGATTGAGAATTGAGTATTGAGGATTGAGTATTGAGGATTGAAGATTGAGGATTGAGGATTGAGGATTGAGGATTGAGGATTGAGGATTGAGGATTGAGGGTTGAGTATTGAAGATTGAGTATTGATCACTGAGGATTGAGGATTGAGGATTGAGGATTGAGGATTGAGGATTGAAGATTGAATATTGAGGATATAAGATTGAGGATTGATGATTGAGGATTGAGGATGGAGGATGAGGGCTGAGGGTAGAGGATTGAGGTTTGAGGACAGAGGACTGAGGATTGAGGATTGAGAATTGAGGACTGAGGATTGAGGATTGAAGATTGAGGATTGGGTATTGAGTATTGAAGAATGAGGATCGAGGATTGAGAATTGAGGATTGAGGATTGAAGATTGAGTATTGAGGATCGAAGATTGGGGATTAAGGATTCAAGATAGGGGATTGAGGATCTAGGATTGGAGGTTGATTATTGAGGATTGAAGATTGAGGATTGAGGATTGAGGATTGAGAATTGAGAATTGAGAATTGAGGATGAGGACTGAGGGTTGAGGATTGAGGTTTGAGGAATGAGGATTGAGGGTTGAGGATGGAGGATTGAGGATTGAGGATTGAGGATTGAGTATTGAAGATTGAGTATTGATGCCTGAGGATTGAGGATTGGGGTTTGAGGATTGAGGATTGAGGATTGAGGATTGAAGATTGAGGATTGAGAATTGAGTGTTGAGGATTGTGGTTTGAAGACTGAGGATTGAAGATTGAGGATTGAGGCTTGAGGACTGAGGATTGAGGATTGAAGATTGAGGATTGATGATTGAGGATGAGGGCTGAGAGTTGAGGATTGAGTTTTGAGGTCTGAGGACTGAGGATTGAGGATTGAGAATTGAGGATTGAGGATTGAGGATTGAAGATTGAGGATTGGGGACTGAGTGTTGAGGGTTGAGTGATGAGAATTGATGTTTGTGGATAGAGATTTGAAGATTGCAGATTGAGTATTGAGTATTGAAATGTGTGAATTGATGATATTCTATTGAGGACTGAGAATTGACGGCTGATTGTTGAGGACTGAGGACTGAAGATTGAGGATTCAGGATTGTGGATTCAGGATTGAGGTTTAAGGACTGAGAATTGAGGACTGAGGATTGAGGACTGAGGATTGAAGATTGAGGATTGGGTATTGCGGATTGAATATTGAGGATTGAGGATTGAGGATTGAGGATTGAGTGTTGAGGACTGAAGATTGAATATTGATGATTGAAGATTGAGGATTGAGGATTGAGGGTTGAGGATTAGAGGACGAGGACTGAGGGTTGAGTATTGATGTTTGAAGTCTGGGGATTGAGGATTGAGGACTGAGAATTGAGGATTGAGGATTGAGTATTGAAGATTGAGGATTGGGTTTTGAGGATTGAAGAATGAGGATTGAGGATTGAGGATTGAGGATTGAAGATTGAGTATTGAGGATTGAATATTGAGGATTGAGGATTGAGGGTTGTGGATTGAGGACGAGGACTGAGGGTTGAATATTGATGTTTGAGGTCTGAGGATTAAGGATTGAGGATTGAGAATTGAGGATTGAGGTTTGAGGATTGAAGATTGAGGATTGGGTATTGAGGAATGAGGATTGAGGATTGAGGTTTGAGGATTGAGGATTGCAGATTGAGTATTGAGGATTGAAGATTGAGGATTGAGGATTGAGGATTGAGGATCTAGGATCGGATATTGATTATTGAGGATTGAAGACTGAGGATTGAGGATTGAGGGTTGAGAATTGAGTATTGAGAATGAGGACTGAGGGTTGAGGGTTGAGGTTTGAGGAATGAGGATTGATGGTTGAGGATTGAGGATTGAGGATTGAGGATTGAGGATTGAGTATTGCAGATTGAGTATTGATGCCTGAGGATTGAGGATTGAGGATTGAGGATTGAGGATTGAGGATTGAAGATTGAGTATTGGGGATTGAAGATTGAGGATTGAGGATTGAGGATTGAGGATGGAGGATGAGGACTGACGGTTGAGGATTGAGGTTTGAGGATTGAAGATTGAGGACTGAGGACTGAGGATTGAGGATTGAGGATTGAGCATTGAGGATTGAAGATTGAGTACTGGGGATTGGGTATTGAATATTGAGGATTAAGGATTGAAGATTGGGGATTGAGGATCTAGAATTGGAGATTGATTATTGAGGATTGAAGATTGAGGATTGAGGATTGAGGATTGAGAATTGAGGATTGAGTATGAGAACTGAGGGTTGAGGATTGAGGCTTGAGGAATGAGGATTGAGGGTTGAGGATTGAGGATTGAGAATTGAGGATTGAAGATTGAGGATTGAGGATTGAGGATTGAGGATTGAGGATGGAGGATGAGGGCTGAGGGTTGAGGATTGCGGTTTGAGGTCTGATGACTGAGGATTGAGGATTGAGAACTGAGGATTGAGGATTGAGGATTGAAATTGAGGATTGGGTATTGATGATTGAGGATTGAGGATTGAGGATTGAAGATTGAGGATTGATGATTGAGTTTTGAGGACAGAGGACTGAGGATTGAGGATTGAGAATTGAGGATTGAGGATTGAGGATTGAAGATTGAGGATTGGGTATTGAGTATTGAAGAATGAGGATTGAGGATTGAGGATTGAGTATTGAGGATTGAAGATTGAGTATTGAGGATTGAAGATTGACGATTGAGGATTAAGGATTGAGGATTGAGGATTGAGGATTGAGGATTGAAGATTGAGTATTGAGGATTGAAGATTGACGATTGAGAATTAAGGATTGTAGATTGAGGATTAAGGATTGAAGATTGGGGATTGAGGATCTAGGATTGGAGGTTGATTATCGAGGATTGAAGATTGAGGATTGAGGATTGAGGATTGAGGATGGAGAATTGAGAATTGAGAATTGAGGATGAGGACTGAGGTTTGAGGATTGAGGTTTGAGGAATGAGGATTGAGGGTTGAGGATTGAGGATTGAGGATTGAGGATTGAGGATTGAGTATTGAAGATTGAGTACTGATGCCTGAGGATTGAGGATTGGGGTTTGAGGATTGAGGATTGAGGATTGAAGATTGAGGATTGAGAATTGAGTGTTGAGGATTGAGGTTTGAGGACTGAGGATTAGGGATTGAGGATTGAGGCTTGAGGATTGAGGATTGAGGATTGAAGATTGAGGATTGAGGATTGAGGATGAGGGCTGAGAGTTGAGGGTTGAGGTTTGAGGTCTGAGGACTGAGGATTGAGGATTGAGAAATGAGGATTGAGGATTGAGGGTTGAAGATTGAGGATTGGGGACTGAGTGTTGAGGGTTGAGTGATGAGAATTGATGTTTGTGGATAGAGATTTGAAGATTGCAGATTGAGTATTGAGTATTGAAATGTGTGAATTGATGATATTGTATTGAGGACTGAGAATTGACGACTGATTGTTGAGGACTGAGGTCTGAAGATTGAGGATTCAGGATTGTGGATTCAGGATTGTGGTTTGAGGACTGAGAATTCAGGACTGAGTATTGAGAATTGAGGACTGAGGATTGAGGATTGAGGATTGATGATTGAAGATTCATTATTGAGGATTGAAGGTTGAGGATTGAGGATTGAGGATTGAAGATTGAGGACTGAGTGTTGATGGTTTAGTGATGAGAATTGATATTTGTGGATTGAGATTTGAAGTGTGAAGAATGGGGATTGAGTATTGAAAACTGTGAATTGAGGATATTCTATTGAGGACTGAGGATTGACAATTGATTTAAGAGGACTGAGGGCTGAAGATTGAGGATTCAGGATTGAGGATTAGGGATTGAGGTTTGAGGACTGAGGATTGAGGGTTGAGGATTCAGGATTGAGGATTGACGCTTGAGGATTGAGGTTTGACGATTGAGGATTGAGTATTGAGGATTGAATATTGAGGATTGAGGATTGAGGATTGAGGATTGAGGATGAGGGCTGAGAGTTGAGGATTGAGGTTTGAGGTCTGAGGACTGAGGATTGAGGAATGAGAATTGAGGATTGAGGATTGAGGATTGAAGATTGAGGATTGGGGACTGAGTGTTGAGGGTTGAGTGATGAGAATTGATGTTTGTGGATAGAGATTTGAAGAGTGCAGATTGAGTATTGAGTATTGAAATGTGTGAATTGATGATATTCTATTGAGGACTGAGAATTGACAACTGATTGTTGAGGACTGAGGTCTGAAGATTCAGGATTCAGAATTGTGGATTCAGGATTGAGGTTTGAGGACTGAGAATTGAGGACTGAGTATTGCGAATTGAGGATTGAGGATTGAGGATTGATGATTGAAGATTGAGGATTGGGTATTGCGGATTGAACATTGAGGATTGAGGATTGAGGATTGAGGATTGAGAATTGAGGTCTGAAGATTGAATATTGATGATTGAAGATTGAGGATTGAGGATTGAGGATTGAGGATTGAGGATTGAGGATTGAGGATTGAAGATTGAATATTGATGATTGAATATTGAGGACTGAGGATTGAGGGTTGTGGATTGAGGACGAGGACTGAGGGTTGAATATTGATGTTTGAGGTCTGAGGATTAAGGATTGAGGATTGAGAATTGAGGATTGATGATTGAAGATTCATTATTGAGGATTGAAGGTTGAGGATTGAGGATTGAGGATTGAAGATTGAGGACTGAGTGTTGATGGTTTAGTGATGAGAATTGATATTTGTGGATTGAGATTTGAAGAGTGAAGAATGGGGATTGAGTATTGAAAACTGTGAATTGAGGATATTCTATTGAGGACTGAGGATTGACAATTGATTTAAGAGGACTGAGGGCTGAAGATTGAGGATTCAGGATTGAGGATTAGGGATTGAGGTTTGAGGACTGAGGATTGAGGGTTGAGGATTCAGGATTGAGGATTGACGCTTGAGGATTGAGGTTTGACGATTGAGGATTGAGTATTGAGGATTGAATATTGAGGATTGAGGATTGAGGATTGAGGATTGTGGATTGAGGATGAGGGCTGAGAGTTGAGGATTGAGGTTTGAGGTCTGAGGACTGAGGATTGAGGATTGGGAATTGAGGATTGAGGATTGAGGATTGAAGATTGAGGATTGGGGACTGAGTGTTGAGGGTTGAGTGATGAGAATTGATGTTTGTGGATAGAGATTTGAAGAGTGCAGATTGAGTATTGAGTATTGAAATGTGTGAATTGATGATATTCTATTGAGGACTGAGAATTGACGACTGATTGTTGAGGACTGAGGTCTGAAGATTCAGGATTCAGAATTGTGGATTCTGGATTGAGGTTTGAGGACTGAGAATTGAGGACTGAGTATTGAGAATTGAGGATTGAGGATTGAGGATTGATGATTGAAGATTGAGGATTGGGTATTGCGGATTGAACATTGAGGATTGAGGATTGAGGATTGAGAATTGAGGACTGAAGATTGAATATTGATGATTGAAGATTGAGGATTGAGGATTGCGGATTGAGGATTGAGGATTGAGGATTGAGGATTGAAGATTGAATATTGATGATTGAATATTGAGGACTGATGATTGACGGTTGTGGATTGAGGACGAGGACTGAGGGTTGAATATTGATGTTTGAGGTCTGAGGATTAAGGATTGAGGATTGAGAATTCAGGATTGATGATTGAGGATTGAAGATTGAGTATTGCGTATTGAGGAATGAGGATTGAGGATTGAGGTTTGAGGATTGAGGATTGCAGATTGAGTATTGAGGATTGAAGATTGAGGATTGAGGATTGAAGATTGAGGAATGAGGATTGAAGATTGAGTATTGAGAACTGAAGATTGAGGATAGAGGATTGAGTACTGAGGAGTGAGGATTGAGGATTGAGGATTGACGATTGAGGATTGAGGATTGAGGATTGAGGATTGCAGATTGAGTATTGAGGATTGAAGATTGAGGATTGAGGATTGAGGATTGAGGATCTAGGATCGGATATTGATTATTGAGGATTGAAGATTGAGGATTGAGAATTGAGGATTGAGAATTGAGAATTGAGGATGAGGACTGAGGGTTGAGGATTGAGGTTTGAGGAATGAGGATTGATGGTTGAGGATTGAGGATTCAGGATTGAGGATTGAGGATTGAGTATTGCAGATTGAGTATTGATACCTGAGGATTGAGGATTGAGGATTGAGGATTGAGGATTGATGATTGAGGATGGAGAATGAGGACTGACGGTTGAGGATTGAGGTTTGAGGATTGAAGATTGAGGACTGAGGACTGAGGATTGAGGATTGAGGATTGAGCATTGAGGAGTGAAGATTGAGGATGGAGGATGAGGGCTGAGTGTTGAGGATTGCGGTTTGAGGACTGAGGACTGAGGATTGAGGATTGAGAACTGAGGATTGAGGATTGAGTATTGAAATTGAGGATTGAGAATTGAGTGTTGAGGATTGAGGTTTGAGGACTGAGGATTAGGGATTGAGGATTGAGGCTTGAGGATTGAGGATTGAGGATTGAAGATTGAGGATTGAGGATTGAGGATGAGGGCTGAGAGTTGAGGGTTGAGGTTTGAGGTCTGAGGACTGAGGATTGAGGATTGAGAAATGAGGATTGAGGATTGAGGAATGAAGATTGAGGATTGGGGACTGAGTGTTGAGGGTTGAGTGATGAGAATTGATGTTTGTGGATAGAGATTTGAAGAGTGCAGATTGAGTATTGAGTATTGAAATGTGTGAATTGATGATATTCTATTGAGGACTGAGAATTGACAACTGATTGTTGAGGACTGAGGTCTGAAGATTCAGGATTCAGAATTGTGGATTCAGGATTGAGGTTTGAGGACTGAGAATTGAGGACTGAGTATTGAGAATTGAGGATTGAGGATTGAGGATTGATGATTGAAGATTGAGGATTGGGTATTGCGGATTGAACATTGAGGATTGAGGATTGAGGATTGAGGATTGAGAATTGAGGACTGAAGATTGAATATTGATGATTGAAGATTGAGGATTGAGGATTGAGGATTGAGGATTGAGGATTGAGGATTGAGGATTGAAGATTGAATATTGATGATTGAATATTGAGGACTGAGGATTGAGGGTTGTGGATTGAGGACGAGGACTGAGGGTTGAATATTGATGTTTGAGGTCTGAGGATTAAGGATTGAGGATTGAGAATTGAGGATTGATGATTGAGGATTGAAGATTGAGGATTGCGTATTGAGGAGTGAGGATTGAGGATTGAGGTTTGAGGATTGAGGATTGCAGATTGAGTATTGAGGATTGAAGATTGAGGATTGAGGATTGAAGATTGAGGAATGAGGATTGAAGATTGAGTATTGAGAACTGAAGATTGAGGATAGAGGATTGAGTACTGAGGAGTGAGGATTGAGGATTGAGGATTGACGATTGAGGATTGAGGATTGAGGATTGAGGATTGAGAATTGAGAATTGAGGATGATGACTGTGGGTTGGGGATTGAGTACTGAGGATTGAGGATTGAGGATTGAGGATTGAAGATTGAGGATTGATGATTGAGGATTGAGAATTGAGAATTGAGGATGAGGGCTGAGGGTTGAGGATTGAGGTTTGGGAAATGGGGATTGAGGATTGAGAATTGAGGATTGAGGATTGAGGATTGAGGATTGAGGATTGAGGATTGAGTATTGAAGATTGAGTATTGATCACTGAGGATTGAGGATTGAGGATTGAGGATTGAGGATTGAGGATTGAAGATTGAATATTGAAGATATAAGATTGAGCATTGATGATTGAGGGTTGAGGATGGAGGATGAGTGCTGAGGGTATAGGATTGAGGTTTGAGGACAGAGGACTGAGGATTGAGGATTGAGAATTGAGGATTGAGGATTGAGGATTGAAGATTGAGGGTTGAGGATTGAGGTTTGAGGAATGAGGATTGATGGTTGAGGATTGAGGATTGAGGATTGAGGATTGAGGATTGAGTATTGCAGATAGAGTATTGATGCCTGAGGATTGAGGATTGAGGATTGAGGTTTGAGGATTGAGGATTGAAGATTGAGTATTGGGGATTGAAGATTGAGGATTGAGGATTGAGGATTGAGGATGGAGAATGAGGACTGACGGTTGAGGATTGAGGTTTGAGGATTGAAGATTGAGGACTGAGGACTGAGGATTGAGGATTGAGGATTGAGCATTGAGGATTGAAGATTGAGTACTGGGGATTGGGTATTGAATATTGAGGATTAAGGATTGAAGATTGGGGATTGAGGATCTAGAATTGGAGATTGATTATTGAGGATTGAAGATTGAGGATTGAGGATTGAGGATTGAGTATTGAGAATTGAGTATGAGAACTGAGGGTTGAGGATTGAGGTTTGAGGAATGAGGATTGAGGGTTGAGGATTGAGGATTGAGAATTGAGGATTGAAGATTGAGGATTGAGGATTGAGGATTGAGGATTGAGGATGGAGGATGAGGGCTGAGGGTTGAGGATTGCGGTTTGAGGACTGATGACTGAGGATTGAGGATTGAGAACTGAGGATTGAGGATTGAGGATTGAAATTGAGGATTGGGTATTGATGATTGAGGATTGAGGATTGAGGATTGAAGATTGAGGATTGATGATTGAGTTTTGAGGACAGAGGACTGAGGATTGAGGATTGAGAATTGAGGATTGAGGATTGAGGATTGAAGATTGAGGATTGGGTATTGAGTATTGAAGAATGAGGATTGAGGATTGAGGATTGAGGATTGAGGATTGAAGATTGAGTATTGAGGATTGAAGATTGACGATTGAGGATTAAGGATTGAGGATTGAGGATTGAGGATTGAGGATTGAAGATTGAGTATTGAGGATTGAAGATTGACGATTGAGAATTAAGGATTGTAGATTGAGGATTAAGGATTGAAGATTGGGGATTGAGGATCTAGGATTGGAGGTTGATTATCGAAGATTGAAGATTGAGGATTGAGGATTGAGGATTGAGGATTGAGAATTGAGAATTGAGAATTGAGGATGAGGACTGAGGGTTGAGGATTGAGGTTTGAGGAATGAGGATTGAGGGTTGAGGATTGAGGATTGAGGATTGAGGATTGAGGATTGAGTATTGAAGATTGAGTACTGATGCCTGAGGATTGAGGATTGGGGTTTGAGGATTGAGGATTGAGGATTGAAGATTGAGGATTGAGAATTGAGTGTTGAGGATTGAGGTTTGAGGACTGAGGATTAGGGATTGAGGATTGAGGCTTGAGGATTGAGGATTGAAGATTGAGTATTGGGGATTGAAGATTGAGGATTGAGGATTGAGGATTGAGGATGGAGGATGAGGACTGACGGTTGAGGATTGAGGTTTGAGGATTGAAGATTGAGGACTGAGGACTGAGGATTGAGGATTGAGGATTGAGCATTGAGGATTGAAGATTGAGTACTGGGGATTGGGTATTGAATATTGAGGATTAAGGATTGAAGATTGGGGATTGAGGATCTAGAATTGGAGATTGATTATTGAGGATTGAAGATTGAGGATTGAGGATTGAGGATTGAGTATTGAGAATTGAGTATGAGAACTGAGGGTTGAGGATTGAGGTCTGAGGAATGAGGATTGAGGGTTGAGGATTGAGGATTGAGAATTGAGGATTGAAGATTGAGGATTGAGGATTGAGGATTGAGGATTGAGGATGGAGGATGAGGGCTGAGGGTTGAGGATTGCGGTTTGAGGACTGATGACTGAGGATTGAGGATTGAGAACTGAGGATTGAGGATTGAGGATTGAAATTGAGGATTGGGTATTGATGATTGAGGATTGAGGATTGAGGATTGAAGATTGAGGATTGATGATTGAGTTTTGAGGACAGAGGACTGAGGATTGAGGATTGAGAATTGAGGATTGAGGATTGAGGATTGAAGATTGAGGATTGGGTATTGAGTATTGAAGAATGAGGATTGAGGATTGAGGATTGAGGATTGAGGATTGAAGATTGAGTATTGAGGATTGAAGATTAACGATTGAGGATTAAGGATTGAGGATTGAGGATTGAGGATTGAGGATTGAAGATTGAGTATTGAGGATTGAAGATTGACGATTGAGAATTAAGGATTGTAGATTGAGTATTAAGGATTGAAGATTGGGGATTGAGGATCTAGGATTGGAGGTTGATTATCGAAGATTGAAGATTGAGGATTGAGGATTGAGGATTGAGGATTGAGAATTGAGAATTGAGAATTGAGAATTGAGGATGAGGACTGAGGGTTGAGGATTGAGGTTTGAGGAATGAGGATTGAGGGTTGAGGATTGAGGATTGAGGATTGAGGATTGAGGATTGAGTATTGAAGATTGAGTACTGATGCCTGAGGATTGAGGATTGGGGTTTGAGGATTGAGGATTGAGGATTGAAGATTGAGGATTGAGAATTGAGTGTTGAGGATTGAGGTTTGAGGACTGAGGATTAGGGATTGAGGATTGAGGCTTGAGGATTGAGGATTGAGGATTGAAGATTGAGGATTGAGGATTGAGGATGAGGGCTGAGAGTTGAGGGTTGAGGTTTGAGGTCTGAGGACTGAGGATTGAGGATTGAGAAATGAGGATTGAGGATTGAGGATTGAAGATTGAGGATTGGGGACTGAGTGTTGAGGGTTGAGTGATGAGAATTGATGTTTGTGGATAGAGATTTGAAGATTGCAGATTGAGTATTGAGTATTGAAATGTGTGAATTGATGATATTCTATTGAGGACTGAGAATTGACGACTGATTGTTGAGGACTGAGGTCTGAAGATTGAGGATTCAGGATTGTGGATTCAGGATTGTGGTTTGAGGACTGAGAATTCAGGACTGAGTATTGAGAATTGAGGACTGAGGATTGAGGATTGAGGATTGATGATTGAAGATTCATTATTGAGGATTGAAGGTTGAGGATTGAGGATTGAGGATTGAAGATTGAGGACTGAGTGTTGATGGTTTAGTGATGAGAATTGATATTTGTGGATTGAGATTTGAAGAGTGAAGAATGGGGATTGAGTATTGAAAACTGTGAATTGAGGATATTCTATTGAGGACTGAGGATTGACAATTGATTTAAGAGGACTGAGGGCTGAAGATTGAGGATTCAGGATTGAGGATTAGGGATTGAGGTTTGAGGACTGAGGATTGAGGGTTGAGGATTCAGGATTGAGGATTGACGCTTGAGGATTGAGGTTTGACGATTGAGGATTGAGTATTGAGGATTGAATATTGAGGATTGAGTATTGAGGATTGAGGATTGAGGATTGAGGATGAGGGCTGAGAGTTGAGGATTGAGGTTTGAGGTCTGAGGACTGAGGATTGAGGATTGGGAATTGAGGATTGAGGATTGAGGATTGAAGATTGAGGATTGGGGACTGAGTGTTGAGGGTTGAGTGATGAGAATTGATGTTTGTGGATAGAGATTTGAAGAGTGCAGATTGAGTATTGAGTATTGAAATGTGTGAATTGATGATATTCTATTGAGGACTGAGAATTGACGACTGATTGTTGAGGACTGAGGTCTGAAGATTCAGGATTCAGAATTGTGGATTCTGGATTGAGGTTTGAGGACTGAGAATTGAGGACTGAGTATTGAGAATTGAGGATTGAGGATTGAGGATTGATGATTGAAGATTGAGGATTGGGTATTGCGGATTGAACATTGAGGATTGAGGATTGAGGATTGAGAATTGAGGACTGAAGATTGAATATTGATGATTGAAGATTGAGGATTGAGGATTGCGGATTGAGGATTGAGGATTGAGGATTGAGGATTGAAGATTGAATATTGATGATTGAATATTGAGGACTGAGGATTGACGGTTGTGGATTGAGGACGAGGACTGAGGGTTGAATATTGATGTTTGAGGTCTGAGGATTAAGGATTGAGGATTGAGAATTGAGGATTGATGATTGAGGATTGAAGATTGAGTATTGCGTATTGAGGAATGAGGATTGAGGATTGAGGTTTGAGGATTGAGGATTGCAGATTGAGTATTGAGGATTGAAGATTGAGGATTGAGGATTGAAGATTGAGGAATGAGGATTGAAGATTGAGTATTGAGAACTGAAGATTGAGGATAGAGGATTGAGTACTGAGGAGTGAGGATTGAGGATTGAGGATTGACGATTGAGGATTGAGGATTGAGGATTGAGGATTGAGAATTGAGAATTGAGGATGATGACTGTGGGTTGAGGATTGAGTACTGAGGATTGAGGATTGAGGATTGAGGATTGAAGATTGAGGATTGATGATTAATGATTGAGAATTGAGAATTGAGGATGAGGGCTGAGGGTTGAGGATTGAGGTTTGGGAAATGGGGATTGAGGATTGAGAATTGAGGATTGAGGATTGAGGATTGAGGATTGAGGATTGAGGATTGAAGATTGAGGATTGGGTATTCAGGATTGAAGAATGAGGATTGAGGATTGAGGATTGAGGATTGAAGATTGAGTATTGAGGATTGAATATTGAGGATTGAGGATTGAGGGTTGTGGATTGAGGACGAGGACTGAGGGTTGAATATTGATGTTTGAGGTCTGAGGATTAAGGATTGAGGATTGAGAATTGAGGATTGAGGATTGAGGATTGAAGATTGAGGATTGGGTATTGAGGAATGAGGATTGAGGATTGAGGTTTGAGGATTGAGGATTGCAGATTGAGTATTGAGGATTGAAGATTGAGGATTGAGGATTGAGGATTGAGGATCTAGGATCGGATATTGATTATTGAGGATTGAAGATTGAGGATTGAGAATTGAGGATTGAGAATTGAGAATTGAGGATGAGGACTGAGGGTTGAGGATTGAGGTTTGAGGAATGAGGATTGATGGTTGAGGATTGAGGATTCAGGATTGAGGATTGAGGATTGAGTATTGCAGATTGAGTATTGATACCTGAGGATTGAGGATTGAGGATTGAGGATTGAGGATTGATGATTGAGGATGGAGAATGAGGACTGACGGTTGAGGATTGAGGTTTGAGGATTGAAGATTGAGGACTGAGGACTGAGGATTGAGGATTGAGGATTGAGGATTGAGGAATGAGGACTGAAGATTGAATATTGATGATTGAAGATTGAGGATTGAGGATTGAGGGTTGTGGATTGAGGACGAGGACTGAGGGCTGAGTATTGATGTTTGAGGTCTGGGGATTGAGGATTCAGGGTTGTGGATTCAGGATTGAGGTTTGAGGACTGAGAATTGAGGACTGAGTATTGAGAATTGAGGACTGAGGATTGAGGATTGAGGATTGAAGATTGAGGATTGGTTATTGAGGATTGAAGAATGAGGATTGAGGATTGAGGTTTGAGGATTGAGGATTGAAGATTGAGTATTGATGATTGAATATTGAGGATTGAGGATTGAGGTTTGAGGATTGAGGATGAAGACTGAGGGTTGAGGATTGAGGTTTGAGGAACGAGGATTGAGGATTGAGGATTGAGGACTAAGGATTGACGATTGAGTATTGAAGATTGAGGATTGATGACTGACGATTGACGACTGAGAATTGAGGATTGAGGATGATGATTGAAGATTGAGTATTGAGGATTGAATATTGAGGATTGAGGATTGAGGATTGAGGATTGAGGATTGAGGATTGAAGATTGAGTATTGAGTATTGAAGGTTGAGGATTCTGGATTGAGGATTAAGGATTGAGGATTAAATATTGAGGATTGGGTATTTAGGATTGAAGAATGAGGATTGTGGATTGAGGTTTGAGGATTGAGGATTGAAGATTGAGTATTGATGATTGAATATTAAAGATTGAGGATTGAGGTTTGAGGATTGAGGATGACGACTGAGGGTTGAGGTTTGAGGTTTGAGGAACGAGGATTGAGGATTGAGGATTGAGGATTAAGCATTGACGATTGAGTATTGAAGATCGAGAATTGATGACTGAGGATTGACGACTGAGAATTGAGTATTGAGGATTGATGATTGAAGATTGAGTATTGAGGATTGAATATTGAGGATTGAGGATTGAGGATTGAGGATTGAGTATTGATAATTGAATATTGAGGATTGAGGATTGAGGTTTGAGGATTGAGGACGAGGACTGACGGTAGAGGAATTAGGTTTGAGGATTGAGGATTGAGGACTGAGGATTGAGGATGAGTGCTAAGGGTCGGGGATTGAGGTTCGACGACTGAGGACTGAGGATTGAGGACTGAGAATTGAGGATTGATGTTTGAGGATTGAAGATAGAGGATTGGGTATTGAGGATTGAAGAATGAGGATTGATTATTGAGGATTGAGGATTGAGGATTGAGGATTGAGGATTGAGGATTGAAGATTAGTGTTGAGGATTGAAGATTGAGGATTGAGGATTGAGGATTGAGGATTGGGGATTGAAGATTGAGTATTGAGGATTGAAGATTGAGGACTGAGTATTGAGGATTGAGGATTCAGGGTTGAAGATTGAGGATTGAGGATTGAGGATTGAGGATTGAGGATTGAGGATTGAAGATTGAATATTGATGATTGAATATTGAGGACTGAGGATTGAGGGTTGTGGATTGAGGACGAGGACTGAGCGTTGAATATTGATGTTTGAGTTCTGAGGATTAAGGATTGAGGATTGAGAATTGAGGATTGAGGATTGAGGATTGGAAATTGAGGATTGGGTATTTAGGATTGAAGAATGACGATTGAGGATTGAGGATTGAGGATTGAGGATTGAGAATTGAGAATTGAGAATTGAGGATGAGGACTGAGGGTTGAGGATCGAGGTTTGAGGAATGAGGATTGAGGGTTGAGGATTGAGGATTGAGGATTGAGGTTTGAGGATTGAGGATTGCAGATTGAGTATTGAGGATTGAAGATTGAGGATTGAGGATTGAGGATTGAGGATCTAGGATCGGATATTGATTATTGAGGATTGAAGATTGAGGATTGAGGATTGAGGATTGAGAATTGAGAATTGAGGATGAGGACTGAGGGTTGAGGATTGAGGTTTGAGGAATGAGGATTGATGGTTGAGGATTGAGGATTCAGGATTGAGGATTGAGGATTGAGTATTGCAGATTGAGTATTGATACCTGAGGATTGAGGATTGAGGATTGAGGATTGAGGATTGAGGATTGAAGATTGAGTATTGGGGATTGAAGATTGAGGATTGAGGATTGAGGATTGAGGATGGAGAATGAGGACTGACGGTTGAGGATTGAGGTTTGAGGATTGAAGATTGAGGACTGAGGACTGAGGATTGAGGATTGAGGATTGAGCATTGAGGATTGAAGATTGAGTACTGGGGATTGGGTATTGAATATTGAGGATTAAGGATTGAAGATTGGGGATCGAGGATCTAGAATTGGAGATTGATTATTGAGGATTGAAGATTGAGGATTGAGGATTGAGGATTGAGAATTGAGAATTGAGTATGAGAACTGAGGGTTGAGGATTGAGGTTTGAGGAGTGAGGATTGAGGGTTGAGGATTGAGGATTGAGAATTGAGGATTGAAGATTGAGGATTGAGGATTGAGGATTGAGGATTGAGGATGGAGGATGAGGGCTGAGGGTTGAGGATTGCGGTTTGAGGACTGAGGACTGAGGATTGAGGATTGAGAACTGAGGATTGAGGATTGAGGATTGAAATTGAGGATTGGGTATTGATGATTGAGGATTGAGGATTGAGGATTGAAGATTGAGGATTGATGATTGAGGATTGAGAATTGAGAATTGAGGATGAGGGCTGAGGGTTGAGGATTGAGGTTTGGGAAATGGGGATTGAGGATTGAGAATTGAGGATTGAGGATTGAGGATTGAGGAGTGAGGATTGAGGATTGAGTATTGAAGATTGAGTATTGATCACTGAGGATTGAGGATTGAGGATTCAGGACTGAGGACTGAGGATTGAGGATTGAGAACTGAGGATTGAGGATTGAGGATTGAAATTGAGGATTGGGTATTGATAATTGAGGATTGAGGATTGAGTATTGAAGATTGAGTAATGATCACTGAGGATTGAGGATTGAGGATTGAGGATTGAATATTGAAGATATAAGATTGAGCATTGATGGTTGAGGATTGAGGATTGAAGATTGAATATTGATGATTGAATATTGAGGACTGAGGATTGAGGGTTGTGGATTGAGGACGAGGACTGAGCGTTGAATATTGATGTTTGAGTTCTGCGGATTAAGGATTGAGGATTGAGAATTGAGGATTGAGGATTGGGGATTGGAAATTGAGGATTGGGTATTTAGGATTGAAGATTGAGTATTGAGGATTGAAGATTGACGATTGAGGATTAAGGATTGAGGATTGAGGATTGAGGATTGAGGATTGAAGATTGAGTATTGAGGATTGAAGATTGACGATTGAGAATTGAGGATTGTAGATTGAGGTTTAAGGATTGAAGATTGGGGATTGAGGATCTAGGATTTGAGGTTGATTATTGAGGATTGAAAATTGAGGATTGAGGATTGAGGATTGAGGATTGAGAATTGAGAATTGAGAATTGAGGATGAGGACTGAGGGTTGAGGATTGAGGTTTGAGGAATGAGGATTGAGGGTTGAGGATTGAGGATTGAGGATTGAGGATTGAGGATTGAGTATTGAAGATTGAGTATTGATGCCTGAGGATTGAGGATTGGGCTTTGAGGATTGAGGATTGAGGATTGAAGATTGAGGATTGAGAATTGAGTGTTGAGGATTGAGGTTTGAGGACTGAGGATTAGGGATTGAGGATTGAGGCTTGAGGATTGAGGATTGAGGATTGAAGATTGAGGATTGAGGATTGAGGATGAGGGCTGAGAGTTGAGGGTTGAGGTTTGAGGTCTGAGGACTGAGGATTGAGGATTGAGAAATGAGGATTGAGGATTGAGGATTGAAGATTGAGGATTGGGGACTGAGTGTTGAGGGTTGAGTGATGAGAATTGATGTTTGTGGATAGAGATTTGAAGATTGCAGATTGAGTATTGAGTATTGAAATGTGTGAATTGATGATATTCTATTGAGGACTGAGAATTGACGACTGATTGTTGAGGACTGAGGTCTGAAGATTGAGGATTCAGGATTGTGGATTCAGGATTGAGGTTTGAGGACTGAGAATTCAGGACTGAGTATTGAGAATTGAGGACTGAGGATTGAGGATTGAGGATTGAAGATTGAGGATTGGGTATTGCGGATTGAACATTGAGGATTGAGGGTTGAGGATTGAGGATTGAGGATTGAGGACTGAAGATTGAATATTGATGATTGAAGGTTGAGGATTGAGGATTGAGGGTTGAGGATTGAGGACGAGGACTGAGGGTTGAGTATTGATGTTTGAGGTCTGGGGATTGAGGATTGAGGACTGAGAATTGAGGATTGAGGATTGAGTATTGAAGATTGAGGATTGGGTATTCAGGATTGAAGAATGAGGATTGAGGATTGAGGATTGAGGATTGAAGATTGAGTATTGAGGATTGAATATTGAGGATTGCGGATTGAGGGTTGTGGATTGAGGACGAGGACTGAGGGTTGAATATTGATGTTTGAGGTCTGAGGATTAAGGTTTGAGGATTGAGAATTGAGGATTGAGGATCGGATATTGATTATTGAGGATTGAAGATTGAGGATTGAGGATTGAGGATTGAGAATTGAGAATTGAGGATGAGGACTGAGGGTTGAGGATTGAGGTTTGAGGAATGAGGATTGATGGTTGAGGATTGAGGATTCAGGATTGAGGATTGAGGATTGAGTATTGCAGATTGAGTATTGATACCTGAGGATTGAGGATTGAGGATTGAGGATTGAGGATTGAGGATTGAAGATTGAGTATTGGGGATTGAAGATTGAGGATTGAGAATTGAGAATTGAGTATGAGAACTGAGGGTTGAGGATTGAGGTTTGAGGAGTGAGGATTGAGGGTTGAGGATTGAGGATTGAGAATTGAGGATTGAAGATTGAGGATTGAGGATTGAGGATTGAGGATTGAGGATGGAGGATGAGGGCTGAGGGTTGAGGATTGCGGTTTGAGGACTGAGGACTGAGGATTGAGGATTGAGAACTGAGGATTGAGGATTGAGGATTGAAATTGAGGATTGGGTATTGATGATTGAGGATTGAGGATTGAGGATTGAAGATTGAGGATTGATGATTGAGGATTGAGAATTGAGAATTGAGGATGAGGGCTGAGGGTTGAGGATTGAGGTTTGGGAAATGGGGATTGAGGATTGAGAATTGAGGATTGAGGATTGAGGATTGAGGAGTGAGGATTGAGGATTGAGTATTGAAGATTGAGTATTGATCACTGAGGATTGAGGATTGAGGATTCAGGACTGAGGACTGAGGATTGAGGATTGAGAACTGAGGATTGAGGATTGAGGATTGAAATTGAGGATTGGGTATTGATAATTGAGGATTGAGGATTGAGTATTGAAGATTGAGTATTGATCACTGAGGATTGAGGATTGAGGATTGAGGATTGAATATTGAAGATATAAGATTGAGCATTGATGATTGAGGATTGAGGATTGAAGATTGAATATTGATGATTGAATATTGAGGACTGAGGATTGAGGGTTGTGGATTCAGGACGAGGACTGAGCGTTGAATATTGATGTTTGAGTTCTGCGGATTAAGGATTGAGGATTGAGAATTGAGGATTGAGGATTGGGGATTGGAAATTGAGGATTGAGGATTGAGGATTGAAGATTGAGGATTGGGGACTGAGTGTTGAGGGTTGAGTGATGAGAATTGATGTTTGTGGATAGAGATTTGAAGATTGCAGATTGAGTATTGAGTATTGAAATGTGTGAATTGATGATATTCTATTGAGGACTGAGAATTGACGACTGATTGTTGAGGACTGAGGTCTGAAGATTGAGGATTCAGGATTGTGGATTCAGGATTGAGGTTTGAGGACTGAGAATTCAGGACTGAGTATTGAGAATTGAGGACTGAGGATTGAGGATTGAGGATTGAAGATTGAGGATTGGGTATTGCGGATTGAACATTGAGGATTGAGGGTTGAGGATTGAGGATTGAGGATTGAGGACTGAAGATTGAATATTGATGATTGAAGGTTGAGGATTGAGGATTGAGGGTTGAGGATTGAGGACGAGGACTGAGGGTTGAGTATTGATGTTTGAGGTCTGGGGATTGAGGATTGAGGACTGAGAATTGAGGATTGAGGATTGAGTATTGAAGATTGAGGATTGGGTATTCAGGATTGAAGAATGAGGATTGAGGATTGAGGATTGAGGATTGAAGATTGAGTATTGAGGATTGAATATTGAGGATTGCGGATTGAGGGTTGTGGATTGAGGACGAGGACTGAGGGTTGAATATTGATGTTTGAGGTCTGAGGATTAAGGATTGAGGATTGAGAATTGAGGATTGAGGATTGAGGATTGAAGATTGAGGATTGGGTATTGAGGAATGAGGATTGAGGATTGAGGTTTGAGGATTGAGGATTGCAGATTGAGTATTGAGGATTGAAGATTGAGGATTGAGGATTGAGGATTGAGGATCTAGGATCGGATATTGATTATTGTGGATTGAAGATTGAGGATTGAGGATTGAGGATTGAGAATTGAGAATTGAGGATGAGGACTGAGGGTTGAGGATTGAGGTTTGAGGAATGAGGATTGATGGTTGAGGATTGAGGATTCAGGATTGAGGATTGAGGATTGAGTATTGCAGATTGAGTATTGATACCTGAGGATTGAGGATTGAGGATTGAGGATTGAGGATTGAGGATTGAAGATTGAGTATTGGGGATTGAAGATTGAGGATTGAGGATTGAGGATTGAGGATGGAGAATGAGGACTGACGGTTGAGGATTGAGGTTTGAGGATTGAAGATTGAGGACTGAGGACTGAGGATTGAGGATTGAGGATTGAGCATTGAGGATTGAAGATTGAGTACTGGGGATTGGGTATTGAATATTGAGGATTAAGGATTGAAGATTGGGGATTGAGGATCTAGAATTGGAGATTGATTATTGAGGATTGAAGATTGAGGATTGAGGATTGAGGATTGAGAATTGAGAATTGAGTATGAGAACTGAGGGTTGAGGATTGAGGTTTGAGGAATGAGGATTGAGGGTTGAGGTTTGAGGATTGAGAATTGAGGATTGAAGATTGAGGATTGAGGATTGAGGATTGAGGATTGAGGATGGAGGATGAGGGCTGAGGGTTGAGGATTGCGGTTTGAGGACTGAGGACTGAGGATTGAGGAATGAGAACTGAGGATTGAGGATTGAGGATTGAAATTGAGGATTGGGTATTGATGATTGAGGATTGAGGATTGAGGATTGAAGATTGAGGATTGATGATTGAGGATTGAGAATTGAGAATTGAGGATGAGGGCTGAGGGTTGAGGATTGAGGTTTGGGAAATGGGGATTGAGGATTGAGAATTGAGGATTGAGGATTGAGGATTGAGGAGTGAGGATTGAGGATTGAGTATTGAAGATTGAGTATTGATCACTGAGGATTGAGGATTGAGGATTCAGGACTGAGGACTGAGGATTGAGGATTGAGAACTGAGGATTGAGGATTGAGGATTGAAATTGAGGATTGGGTATTGATGATTGAGGATTGAGGATTGAGTATTGAAGATTGAGTATTGATCACTGAGGATTGAGAATTGAGGATTGAGGATTGAGGATTGAGGATTGAGGATTGAATATTGAAGATATAAGATTGAGCATTGATGATTGAGGATTGAGGATTGAAGATTGAATATTGATGATTGAATATTGAGGACTGAGGATTGAGGGTTGTGGATTGAGGACGAGGACTGAGCGTTGAATATTGATGTTTGAGTTCTGAGGATTAAGGATTGAGGATTGAGAATTGAGGATTGAGGATTGGGGATTGGAAATTGAGGATTGGGTATTTAGGATTGAAGATTGAGTATTGAGGATTGAAGATTGACGATTGAGGATTGGGTATTGCGGATTGAACATTGAGGATTGAGGATTGATGATTGAAGATTCATTATTGAGGATTGAAGGTTGAGGATTGAGGATTGAGGATTGAAGATTGAGGACTGAGTGTTGATGGTTTAGTGATGAGAATTGATATTTGTAGATTGAGGTTTGAAGCGTGAAGAATGTGGATTGAGTATTGAAAACTGTGAATTGAGGATATTCTATTGAGGACTGAGGATTGACAATTGATTTAAGAGGACTGAGGGCTGAAGATTGAGGATTCAGGACTGAGGATTAGGGATTGAGGTTTGAGGACTGAGGATTGAGGGTTGAGGATTCAGGATTGAGGATTGACGCTTGAGGATTGAGGTTTGACGATTGAGGATTGAGTATTGAGGATTGAATATTGAGGATTGAGGATTGAGGATTGAGGATTGAGGATAAGGGCTGAGAGTTGAGGATTGAGGTTTGAGGTCTGAGGACTGAGGATTGAGGATTGAGAATTGACGATTGAGGATTGAGGATTGAAGATTGAGGATTGGGGACTGAGTGTTGAGGGTTGAGTGATGAGAATTGATGTTTGTGGATAGAGATTTGAAGAGTGCAGATTGAGTATTGAGTATTGAAATGTGTGAATTGATGATATTCTATTGAGGACTGAGAATTGACGACTGATTGTTGAGGACTGAGGTCTGAAGATTCAGGATTCAGAATTGTGGATTCAGGATTGAGGTTTGAGGACTGAGAATTGAGGACTGAGTTTTGAGAATTGAGGATTGAGGATTGAGGATTGATGATTGAAGATTGAGGATTGGGTATTGCGGATTGAACATTGAGGATTGAGGATTGAGGATTGAGGATTGAGAATTGAGGACTGAAGATTGAATATTGATGATTGAAGATTGAGGATTGAGGATTGAGGATTGAGGATTGAGGATTGAGGATTGAGGATTGAAGATTGAATATTGATGATTGAATATTGAGGACTGAGGATTGAGGGTTGTGGATTGAGGACGAGGACTGAGGGTTGAATATTGATGTTTGAGTTCTGAGGATTAAGGATTGAGGATTGAGAATTGAGGATTGAGGATTGAGGATTGAAGATTGAGGATTGGGTATTGAGGAATGAGGATTGAGGATTGAGGTTTGAGGATTGAGGATTGCAGATTGAGTATTGAGGATTGAAGATTGAGAATTGAGGATTGAGGATTGAGGATCTAGGATCGGATATTGATTATTGAGGATTGAAGATTGAGGATTGAGGATTGAGGATTGAGGATTGAGAATTGAGAATTGAGGACGAGGACTGAGGGTTGAGGATTGAGGATTGAGGATTGAGGATTGAAGATTGAGTATTGGGGATTGAAGATTGAGGATTGAGAATTGAGAATTGAGTATGAGAACTGAGGGTTGAGGATTGAGGTTTGAGGAGTGAGGATTGAGGGTTGAGGATTGAGGATTGAGAATTGAGGATTGAAGATTGAGGATTGAGGATTGAGGATTGAGGATTGAGGATGGAGGATGAGGGCTGAGGGTTGAGGATTGCGGTTTGAGGACTGAGGACTGAGGATTGAGGATTGAGAACTGAGGATTGAGGATTGAGGATTGAAATTGAGGATTGGGTATTGATGATTGAGGATTGAGGATTGAGGATTGAAGATTGAGGATTGATGATTGAGGATTGAGAATTGAGAATTGAGGATGAGGGCTGAGGGTTGAGGATTGAGGTTTGGGAAATGGGGATTGAGGATTGAGAATTGAGGATTGAGGATTGAGGATTGAGGAGTGAGGATTGAGGATTGAGTATTGAAGATTGAGTATTGATCACTGAGGATTGAGGATTGAGGATTCAGGACTGAGGACTGAGGATTGAGGATTGAGAACTGAGGATTGAGGATTGAGGATTGAAATTGAGGATTGGGTATTGATAATTGAGGATTGAGGATTGAGTATTGAAGATTGAGTATTGATCACTGAGGATTGAGGATTGAGGATTGAGGATTGAATATTGAAGATATAAGATTGAGCATTGATGATTGAGGATTGAGGATTGAAGATTGAATATTGATGATTGAATATTGAGGACTGAGGATTGAGGGTTGTGGATTGAGGACGAGGACTGAGCGTTGAATATTGATGTTTGAGTTCTGCGGATTAAGGATTGAGGATTGAGAATTGAGGATTGAGGATTGGGGATTGGAAATTGAGGATTGGGTATTTAGGATTGAAGATTGAGTATTGAGGATTGAAGATTGACGATTGAGGATTAAGGATTGAGGATTGAGGATTGAGGATTGAGGATTGAAGATTGAGTATTGAGGATTGAAGATTGACGATTGAGAATTGAGGATTGTAGATTGAGGTTTAAGGATTGAAGATTGGGGATTGAGGATCTAGGATTTGAGGTTGATTATTGAGGATTGAAAATTGAGGATTGAGGATTGAGGATTGAGGATTGAGAATTGAGAATTGAGAATTGAGGATGAGGACTGAGGGTTGAGGATTGAGGTTTGAGGAATGAGGATTGAGGGTTGAGGATTGAGGATTGAGGATTGAGGATTGAGGATTGAGTATTGAAGATTGAGTATTGATGCCTGAGGATTGAGGATTGGGCTTTGAGGATTGAGGATTGAGGATTGAAGATTGAGGATTGAGAATTGAGTGTTGAGGATTGAGGTTTGAGGACTGAGGATTAGGGATTGAGGATTGAGGCTTGAGGATTGAGGATTGAGGATTGAAGATTGAGGATTGAGGATTGAGGATGAGGGCTGAGAGTTGAGGGTTGAGGTTTGAGGTCTGAGGACTGAGGATTGAGGATTGAGAAATGAGGATTGAGGATTGAGGATTGAAGATTGAGGATTGGGGACTGAGTGTTGAGGGTTGAGTGATGAGAATTGATGTTTGTGGATAGAGATTTGAAGATTGCAGATTGAGTATTGAGTATTGAAATGTGTGAATTGATGATATTCTATTGAGGACTGAGAATTGACGACTGATTGTTGAGGACTGAGGTCTGAAGATTGAGGATTCAGGATTGTGGATTCAGGATTGAGGTTTGAGGACTGAGAATTCAGGACTGAGTATTGAGAATTGAGGACTGAGGATTGAGGATTGAGGATTGAAGATTGAGGATTGGGTATTGCGGATTGAACATTGAGGATTGAGGGTTGAGGATTGAGGATTGAGGATTGAGGACTGAAGATTGAATATTGATGATTGAAGGTTGAGGATTGAGGATTGAGGGTTGAGGATTGAGGACGAGGACTGAGGGTTGAGTATTGATGTTTGAGGTCTGGGGATTGAGGATTGAGGACTGAGAATTGAGGATTGAGGATTGAGTATTGAAGATTGAGGATTGGGTATTCAGGATTGAAGAATGAGGATTGAGGATTGAGGATTGAGGATTGAAGATTGAGTATTGAGGATTGAATATTGAGGATTGCGGATTGAGGGTTGTGGATTGAGGACGAGGACTGAGGGTTGAATATTGATGTTTGAGGTCTGAGGATTAAGGATTGAGGATTGAGAATTGAGGATTGAGGATTGAGGATTGAAGATTGAGGATTGGGTATTGAGGAATGAGGATTGAGGATTGAGGTTTGAGGATTGAGGATTGCAGATTGAGTATTGAGGATTGAAGATTGAGGATTGAGGATTGAGGATTGAGGATCTAGGATCGGATATTGATTATTGAGGATTGAAGATTGAGGATTGAGGATTGAGGATTGAGAATTGAGAATTGAGGATGAGGACTGAGGGTTGAGGATTGAGGTTTGAGGAATGAGGATTGATGGTTGAGGATTGAGGATCCAGGATTGAGGATTGAGGATTGAGTATTGCAGATTGAGTATTGATACCTGAGGATTGAGGATTGAGGATTGAGGATTGAGGATTGAGGATTGAAGATTGAGTATTGGGGATTGAAGATTGAGGATTGAGGATTGAGGATTGAGGATGGAGAATGAGGACTGACGGTTGAGGATTGAGGTTTGAGGATTGAAGATTGAGGACTGAGGACTGAGGATTGAGGATTGAGGATTGAGCATTGAGGATTGAAGATTGAGTACTGGGGATTGGGTATTGAATATTGAGGATTAAGGATTGAAGATTGGGGATTGAGGATCTAGAATTGGAGATTGATTATTGAGGATTGAAGATTGAGGATTGAGGATTGAGGATTGAGAATTGAGAATTGAGTATAAGAACTGAGGGTTGAGGATTGAGGTTTGAGGAGTGAGGATTGAGGGTTGAGGATTGAGGATTGAGAATTGAGGATTGAGGATTGAGGATTGAGTATTGAAGATTGAGTATTGATCACTGAGGATTGAGGATTGAGGATTGAGGATTGAGGATTGAGGATTGAGGATTGAATATTGAAGATATAAGATTGAGCATTGATGATTGAGGATTGAGGATTGAAGATTGAATATTGATGATTGAATATTGAGGACTGAGGATTGAGGGTTGTGGATTGAGGACGAGGACTGAGCGTTGAATATTGATGTTTGAGTTCTGAGGATTAAGGATTGAGGATTGAGAATTGAGGATTGAGGATTGGGGATTGGAAATTGAGGATTGGGTATTTAGGATTGAAGATTGAGTATTGAGGATTGAAGATTGACGATTGAGGATTAAGGATTGAGGATTGAGGATTGAGGATTGAGGATTGAAGATTGAGTATTGAGGATTGAAGATTGACGATTGAGAATTGAGGATTGTAGATTGAGGTTTAAGGATTGAAGATTGGGGATTGAGGATCTAGGATTTGAGGTTGATTATTGAGGATTGAAAATTGAGGATTGAGGATTGAGGATTGAGGATTGAGAATTGAGAATTGAGAATTGAGGATGAGGACTGAGGGTTGAGGATTGAGGTTTGAGGAATGAGGATTGAGGGTTGAGGATTGAGGATTGAGGATTGAGGATTGATGATTGAGTATTGAAGATTGAGTATTGATGCCTGAGGATTGAGGATTGGGCTTTGAGGATTGAGGATTGAGGATTGAAGATTGAGGATTGAGAATTGAGTGTTGAGGATTGAGGTTTGAGGACTGAGGATTAGGGATTGAGGATTGAGGCTTGAGGATTGAGGATTGAGGATTGAAGATTGAGGATTGAGGATTGAGGATGAGGGCTGAGAGTTGAGGGTTGAGGTTTGAGGTCTGAGGACTGAGGATTGAGGATTGAGAAATGAGGATTGAGGATTGAGGATTGAAGATTGAGGATTGGGGACTGAGTGTTGAGGGTTGAGTGATGAGAATTGATGTTTGTGGATAGAGATTTGAAGATTGCAGATTGAGTATTGAGTATTGAAATGTGTGAATTGATGATATTCTATTGAGGACTGAGAATTGACGACTGATTGTTGAGGACTGAGGTCTGAAGATTGAGGATTCAGGATTGTGGATTCAGGATTGAGGTTTGAGGACTGAGAATTCAGGACTGAGTATTGAGAATTGAGGACTGAGGATTGAGGATTGAGGATTGAAGATTGAGGATTGGGTATTGCGGATTGAACATTGAGGATTGAGGGTTGAGGATTGAGGATTGAGGATTGAGGACTGAAGATTGAATATTGATGATTGAAGGTTGAGGATTGAGGATTGAGGGTTGAGGATTGAGGACGAGGACTGAGGGCTGAGTATTGATGTTTGAGGTCTGGGGATTGAGGATTGAGGATTGAGAATTGAGGATTGAGGATTGAGGATTGAAGATTGAGGATTGGGTATTGAGGATTGAAGAATGAGGATTGAGGATTGAGGATTGAGGATTGAAGATTGAGTATTGAGGATTGAAGATTGAGGATTGAGGATAGAGGATTGAAGATGGAGGATGAGGGCTGAGAGTTGGGGTTTGAGGTTTGAGTATTGAATCCTGAGAATTCAGGATATTCTATTGAGTATTGAGAATTGATGGTTGATGGTTGAGTATTGAGCATTGGGGTTGAGGATTGAGTGTTGAAGATTGAGGATTGATGATTGAGGATTGAGGATTGAGGATTGAGGATTGAGTATTGAGTATTGAAGATTCAGGATTGATGATAGAGGATTGAGGATTGAGCGCTGAGGTTTGAGGACTGAGGACTGAGTATTGAGAATTGAGGATTGAGGATTGAGGACTGAGGATTGAAGATTGAGGATTGGGGACTGAGGATTGAATATTCAGGATTGAGGATTGAGGATTGAGGATTGAGGATTGAGGATTGATGATTGAAGATTCATTATTGAGGATTGAAGGTTGAGGATTGAGGATTGAGGATTGAAGATTGAGGACTGAGTGTTGATGGTTTAGTGATGAGAATTGATATTTGTAGATTGAGATTTGAAGAGTGAAGAATGTGGATTGAGTATTGAAAACTGTGAATTGAGGATATTCTATTGAGGACTGAGGATTGACAATTGATTTAAGAGGACTGAGGGCTGAAGATTGAGGATTCAGGATTGAGGATTAGGGATTGAGGTTTGAGGACTGAGGATTGAGGGTTGAGGATTCAGGATTGAGGATTGACGCTTGAGGATTGAGGTTTGACGATTGAGGATTGAGTATTGAGGATTGAATATTGAGGATTGAGGATTGAGGATTGAGGATTGAGGATGAGGGCTGAGAGTTGAGGATTGAGGTTTGAGGTCTGAGGACTGAGGATTGAGGATTGAGAATTGACGATTGAGGATTGAGGATTGAAGATTGAGGATTGGGGACTGAGTGTTGAGGGTTGAGTGATGAGAATTGATGTTTGTGGATAGAGATTTGAAGAGTGCAGATTGAGTATTGAGTATTGAAATGTGTGAATTGATGATATTCTATTGAGGACTGAGAATTGACGACTGATTGTTGAGGACTGAGGTCTGAAGATTCAGGATTCAGAATTGTGGATTCAGGATTGAGGTTTGAGGACTGAGAATTGAGGACTGAGTTTTGAGAATTGAGGATTGAGGATTGAGGATTGATGATTGAAGATTGAGGATTGGGTATTGCGGATTGAACATTGAGGATTGAGGATTGAGGATTGAGGATTGAGAATTGAGGACTGAAGATTGAATATTGATGATTGAAGATTGAGGATTGAGGATTGAGGATTGAGGATTGAGGATTGCGGATTGAGGATTGAAGATTGAATATTGATGATTGAATATTGAGGACTGAGGATTGAGGGTTGTGGATTGAGGACGAGGACTGAGGGTTGAATATTGATGTTTGAGGTCTGAGGATTAAGGATTGAGGATTGAGAATTGAGGATTGAGGATTGAGGATTGAAGATTGAGGATTGTGCATTGAGGATTGAAGAATGAGAATTGAGGACTGAGTATTGAGAATTGAGGATTGAGGGTTGAGGATTGAGGATTGAAGATTGAGGATTGAGAATTGAGTGTTGAGGATTGAGGTTTGAGGACTGAGGATTGAGGATTGAGGATCGAGGCTTGAGGATTGAGGATTGCGGATTGAAGATTGAGGATTGAGGATTGAGGATGTGGGCTGAGAGTTGAGGATTGAGGTTTGAGGTCTGAGGACTGAGGATTGAGGATTGAGAATTGAGGATTGAGGGTTGAGGATTGAGGATTGAAGATTGAGGATTGGGTATTGCGGATTGAACATTGAGGATTGAGGATTGAGGATTGAGGATTGAGGATTGAGGGTTGAGAACTGAAGATTGAATATTGATGATTGAAGATTGAGGATTGAGGATTGAGGGTTGTGGATTGAGGACGAGGACTGAGGGTTGAGTATTGAGGATTGAATATTGAGGATTGAGGATTGAGGGTTGTGGATTGAGGACGAGGACTGAGGGTTGAATATTGATGTTTGAGGTCTGAGGATTAAGGATTGAGGATTGAGAATTGAGGATTGAGGATTGAGGATTGAAGATTGAGGATTGGGTATTGAGGAATGAGGATTGAGGATTGAGGTTTGAGGATTGAGGATTGCAGATTGAGTATTGAGGATTGAAGATTGAGGATTGAGGATTGAGGATTGAGGATCTAGGATCGGATATTGATTATTGAGGATTGAAGATTGAGGATTGAGGATTGAGGATTGAGGATTGAGAATTGAGAATTGAGGACGAGGACTGAGGGTTGAGGGTTGAGGTTTGTGGAATGACGATTGATGGTTGAGGATTGAGGATTGAGGATTGAGGATTGAGGATTGAGTATTGCAGATTGAGTATTGATGCCTGAGGATTGAGGATTGAGGATTGAGGATTGAGGATTGAGGATTGAAGATTGAGTATTGGGGATTGAAGATTGAGGATTGAGGATTGAGGATTGAGAATTGAGAATTGAGTATGAGAACTGAGGGTTGAGGATTGAGGTTTGAGGAATGAAATTGAGGATTGGGTATTGATGATTGAAGAATGAGGATTGAGGAATTAGGTTTGAGGATTGAGGATTGAGGATTGAAGATTGAGGAGTGGATATTCAGGATTGAAGATTGAGGATAGAGTATTGAGGATTGAGGATTGAGGATTGAAGATTGAGGATTCAGAATTGAGGATTGAGGATTGAGGATTGAGGATTGAAGATTGAGTATTGAAGAATGAGGATTGAGGATTGAGGATTGAGGATTGAGGATTGAAGATAGAGTATTGAGGTTTGAAGATTGACGATTGAGGATTAAGGATTGAGGATTGAGGATTGAGGATTGAGGATTGAAGATTGAGTATTGTGGATTGAAGGTTGACGATTGAGAATTAAGGATTGAAGATTGAGTATTAAGGATTGAAGATTGGGGATTGAGGATCTAGGATAGGAGGTTGATTATTGAGGATTGTAGATTGAGGATTGAGGATTGAGGATTGAGAATTGAGAATTGAGAATTGAGGATGAGGACTGAGGGTTGAGGATTGAGGTTTGAGGAATGAGGATTGAGGGTTGAGGATTGAGGATTGAGGATTGAGGATTGAGGATTGAGGATTGAGTATTGAAGATTGAGTACTGATGCCTGAGGATTGAGGACTGGGGATTGAGGATTGAGGATTGAGGATTGAAGATTGAGGTATTGAGAATTGAGTGTTGAGGATTGAGGTTTGAGGACTGAGGATTGAGGATTGAGAATTGAGGCTTGAGGATTGAGGATTGAGGATTGAAGATTGAGCATTGAGCATTGAGGATGAGGGCTGAGAGTTGAGGATTGAGGTTTGAGGTCTGAGGACTGAGGACTGAGGATTGAGGATTGAAGATTGAGTATTGAGGATTGAAGATTGACGATTGAGAATTAAGGATTGAAGATTGAGGATTGAGGATTGAGGATTGAGGATTGAAGATTGAGTATTGAGGATTGATGGTTGAGGATTGAGGATTGAGTACTGAGGATTGAGGATTGAGGATTGAGGATTGAAGATTGAGTATTGAAGATTGAGTATTGATCACTGAGGATTGGGGATTGAGGATTGAGGATTGAGGATTGAGGATTGAAGATTGAATATTGAGGATATAAGATTGAGGATTGATGATTGAGGATTGAGGATGGAGGATGAGGGCTGAGGGTAGAGGATTGAGGTTTGAGGACAGAGGACTGAGGATTGAGGATTGAGAATTGAGGATTGAGGATTGAGGATTGAAGATTGAGGATTGGGTATTGAGTATTGAAGAATGAGGATTGAGGATTGAGGATTGAGGATTGAAGAAAGAGGATTGAGGAATTAGGATTGAGGATTGAGGATTGAGGGTTGAAGATTGAGGATTGGGTATTGAGGATTGAAGAATGAGGATTGAGGATTGAGGATTGAGGATTGAGGATTGAAGATTGAGTGTTGAGGATTGAAGATTGAGGATTGAGGATTGAGGATTGAGGATTGAGGGTTGAAGACTGAGTATTGAGGATTGAAGATTGAGGATTGAGTATTGAGGATTGAGGAATGAGGATTGAAGATTGAGAATTGAGAATTGAGGATGAAGACAGAGGGTTGAGGATTGAGGTTTGAGGAACGAGGATTGAGGATTGAGGATTGAGGACTAAGGATTGACGATTGAGTATTGTAGATTGAGGATTGATGACTGAGGATTGAGAATTGAGGATTGAGGATTGATGATTGAAGATTGAGTATTGAGGATTGAATATTGAGGATTGAGGATTGAGGATTGAGGATTGAGGATTGAGGATTCAGGACTGAGGATTGAAGATTGAGTATTGAGTATTGAAGGTTGTGGATTGTGGATTGAGGATTAAGGATTGACGATTGAAAACTGTAGATTGAGTATTGATGCCTGAGGATTGAGGATTGAGAATTGAGAATTGAGGATGAAGACTGAGGGTTGAGGATTGAGGATTGAGGATTGAGGATTGAGGATAGAGAATTGAGAATTGAGGATGAAGACTGAGGGTTGAGGATTGAGGTTTGAGGAACGAGGATTGAGGTTTGAGGATTGAGGACTAAGGATTGACGGTTGAGTATTCAAGATTGAGGATTGATGACTGAGGATTGACGACTGAGAATTGAGGATTGAGGATTGATGATTGAAGATTGAGTATTGAGGATTGAATATTGAGGCTTGAGGATTGAGGATTGAGGATTGAGGATTGAGGATTCAGGATTGAGGATTGAAGATTGAGTATTGAGTATTGAAGGTTGTGGATTGTGGATTGAGGATTAAGGATTGAGGATTCAATACTGTAGATTGAGTATTGATGCCTGAGGATTGAGGATTGAGGATTGAGGATTGAGGATTGAGGATTGAAGATTGAGTATTGAGGATTGAAGATTGAGGATTGAAGATTGAGTATTGATGATTGAATATTGAGGATTGAGGATTGAGGATTGATGATTGAGGATTGAGGATTGAGGATTGAAGATTGAGTATTGATGATTGAATATTGAGGATCGAGGATTGAGGTTTGAGGATTGAGGACGAGGACTGACGGTAGAGGATTTAGGTTTGAGGATTGAGGATTGAAGACTGAGGATTGAGGATGAGTGCTAAGGGTCGGGGATTGAGGTTTGACGACTGAGGACTGAGGATTGAGGATTGAGAATTGAGGATTGATGTTTGAGGATTGAAGATTGAGGATTAGGTATTGAGGATTGATGAATGAGTATTGAGGATCGAGGATTGAGGATTGAGGATTGAGGATCTAGGATTGGAGATTGATTATTGAGTATTGAAGGTTGAGGATTGTGGATTGAGGATTGAGGATTGAGGATTGAGGATTGAGGATTGAGGATTGAGGATTGAGGTTTGAGGATTGAGGATTGAGGATTGAGGTTTGAGGATTGAGGATTGAGGATTGAAGATTGAGTATTGATGATTGAATATTGAGGATTGAGGATTGAGGTTTGAGGATTGAGGATTGAGGATTGAGGATTGAAGATTGAGTATTGAAGATTGAGTATTGATGCCTGAGGATTGAGGATCGAGGATTGAGGGTTGAGGATTGGAGATTGATTATTGACGATTGAAGATTGAGGATTGAGGATTGAGGATTGAGAATTGAGTATGAGGACTGAGGGTTGAGGATTGAGGCTTGAGGTATGAGGATTGAGGATTGAAGATTGAGGAATGTGTATTTAGGGTTGAAGAATGAGGATTGAGGATTGAGGTTTGATGATTGAGGATTGAAGATTGAGTATTGATGATTGAATATTGAGGATTGAGGATTGAGGTTTGAGGATTGAGGACGAGGACTGACGGTTGAGGTTTGAGGTTTGAGGATTGAGGATTGGGGATTGAGGACTGAGGATTGAGGATTAAGGATTGAGCATTGAGGATTTAAGATTGATGACTGGGGATTGAGCATTGAATATTGAGGATTAACGATTGAAGATTGGGGATCGAGGATCTAGGATCGGAGATTGATTATTGAGGATTGAAGATTGAAGATTGAAATTAAGGATTGGTTATTGAGGATTGAAGAATGAGGATTGAGGAATTAGGATTGAGGATTGAGGATTGAGGATTGAAGATTGAGGATTGGGTATTGAGGATTGAAGAATGAGGATTGAGGATTGAGGATTGAGGACTGAGGATTGAAGATTGAGTGTTGAGGATTGAAGATTGAGGATTGAGGATTGAGGTTTGAGGATTGAGGATTGAAGATTGAGTATTGATGATTGAATATTGAGGATTGAGTATTGAGGTTTGAGGATTGAGGACGAGGACTGACGGTTGAGGATTGAGGTTTGAGGATTGAGGATTGAGGATTGAGGATTGAGGATTGAGGATTGAGGACTGACGATTGAAGATTGAGTATTGATGATTGAATATTGAGGATTGAGGATTGAGGTTTGAGGATTGAGGATTGAGGATTGAGGATTGAAGATTGAGTTTTGAAGACTGAGTATTGATGCCTGAGGATTGAGGATCGAGGATTGGGGATTGAGGATTGGAGATTGATTATTGACGATTGAAGATTGAGGATTGAGGATTGAGGATTGAGAATTGAGTATGAGGACTGAGGGTTGAGGATTGAGGTTTGAGGAATGAGGATTGAGGATTGAAGATTGAGGATAGGGTATTTAGGGTTGAAGAATGAGGATTGAGGATTGAGGTTTGAGGATTGAGGATTGAAGATTGAGTATTGATGATCGAATATTGAGGATTAAGGATTGAGGTTTGAGGATTGAGGACGAGGACTGACGGTTGAGGATTGAGGTTTGAGGATTGAGGATTGGGGATTGAGGACTGAGGATTGAGGATTAAGGATTGAGCATTGAGGATTGAAGATTGATGACTGGGGATTGATCATTGAATATTGAAGATTAACGATTGAAGATTGGGGATTGAGGATCTAGGATCGGAGATTGATTATTGAGGATTGAAGATTGAGGATTGAGGATTGAGGATTGAGAATTGAGAATTGAGGATGAGGACTGAGGGTTGAGGATTGAGGTTTGAGGAATCAGGATTGATGGTTGAGGATTGAGGATTGAGGATTGAGGATTGAGGATTGAGGATTGAGTATTGAAGATTGAGTATTGATGCCTGAGGATTGAGGATTGAGGATTGAGGATTGAGGATTGAGGATTGAAGATTGAGTATTGGGGATTGAAGATTGAGGATTGAGGATTGAGGATTGGGGATGGAGAATGAGGACTGACGGTCGAGGATTGAGGTTTGAGTATTGAAGATTGAGGACTGAGAACTGAGGATTGAGGATTGAGGATTGAGCATTGAGGATTGAAGATTGAGTACAGGGGATTCGGGATTGAAGATTGAGTATTAAGGATTGAAGATTGGGGATTGAGGATCTAGAATTGGAGATTGATTATTGAGGATTGAAGATTGAGGATTGAGGATTGAGGATTGAGGATTGAGAATTGAGTATGAGGACTGAGGGTTCAGGATTGAGGTTTGAGGAATGAGGATTGAGGGTTGAGGATTGAGGATTGAGGATTGAGGATTGAGGATTGAGGATTGAGTATTGAAGATTGAGTATTGATGCCTGAGGATTGAGGATTGTGGATTGATGATTCAGGATCGAGGATTGAAGATTGAGAATTGAGGATTGAAGATTGAGGATTGAGGATTGAGGATTGAGGATTGAGGATTGGGTATTGCGGATTGAGGAATGAGGATTGGGTATTGAGGATTGAAGAATGAGGATTGAGGAATTAGGATTGAGGATTGAGGATTGAGGATTGAGGAATAAGGATTGAAGATTGAGTATTGAGGATTGAAGATTGAGGATAGAGGATTGTGTACTGAGGATGGAGGATGAGGGCTGAGGGTTGAATATTGATGTTTGAGGTCTGAGGATTAAGGATTGAGGATTGAGAATTGAGGATTGAGGATTGAGGATTGAAGATTGGGGATTGGGTATTTAGGTTTGAAGAATGAGGATTGAGGATTGATGTTTGAGGGTTGAGGATTGAAGATTGAGTATTGATGACTGAATATTAAGTATTGAGGATTGAGGTTTGAGGATTGAGGATGAAGACTGAGTGTTGAGGATTGAGGTTTGAGGAACGAGGATTGAGGATTGAGGATTGAGGACTAAGGATTGACGATTAAGTATTGAGGATTGAGGATTGATGACTGAGGATTGACGACTGAGAATTGAGGATTGAGGATTGATGATTGAAGATTGAGTATTGAGGATTGAATATTGCGGATTGAGGATTGAGGATTGAGTATTGAGGATTGAGGATTGAGGATTGAAGATTGAGTATTGAGTATTGAAGATTGAGGATTGTGGATTGAGGATTAAGGATTGAGGATTGAATATTGTAGATTGAGTATTGATGCCTGAGGATTGAGGATTGAGGATTGAGGATTGACGATTGAGGATTGAGGATTGAAGATTGATTATTGAGGATTGAAGATTGAGGGTTGAAGATTGAGGATTGCAGATTGAGTATTGAGGATTGAAGATTGAGGATTGAGGATTGAGGATTGAAGATTGAGTATTGAGGATTAAGGATTGAGGATTGAGGATTGAAGATTGAGTATTGAGGATTGATGGTTGAGGATTGAGGATTGAGTACTGAGGATTGAGGATTGAGGATTGAGGATTGAAGATTGAGGATTGACGATTGAGGATTGAGAATTGAGAATTGAGGACGAGGACTGAGGGTTGAGGATTGAGGTTTGAGGAATGACGATTGATGGTTGAGGATTGAGGATTGAGGATTGAGGATTGAGGATTGAGTATTGCAGATTGAGTATTGATGCCTGAAGATTGAGGATTGAGGATTGAGGATTGAGGATTGAGGGTTGAAGATTGAGTATTGGGGATTGAAGATTGAGGATTGAGGATTGAGGATTGATGATGGAGAATGAGGACTGACGGTTGAGGATTGAGGTTTGAGGATTGAAGATTCAGGACTGAGGACTGAGGATTGAGGATTGAGGATTGAGCATTGAGGATTGAAGATTGAGTACTGGGGATTGGGGATTGAATATTGAGGATTGAGGATTGAAGATTGGGGATTGAGGGTCTAGAATTGGAGATTGATTATTGAGGATTGAAGATTGAGGATTGAGGATTGAGGATTGAGAATTGAGAATTGAGTATGAGAACTGAGGGTTGAGGATTGAGGTTTGAGGAATGAGGATTGAGGGTTGAGGATTGAGGATTGAGAATTGAGGATTGAAGATTGAGGATTGAGGATTGAGGATTGAGGATTGAGGATGGAGGATGAGGGCTGACGGTTGAGGAATGCGGTTTGAGGACTGAGGACTGAGGATTGAGGATTGAGGATTGAAATTGAGGATTGGGTATTGATGATTGAAGAATGAGGATTGAGGAATTAGGTTTGAGGATTGAGGATTGAGGATTGGGTATTTAGGGTTGAAGAATGAGGATTGAGGATTGAGGTTTGAGGATTGAGGATTGAAGATTGAGTATTGATGATCGAATATTGAGGATTAAGGATTGAGGTTTGAGGATTGAGGACGAGGACTGACGGTTGAGGATTGAGGTTTGAGGATTGAGGATTGGGGATTGAGGACTGAGGATTGAGGATTAAGGATTGAGCATTGAGGATTGAAGATTGATGACTGGGGATTGATCATTGAATATTGAGGATTAACGATTGAAGATTGGGGATTGAGGATCTAGGATCGGAGATGGATTATTGAGGATTGAAGATTGAGGATTGAGGATTGAGGATTGAGAATTGAGAATTGAGGATGAGGACTGAGGGTTGAGGATTGAGGTTTGAGGAATCAGGATTGATGGTAGAGGATTGAGGATTGAGGATTGAGGATTGAGGATTGAGGATTGAGTATTGAAGATTGAGTATTGATGCCTGAGGATTGAGGATTGAGGATTGAGGATTGAGGATTGAGGATTGAAGATTGAGTATTGGGGATTGAAGATTGAGGATTGAGGATTGAGGATTGGGGATGGAGAATGAGGACTGACGGTCGAGGATTGAGGTTTGAGTATTGAAGATTGAGGACTGAGAACTGAGGATTGAGGATTGAGGATTGAGCATTGAGGATTGAAGATTGAGTACAGGGGATTCGGGATTGAAGATTGAGTATTAAGGATTGAAGATTGGGGATTGAGGATCTAGAATTGGAGATTGATTATTGAGGATTGAAGATTGAGGATTGAGGATTGAGGATTGAGGATTGAGAATTGAGTATGAGGACTGAGGGTTCAGGATTGAGGTTTGAGGAATGAGGATTGAGGGTTGAGGATTGAGGATTGAGGATTGAGGATTGAGGATTGAGGATTGAGTATTGAAGATTGAGTATTGATGCCTGAGGATTGAGGATTGTGGATTGATGATTCAGGATCGAGGATTGAAGATTGAGAATTGAGGATTGAAGATTGAGGATTGAGGATTGAGGATTGAGGATTGAGGATTGGGTATTGAGGATTGAGGAATGAGGATTGGGTATTGAGGATTGAAGAATGAGGATTGAGGAATTAGGATTGAGGATTGAGGATTGAGGATTGAGGAATAAGGATTGAAGATTGAGTATTGAGGATTGAAGATTGAGGATAGAGGATTGTGTACTGAGGATGGAGGATGAGGGCTGAGGGTTGAATATTGATGTTTGAGGTCTGAGGATTAAGGATTGAGGATTGAGAATTGAGGATTGAGGATTGAGGATTGAAGATTGGGGATTGGGTATTTAGGTTTGAAGAATGAGGATTGAGGATTGATGTTTGAGGGTTGAGGATTGAAGATTGAGTATTGATGACTGAATATTAAGTATTGAGGATTGAGGTTTGAGGATTGAGGATGAAGACTGAGTGTTGAGGATTGAGGTTTGAGGAACGAGGATTGAGGATTGAGGATTGAGGACTAAGGATTGACGATTAAGTATTGAAGATTGAGGATTGATGACTGAGGATTGACGACTGAGAATTGAGGATTGAGGATTGATGATTGAAGATTGAGTATTGAGGATTGAATATTGCGGATTGAGGATTGAGGATTGAGTATTGAGGATTGAGGATTGAGGATTGAAGATTGAGTATTGAGTATTGAAGATTGAGGATTGTGGATTGAGGATTAAGGATTGAGGATTGAATATTGTAGATTGAGTATTGATGCCTGAGGATTGAGGATTGAGGATTGAGGATTGACGATTGAGGATTGAGGATTGAAGATTGATTATTGAGGATTGAAGATTGAGGGTTGAAGATTGAGGATTGCAGATTGAGTATTGAGGATTGAAGATTGAGGATTGAGGATTGAGGATTGAAGATTGAGTATTGAGGATTAAGGATTGAGGATTGAGGATTGAAGATTGAGTATTGAGGATTGATGGTTGAGGATTGAGGATTGAGTACTGAGGATTGAGGATTGAGGATTGAGGATTGACGATTGAGGATTGAGGATTGAAGATTGATTATTGAGGATTGAAGATTGAGGGTTGAAGATTGAGGATTGCAGATTGAGTATTGAGGATTGAAGATTGAGGATTGAGGATTGAGGATTGAGGATTGAGAATTGAACATTGAGTATTGAGGATTGAAGATTGACGATTGAGGATTAAGGATTGAGGATTGAAGATTGAGGATTGAGGATTGAAGATTGAGTATTGAGGATTGAAGATTGACGATTGAGAATTAAGGATTGAAGATTCAGGATTAAGGATTGAAGATTGAGGATTGAGGATTGAGGATTGAGGATTGAGGTTTGAGGATTGAGGACGAGGACTGACGGTTGAGGATTGAGGTTTGAGGATTGAGGATTGGGGATTGAGGACTGAGGATTGAGGATTGAGGATTGAGCAGTGAGGATTGATGATTGATGACTGGGGATTGAGGATTGAAGATTGAGGATTAACGATTGAAGGTTGGGGATTGAGGACCTAGGATCGGAGATTGATTATTGAGGATTGAAGATTGAGGATTGAGGATTGAGGATTGAGAATTGAGAATTGAGTATGAGGACTGAGGGTTGAGGATTGTGGTTTGAGGACTGGGGATTGAGGATTGAGGATTGAGGATTGAGGATTGAGGATTGAGGTTTGAGGATTGAGGATTGAAGATTGAGTATTGATGATTGAATATTGAGGATTGAGGATTGAGGTTTGAGGATTGAGGACGAGGACTGACGGTTGAGGATTGAGGTTTGAGGATTGAGGATTGGGGATTGAGGACTGAGGATTGAGGATTGAGGATTGAGCATTGAGGATTGAAGATTGATGACTGGGGATTGAGGATTGAAGATTGAGGATTAACGATTGAAGATTGGGGATTGAGGATCTAGGATCGGATATTGATTATTGAGGATTGAAGATTGAGGATTGAGGATTGAGGATTGAGAATTGAGAATTGAGGATGAGGATTGAGGATTGAGGATTGAAGATTGAGGATTGATGATTGAGGATTGAGAATTGAGGGTTGAGGATTGAGGATTGAGGGTTGAGGATTGAGGATTGAGTATTGAAGATTGAGTATTGATGCCTGAGGATTGAGGATTGGGGATTGAGGATTGAGGATTGAGGATTGAAGATTGAGGATTGAGAATTGAGTGTTCAGGATTGAGGTTTGAGGACTGAGGATTGAGGATTGAGGATTGAGGCCTGGGGATTGAGGATTGAGGATTGAAGACTGAGGATTGAGGAATGAGGATGAGGGCTGAGACTTGAGGATTGAGGTTTGAGGTCTGAGGACTGAGGATTGAGGGTTGAGAATTGAGGATTGAGGATTGAGGATTGAAGATTGAGGATTGGGGACTGAGTGTTGAAGGTTGAGTGATGAGAATTGATGTTTGTGGATAGAGATTTGAAGATTGCAGATTGAGTATTGAGTATTGAAATGTGTGAATTGATGATATTCTATTGAGGACTGAGAATTGACGACTGATTGTTGAGGACAGAGGTCTGAAGATTGAGGATTCAGGATTGTGGATTCAGGATTGAGGTTTGAGGACTGAGAATTGAGGACTGAGTATTGAGAATTGAGGATTGAGGGTTGAGGATTGAGGATTGAAGATTGAGGATTGGGTATTGCTGATTGAACATTGAGGATTGAGGATTGAAGATTGTGTATTGAGGATTGAGGGTTGAGGACTGAAGATTGAAGATTGAATATTGATGATTGAAGATTGAGGATTGAGGATTGAGGATTGAAGATTGAGGATTGAGGATTGAGGATTGAGGGTTGAGGGTTGAGGATTGAAGATTGAGGATTGGGTATTGCGGATTGAACATTGAGGATTGAGGATTGAGGATTGAGGATTGAGGATTGAGGGTTGAGGACTGAAGATTGAATATTGATGATTGAAGATTGAGGATTGAGGATTGAGGGTTGTGGATTGAGGACGAGGACTGAGGGTTGAGTATTGAGGATTGAAGATTGAGTATTGAGGATTGAATATTGAGGATTGAGGATTGAGGGTTGTGGATTGAGGACGAGGACTGAGGGTTGAATATTGATGTTTGAGGTCTGAGGATTAAGGATTGAGGATTGAGAATTGAGGATTGAGGATTGAGGATTGAAGATTGAGGATTGGGTATTGAGGAATGAGGATTGAGGATTGAGGTTTGAGGATTGAGGATTGCAGATTGAGTATTGAGGATTGAAGATTGAGGATTGAGGATTGAGGATTGAGGATCTAGGATCGGATATTGATTATTGTGGATTGAAGATTGAGGATTGAGGATTGAGGATTGAGATTTGAGAATTGAGGACGAGGACTGAGGGTTGAGGATTGAGGTTTGAGGAATGACGATTGATGGATGAGGATTGAGAATTGAGGATTGAGGATTGAGGATTGAGTATTGCAGATTGAGTATTGATGCCTGAAGATTGAGGATTGAGGATTGAGGATTGAGGATTGAGGATTGAAGATTGAGTATTGGGGATTGAAGATTGAGGATTGAGGATTGAGGATTGAGGATGGAGAATGAGGACTGACGGTTGAGGATTGAGGTTTGAGGATTGAAGATTCAGGACTGAGGACTGAGGATTGAGGATTGAGGATTGAGCATTGAGGATTGAAGATTGAGTACTGGGGATTGGGGATTGAATATTGAGGATTAAGGATTGAAGATTGGGGATTGAGGATCTAGAATTGGAGATTGATTATTGAGGATTGAAGATTGAGAATTGAGAATTGAGTATGAGAACTGAGGGTTGAGGATTGAGGTTTGAGGAATGAGGATTGAGGGTTGAGGATTGAGGATTGAGAATTGAGGATTGAAGATTGAGGATTGAGGATTGAGGATTGAGGATTGAGGATGGAGGATGAGGGCTGACGGTTGAGGAATGCGGTTTGAGGACTGAGGACTGAGGATTGAGGATTGAGGATTGAAATTGAGGATTGTGTATTGATGATTGAAGAATGAGGATTGAGGAATTAGGTTTGAGGATTGAGGATTGAGGATTGAAGATTGAGGAGTGGGTATTCAGGATTGAAGATTGAGGATTGAGTATTGAGGATTGAGGATTGAGGATTGAAGATTGAGGATTCAGAATTGAGGATTGAGGATTGAGGATTGAGGATTGAAGATTGAGTATTGAAGAATGAGGATTGAGGATTGAGGATTGAGGATTGAGGATTGAAGATAGAGTATTGAGGATTGAAGATTGACGATTGAGGATTAAGGATTGAGGATTGAGGATTGAGGATTGAGGATTGAGGATTGAAGATAGAGTATTGAGGATTGAAGATTGACGATTGAGGATTAAGGATTGAGGATTGAGGATTGAGGATTGAGGATTGAAGATTGAGTATTGAGGATTGAAGATTGACGATTGAGAATTAAGGATTGAAGATTGAGTATTAAGGATTGAAGATTGGGGATTGAGGATCTAGGATAGGAGGTTGATTATTGAGGATTGTAGATTGAGGATTGAGGATTGAGGATTGAGAATTGAGAATTGAGAATTGAGGATGAGGACTGAGGGTTGAGGATTGAGGTTTGAGGAATGAGGATTGAGGGTTGAGGATTGAGGATTGAGGATTGAGGATTGAGGATTGAGTATTGAAGATTGAGTACTGATGCCTGAGGATTGAGGATTGGGGATTGAGGATTGAGGATTGAGGATTGAAGATTCAGGTATTGAGAATTGAGTGTTGAGGATTGAGGTTTGAGGACTGAGGATTGAGGATTGAGGATTGAGGCTTGAGGATTGAGGATTGAGGATTGAAGATTGAGGATTGAGCATTGAGGATGAGGGCTGAGAGTTGAGGATTGAGGTTTGAGGTCTGAGGACTGAGGACTGAGGATTGAGGATTGAAGATTGAGTATTGAGGATTGAAGATTGAGGATTGAGAATTAAGGTTTGAAGATTGAGGATTGAGGATTGAGGATTGAGGATTGAAGATTGAGTATTGAGGATTGAAGGTTGAGGATTGAGGATTGAGTACTGAGGATTGAGGATTGAGGATTGAGGATTGAAGATTGAGTATTGAAGATTGAGTATTGATCACTGAGGATTGAGGATTGAGGATTGAGGATTGAGGATTGAGGATTGAAGATTGAATATTGAGGATATAAGATTGAGGATTGATGATTGAGTATTGAGGATGGAGGATGAGAGCTGAGGGTAGAGGATTGAGGTTTGAGGACAGAGGACTGAGGATTGAGGATTGAGAATTGAGGATTGAGGATTGAGGATTGAAGATTGAGGATTGGGTATTGAGTATTGAAGAATGAGGATTGAGGATTGAGGATTGAGGATTGAGGATTGAACATTGAGTATTGAGGATTGAAGATTGACGATTGAGGATTAAGGATTGAGGATTGAGGATTGAGGATTGAGGATTGAGGATTGAAGATTGAGTATTGAGGATTGAAGATTGACGATTGAGAATTAAGGATTGAAGATTCAGGATTAAGGATTGAAGATTGAGGATTGAGGATTGAGGGTTGAGGATTGAGGATTGAGGATTGAAGATTGAATATTGATGATTGAATATGGAGGACTGAGGATTGAGGGTTGTGGATTGAGGACGAGGACTGAGTGTTGACTATTGATGTTTGAGGTCTGAGGATTAATGATTGAGGATTGAGAATTGAGGATTGAGGATTGAGGATTGGAAATTGAGGATTGGGTATTTAGGATTGGAGAATGAGGATTGAGGATTGAGGTTTGAGGATTGAGGATTGAAGATTGAGTATTGATGATTGAATATTGAGGATTGAGGATTGAGGTTTGAGGATTGAGGACGAGGACTGACGGTTGAGGATTGAGGTTTGAGGATTGAGGATTGGGGATTGAGAACTGAGGATTGAGGATTGAGGATTGAGCAGTGAGGATTGATGATTGATGACTGGGGATTGAGGATTGAAGATTGAGGATTAACGATTGAAGGTTGGGGATTGAGGACCTAGGATCGGAGATTGATTATTGAGGATTGAAGATTGAGGATTGAGGATTGAGGATTGAGAATTGAGAATTGAGTATGAGGACTGAGGGTTGAGGATTGTGGTTTGAGGACTGGGGATTGAGGATTGAGGATTGAGGATTGAGGATTGAGGATTGAGGTTTGAGGATTGAGGATTGAAGATTGAGTATTGATGATTGAATATTGAGGATTGAGGATTGAGGTTTGAGGATTGAGGACGAGGACTGACGGTTGAGGATTGAGGTTTGAGGATTGAGGATTGGGGATTGAGGACTGAGGATTGAGGATTGAGGATTGAGCATTGAGGATTGAAGATTGATGACTGGGGATTGAGGATTGAAGATTGAGGATTAACGATTGAAGATTGGGGATTGAGGATCTAGGATCGGATATTGATTATTGAGGATTGAAGATTGAGGATTGAGGATTGAGGATTGAGAATTGAGAATTGAGGATGAGGATTGAGGATTGAGGATTGAAGATTGAGGATTGATGATTGAGGATTGAGAATTGAGGGTTGAGGATTGAGGATTGAGGGTTGAGGATTGAGGATTGAGTATTGAAGATTGAGTATTGATGCCTGAGGATTGAGGATTGGGGATTGAGGATTGAGGATTGAGGATTGAAGATTGAGGATTGAGAATTGAGTGTTGAGGATTGAGGTTTGAGGACTGAGGATTGAGGATTGAGGATTGAGGCCTGGGGATTGAGGGTTGAGGATTGAAGACTGAGGATTGAGGAATGAGGATGAGGGCTGAGACTTGAGGATTGAGGTTTGAGGTCTGAGGACTGAGGATTGAGGGTTGAGAATTGAGGATTGAGGATTGAGGATTGAAGATTGAGGATTGGGGACTGAGTGTTGAAGGTTGAGTGATGAGAATTGATGTTTGTGGATAGAGATTTGAAGATTGCAGATTGAGTATTGAGTATTGAAATGTGTGAATTGATGATATTCTATTGAGGACTGAGAATTGACGACTGATTGTTGAGGACAGAGGTCTGAAGATTGAGGATTCAGGATTGTGGATTCAGGATTGAGGTTTGAGGACTGAGAATTGAGGACTGAGTATTGAGAATTGAGGATTGAGGGTTGAGGATTGAGGATTGAAGATTGAGGATTGGGTATTGCGGATTGAACATTGAGGATTGAGGATTGAAGATTGAGTATTGAGGATTGAGGGTTGAGGACTGAAGATTGAATATTGATGATTGAAGATTGAGGATTGAGGATTGAGGGTTGTGGATTGAGGACGAGGACTGAGGGTTGAGTATTGAGGATTGAAGATTGAGTATTGAGGATTGAATATTGAGGATTGAGGATTGAGGGTTGTGGATTGAGGACGAGGACTGAGGGTTGAATATTGATGTTTGAGGTCTGAGGATTAAGGATTGAGGGTTGAGAATTGAGGATTGACGATTGAGGATTGAAGATTGAGGATTGAGGATTGAGGATTGAGGATTGAGGATTGAGGATTCAGGATTGAAGATTGAGTATTGATGATTGAATATTGAGGATTGAGGATTGAGGTTTGAGGATTGAGGACGAGGACTGACGGTAGAGGATCTAGGTTTGAGGATTGAGGATTGAAGACTGAGGATTGAGGATGAGTGCTAAGGCTCGGGGATTGAGGATTGACGACTGAGGACTGAGGATTGAGGATTGAGAATTGAGGATTGATGTTTGAGGATTGAAGATTGAGGATTAGGTATTGAGGATTGAAGAATGAGGATTGAGGATTGAGGATTGAGGATTGAGGATTGAGGATCTAGGATTGGAGATTGATTTTTGATTATTGAAGAATGAGGATTGAGGATTGAGGATTGAGGATTGAGGATTGAAGATTGAGTGTTGAGGATTGAAGATTGAGGATTGAGGATTGAGGATTGAGGATTGAGGATTGAAGATTGAGTACTGAGGATTGAAGATTGAGGATTGAGGATTGAGTATTCAGGATTGAGGATTGAGGATTGAGAATTGAGGATTGATGTTTGAGGATTGAAGATTGAGGATTAGGTATTGAGGATTGAAGAATGAGGATTGAGGATTGAGGATTGAGGATTGAGGATTGAGGATCTAGGATTGGAGATTGATTATTGATTATTGAAGGTTGAGGATTGTGGATTGAGGATTGAGGATTGAGGATTGAGGATTGAGGATTGAGGATTGAGGATTGAGGATTGAGGATTGAGGATTGAGAATTGAGGATTGAGGATTGAGGATTGAGGATTGAGGATTGAGGATTGGGTATTGAGGATTGAAGAATGAGGATTGAGGATTGAGGATTGAGGATTGAGGATTGAAGATTGAGTGTTGAGGATTGAAGATTGAGGATTGAGGATTGAGGATTGAGGATTGAGGATTGAAGATTGAGTATTGAGGATTGAAAATTGAGGATTGAGTATTGACGATTGAGGATTCAGGGTTGAAGATTGAGGATTGAGGGTTGAGGATTGAGGATTGAGGATTGAGGATTGAGGATTGAGGATTGAGGATTGAGGATTGAGGATTGAGGATTGAGGATTGAGGATTGAGTATTGAGGATTGAGGATTGAGGATTGAGGATTGGGTATTGAGGATTGAAGAATGAGGATTGAGGATTGAGGATTGAGGATTGAGGATTGAGGATTGAAGATTGAGTGTTGAGGATTGAAGATTGAGGATTGAGGATTGAGGATTGAGGATTGAGGATTGAAGATTGAGTACTGAGGATTGAAGATTGAGGATTGAGGATTGAGTATTCAGGATTGAGGATTGAAGATTGAGTATTGAGTATTGAAGGTTGTGGATTGTGGATTGAGGATTAAGGATTGAGGATTGAATACTGTAGATTGAGTATTGATGCCTGAGGATTGAGGATTGAGGATTGAGGATTGAGGATTGAGGATTGAAGATTGAGTATTGAGGATTGAAGATTGAGGATTGAAGATTGAGAATTGATGATTGAATATTGAGGATTGAGGATTGAGGATTGAGGATTGAGGATTGAGGATTCAGGATTGAAGATTGAGTATTGATGATTGAATATTGAAGATTGAGGATTGAGGTTTGAGGATTGAGGACGAGGACTGACGGTAGAGGATTTAAGTTTCTGATTGAGGATTGAAGACTGAGGATTGAGGATGAGTGCTAAGGCTCGGGGATTGAGGATTGACGACTGAGGACTGAGGATTGAGGATTGAGAATTGAGGATTGATGTTTGAGGATTGAAGATTGAGGATTAGGTATTGAGGATTGAAGAATGAGGATTGAGGATTGACGATTGAGGATTGAAGATTGAGGATCTAGGATTGGAGATTGATTATTGATTATTGAAGGTTGAGGATTGTGGATTGAGGATTGAGGATTGAGGATTGAGGATTGAGGATTGAGGATTGAGGATTGAGGATTGAGGATTGAGGATTGGGTATTGAGGATTGAAGAATGAGGATTGAGGATTGAGGATTGAGGATTGAGGATTGAAGATTGAGTGTTGAGGATTGAAGATTGAGGATTGAGGATTGAGGATTGAGGATCGAGGATTGAGGAATGAAGATTGAGTATTGAGGATTGAAGATTGAGGATTGAGTATTGACGATTGAGGATTCAGGGTTGAAGATTGAGGATTGAGGGTTGAGGATTGAGGATTGAGGATTGAGGATTGAATATTGAATATTGATGATTGAACATTGAGGACTGAGGATTGAGGGTTGTGGATTGAGGACGAGGACTGAGGATTGAATATTGATGTTTGAGGTCTGAGGATTAAGGATTGAGGATTGAGAATTGAGGATTGAGGATTGAGGATTGAAGATTGAGGATTGGGTATTTAGGATTGAAGAATGAGGATTGAGGATTGAGGTTTGAGGATTGAGGATTGAAGATTGAGGATTGGGTATTGAGGAATGACGATTGAGGATTGAGGTTTGAGGATTGAGGATTGCAGATTGAGTATTGAGGATTGAAGATTGAGGATTGAGGATTGAGGATTGAGGAATGAGGATTGAAGATTGAGTATTGACAATTGAAGATTGAGGATAGAGGATTGAGTACTGAGGAGTGAGGATTAAGGATTGAGGATTGATGATTGAGGATTGAGGATTGAGGATTGAGGATTGAGAATTGAGAATTGAGGATGGAGTCTGAGGGTTGAGAATTGAGGTTTGAGGAACGAGGATTGAGGATCGAGGATTGAGGACTAAGGATTGACGATTGAGTATTGAAGATTGAGGATTGATGACTGAGGATTGACGACTGAGAATTGAGGATTGAGGATTGATGATTGAAGATTGAGTATTGAGGATTGAATATTGAGGATTGAGGATTGAGGATTGAGAATTGAGGATTCAGGATTGAGGATTGAAGATTGAGTATTGAGTATTGAAGGTTGTTGATTGTGGATTGAGGATTAAGGATTGAGGATTGAATACTGTAGATTGAGTATTGATGCCTGAGGATTGAGGATTGAGGATTGAGGATTGAGGATTGAGGATTGAAGATTGAGTATTGAGGATTGAAGATTGAGGATTGAAGATTGAGTATTGATGATTGAAAATTGAGGATTGAGGATTGAGGATTGAGGATTGAGGATTGAGGATTCAGGATTGAAGATTGAGTATTGATGATTGAATATTGAGGATTGAGGATTGAGGACGAGGACTGACGGTAGAGGATTTAGGTTTGAGGATTGACGATTGAAGACTGAGGATTGAGGATGAGTGCTAAGGCTCGGGGATTGAGGATTGACGACTGAGGACTGAGGACTGAGGATTGAGGATTGAGAATTGAGGATTGATGTTTGAGGATTGAAGATTGAGTATTAGGTATTGAGGATTGAAGAATGAGGATTGAGGATTGAGGATTGAGGATTGAAGACTGAGTACTGAGGATTGAAGATTGAGGATTGAGGATTGAGTATTCAGGATTGAGGATTGAAGATTGAGTATTGAGTATTGAAGGTTGTGGATTGTGGATTGAGGATTAAGGATTGAGGATTGAATACTGTAGATTGAGTATTGATGCCTGAGGATTGAGGATTGAGGATTGAGGATTGAGGATTGAGGATTGAAGATTGAGTATTGAGGATTGAAGATTGAGGATTGAAGATTGAGTATTGATGATTGAATAATGAGGATTGAGGATTGAGTATGGAGGATTGAGGATTGAGGATTCAGGATTGAAGATTGAGTATTGATGATTGAATATTGAAGATTGAGGATTGAGGTTTGAGGATTGAGGACGAGGACTGACGGTAGAGGATTTAGGTTTGAGGATTGAGGATTGAAGGCTGAGGATTGAGGATGAGTGCTAAGGCTCGGGGATTGAGGATTGACGACTGAGGACTGAGGATTGAGGATTGAGAATTGAGGATTGAAGATTGAGGATTAGGTATTGAGGATTGAAGAATGAGGATTGAGGATTGAGGATTGAGGATTGAGGATTGAGGATAGAGGATCTAGGATTGGAGATTGATTATTGATTATTGAAGGTTGAGGATTGTGGACTGAGGATTGAGGATTGAGGATTGAGGATTGAGGATTGAGGATTGAGGATTGAGGATTGAGGATTGAGGATTGAGGATTGAGGATTGAGGATTGAGGATTGGGTATTGAGGATTGAAGAATGAGGATTGAGGATTGAGGATTGAGGATTGAGGATTGAAGATTGAGTGTTGAGGATTGAAGATTGAGGATTGAGGATTGAGGATTGAGGATTGAGGATTGAGGATTGAAGATTGAGTATTGAGGATTGAAGATTGAGGATTGAGTATTGACGATTGAGGATTCAGGGTTGAAGATTGAGGATTGAGGGTTGAGGATTGAGGATTGAGGATTGAGGATTGAAGATTGAATATTGATGATTGAACATTGAGGACTGAGGATTGAGGGTTGTGGATTGAGGACAAGGACTGAGGATTGAATATTGATGTTTGAGGTCTGAGGATTAAGGATTGAGGATTGAGAATTGAGGATTGAGGATTGAGGATTGAAGATTGAGGATTGGGTATTTAGGATTGAAGAATGAGGATTGAGGGTTGAGGTTTGAGGATTGAGGATTGAAGATTGAGTATTGATGATTGAATATTGAGGATTGAGGATTGAGGTTTGAGGATTGAGGATGAAGACTGAGGGTTGAGGATTGAGGTTTGAGGAACGAGGATTGAGGATTGAGGATTGAGGACTAAGGATTGACGATTGAGTATTGAAGATTGAGGATTGATGACTGAGGATTGACGACTGAGGATTGAGGATTGAGGATGATGATTGAAGATTGAGTATTGAGGATTGAATATTGAGGATTGAGGATTGAGGATTGAGGATTGAGGATTGAGGATTGAGGATTGAAGATTGAGTATTGAGTACTGAAGGTTGAGGATTGTGGATTGAGGATTAAGGATTGAGGATTGAATATTGTAGATTGAGTATTGATGCCTGGGAATTGAGGATTGAGGATTGAGGATTGAGGATTGAGGATTGAAGATTGAGTATTAAGGATTGAAGATTGAGGATTGAAGATTGAGTATTGATGATTGAATATTGAGGATTGAGGAGTGAGGATTGAGGATTGAGGATTGGGTATTGAGGATTGAGGAATGAGGATTGAGGATTGAGGTTTGAGGATTGAGGATTGAGTATTGAGTATTGAAGATTGAGGATTGATGATAGAGGATTGAGGATTGAACGCTGAGGTTTGAGGACTGAGGACTGAGTATTGAGAATTGAGGATTGAGGATTGAGGACCGAGGATTGAAGATTGAGGATTGGGGACTGAGGATTGAATATTCAAGATTGAGGATTGAGGATTGAGGATTGAGGATTGATGATTGAAGATTCATTATTGAGGATTGAAGGTTGAGGATTGAGGATTGAAGATTGAGGATTGAGCATTGAGGATGAGGGCTGAGAGTTGAGGATTGAGGTTTGAGGTCTGAGGACTGAGGATTGAGGATTGAGAATTGAGGATTGAGGATTGACGATTGAAGATTGAGGATTGGGGACTGAGTGTTGAGGGTTGAGTGATGAGAATTGATGTTTGTGGATAGAGATTTGAAGATTGCAGATTGAGTATTGAGTATTGAAATTTGTGAATTGATGATATTCTATTGAGGACTGAGAATTGACGATTGATTGTTGAGGACTGAGGTCTGAAGATTGAGGATTCAGGATTGTGGATTCGGGATTGAGGTTTGAGGACTGAGAATTGAGGACTGAGTATTGAGAATTGAGGATTGAGGATTGAGGATTGAGGATTGAAGATTGAGGATTGGGTATTGCGGATTGTACATTGAGGATTGAGGATTGAGGATTGAGGATTGAGGATTGAGGACTGAAGATTGAATATTGATGATTGAAGATTGAGGATTGAGGATTGAGGGTTGTGGATTGAGGACGAGGACTGAGGGTTGAGTATTGATGTTTGAGGTCTGGGGATTGAGGATTGACGATTGAGAATTGAGGATTGAGGATCGAGGATTGAAGATTGAGGACTGGGTATTGAGGATTGAAGAATGAGGATTGAGGATTGAGGATTGAGGACTGAGGATTGAGGATTGAAGATTGAGGATTGGGTATTGAGGATTGAAGGATGAGGATTGAGGATTGAAGATTGAGGATTGAAGATTGAGTATTGATGATTGAATAATGAGGATTGAGGATTGAGTATGGAGGATTGAGGATTGAGGATTCAGGATTGAAGATTGAGTATTGATGATTGAATATTGAAGATTGAGGATTGAGGTTTGAGGATTGAGGACGAGGACTGACGGTAGAGGATTTAGGTTTGAGGATTGAGGATTGAAGGCTGAGGATTGAGGATGAGTGCTAAGGCTCGGGGATTGAGGATTGACGACTGAGGACTGAGGATTGAGGATTGAGAATTGAGGATTGAAGATTGAGGATTAGGTATTGAGGATTGAAGAATGAGGATTGAGGATTGAGGATTGAGGATTGAGGATTGAGGATAGAGGATCTAGGATTGGAGATTGATTATTGATTATTGAAGGTTGAGGATTGTGGACTGAGGATTGAGGATTGAGGATTGAGGATTGAGGATTGAGGATTGAGGATTGAGGATTGAGGATTGAGGATTGAGGATTGAGGATTGAGGATTGGGTATTGAGGATTGAAGAATGAGGATTGAGGATTGAGGATTGAGGATTGAGGATTGAAGATTGAGTGTTGAGGATTGAAGATTGAGGATTGACGATTGAGGATTGAGGATTGAGGATTGAGGATTGAAGATTGAGTATTGAGGATTGAAGATTGAGGATTGAGTATTGACGATTGAGGATTCAGGATTGAAGATTGAGTATTGATGATTGAATATTGAGGATTGAGGATTGAGGACGAGGACTGACGGTAGAGGATTTAGGTTTGAGGATTGACGATTGAAGACTGAGGATTGAGGATGAGTGCTAAGGCTCGGGGATTGAGGATTGACGACTGAGGACTGAGGACTGAGGATTGAGGATTGAGAATTGAGGATTGATGTTTGAGGATTGAAGATTGAGTATTAGGTATTGAGGATTGAAGAATGAGGATTGAGGATTGAGGATTGAGGATTGAAGACTGAGTACTGAGGATTGAAGATTGAGGATTGAGGATTGAGTATTCAGGATTGAGGATTGAAGATTGAGTATTGAGTATTGAAGGTTGTGGATTGTGGATTGAGGATTAAGGATTGAGGATTGAATACTGTAGATTGAGTATTGATGCCTGAGGATTGAGGATTGAGGATTGAGGATTGAGGATTGAGGATTGAAGATTGAGTATTGAGGATTGAAGATTGAGGATTGAAGATTGAGTATTGAAGATTGAATAATGAGGATTGAGGATTGAGTATGGAGGATTGAGGATTGAGGATTCAGGATTGAAGATCGAGTATTGATGATTGAATATTGAAGATTGAGGATTGAGGTTTGAGGATTGAGGACGAGGACTGACGGTAGAGGATTTAGGTTTGAGGATTGAGGATTGAAGGCTGAGGATTGAGGATGAGTGCTAAGGCTCGGGGATTGAGGATTGACGACTGAGGACTGAGGATTGAGGATTGAGAATTGAGGATTGAAGATTGAGGATTAGGTATTGAGGATTGGAGAATGAGGATTGAGGATTGAGGATTGAGGATTGAGGATTGAGGATAGAGGATCTAGGATTGGAGATTGATTATTGATTATTGAAGGTTGAGGATTGTGGACTGAGGATTGAGGATTGAGGATTGAGGATTGAGGATTGAGGATTGAGGATTGAGGATTGAGGATTGAGGATTGAGGATTGAGGATTGAGGATTGAGGATTGGGTATTGAGGATTGAAGAATGAGGATTGAGGATTGAGGATTGAGGATTGAGGATTGAAGATTGAGTGTTGAGGATTGAAGATTGAGGATTGAGGATTGAGGATTGAGGATTGAGGATTGAGGATTGAAGATTGAGTATTGAGGATTGAAGATTGAGGATTGAGTATTGACGATTGAGGATTCAGGGTTGAAGATTGAGGATTGAGGGTTGAGGATTGAGGATTGAGGATTGAGGATTGAAGATTGAATATTGATGATTGAACATTGAGGACTGAGGATTGAGGGTTGTGGATTGAGGACAAGGACTGAGGATTGAATATTGATGTTTGAGGTCTGAGGATTACGGATTGAGGATTGAGAATTGAGGATTGAGGATTGAGGATTGAAGATTGAGGATTGGGTATTTAGGATTGAAGAATGAGGATTGAGGGTTGAGGTTTGAGGATTGAGGATTGAAGATTGAGTATTGATGATTGAATATTGAGGATTGAGGATTGAGGTTTGAGGATTGAGGATGAAGACTGAGGGTTGAGGATTGAGGTTTGAGGAACGAGGATTGAGGATTGAGGATTGAGGACTAAGGATTGACGATTGAGTATTGAAGATTGAGGATTGATGACTGAGGATTGACGACTGAGGATTGAGGATTGAGGATGATGATTGAAGATTGAGTATTGAGGATTGAATATTGAGGATTGAGGATTGAGGATTGAGGATTGAGGATTGAGGATTGAGGATTGAAGATTGAGTATTGAGTACTGAAGGTTGAGGATTGTGGATTGAGGATTAAGGATTGAGGATTGAATATTGTAGATTGAGTATTGATGCCTGGGAATTGAGGATTGAGGATTGAGGATTGAGGATTGAGGATTGAAGATTGAGTATTAAGGATTGAAGATTGAGGATTGAAGATTGAGTATTGATGATTGAATATTGAGGATTGAGGAGTGAGGATTGAGGATTGAGGATTGGGTATTGAGGATTGAGGAATGAGGATTGAGGATTGAGGTTTGAGGATTGAGGATTGAGTATTGAGTATTGAAGATTGAGGATTGATGATAGAGGATTGAGGATTGAACGCTGAGGTTTGAGGACTGAGGACTGAGTATTGAGAATTGAGGATTGAGGATTGAGGACCGAGGATTGAAGATTGAGGATTGGGGACTGAGGATTGAATATTCAAGATTGAGGATTGAGGATTGAGGATTGAGGATTGATGATTGAAGATTCATTATTGAGGATTGAAGGTTGAGGATTGAGGATTGAAGATTGAGGATTGAGCATTGAGGATGAGGGCTGAGAGTTGAGGATTGAGGTTTGAGGTCTGAGGACTGAGGATTGAGGATTGAGAATTGAGGATTGAGGATTGACGATTGAAGATTGAGGATTGGGGACTGAGTGTTGAGGGTTGAGTGATGAGAATTGATGTTTGTGGATAGAGATTTGAAGATTGCAGATTGAGTATTGAGTATTGAAATTTGTGAATTGATGATATTCTATTGTGGACTGAGAATTGACGATTGATTGTTGAGGACTGAGGTCTGAAGATTGAGGATTCAGGATTGTGGATTCGGGATTGAGGTTTGAGGACTGAGAATTGAGGACTGAGTATTGAGAATTGAGGATTGAGGATTGAGGATTGAGGATTGAAGATTGAGGATTGGGTATTGCGGATTGTACATTGAGGATTGAGGATTGAGGATTGAGGACTGAAGATTGAATATTGATGATTGAAGATTGAGGATTGAGGATTGAGGGTTGTGGATTGAGGACGAGGACTGAGGGTTGAGTATTGATGTTTGAGGTCTGGGGATTGAGGATTGACGATTGAGAATTGAGGATTGAGGATCGAGGATTGAAGATTGAGGACTGGGTATTGAGGATTGAAGAATGAGGATTGAGGATTGAGGATTGAGGACTGAGGATTGAGGATTGAAGATTGAGGATTGGGTATTGAGGATTGAAGGATGAGGATTGAGGATTGAAGATTGAGGATTGAAGATTGAGTATTGATGATTGAATAATGAGGATTGAGGATTGAGTATGGAGGATTGAGGATTGAGGATTCAGGATTGAAGATTGAGTATTGATGATTGAATATTGAAGATTGAGGATTGAGGTTTGAGGATTGAGGACGAGGACTGACGGTAGAGGATTTAGGTTTGAGGATTGAGGATTGAAGGCTGAGGATTGAGGATGAGTGCTAAGGCTCGGGGATTGAGGATTGACGACTGAGGACTGAGGATTGAGGATTGAGAATTGAGGATTGAAGATTGAGGATTAGGTATTGAGGATTGAAGAATGAGGATTGAGGATTGAGGATTGAGGATTGAGGATTGAGGATAGAGGATCTAGGATTGGAGATTGATTATTGATTATTGAAGGTTGAGGATTGTGGACTGAGGATTGAGGATTGAGGATTGAGGATTGAGGATTGAGGATTGAGGATTGAGGATTGAGGATTGAGGATTGAGGATTGAGGATTGAGGATTGAGGATTGAGGATTGGGTATTGAGGATTGAAGAATGAGGATTGAGGATTGAGGATTGAGGATTGAGGATTGAAGATTGAGTGTTGAGGATTGAAGATTGAGGATTGAGGATTGAGGATTGAGGATTGAGGATTGAGGATTGAAGATTGAGTATTGAGGATTGAAGATTGAGGATTGAGTATTGACGATTGAGGATTCAGGGTTGAAGATTGAGGATTGAGGGTTGAGGATTGAGGATTGAGGATTGAGGATTGAAGATTGAATATTGATGATTGAACATTGAGGACTGAGGATTGAGGGTTGTGGATTGAGGACAAGGACTGAGGATTGAATATTGATGTTTGAGGTCTGAGGATTAAGGATTGAGGATTGAGAATTGAGGATTGAGGATTGAGGATTGAAGATTGAGGATCGGGTATTTAGGATTGAAGAATGAGGATTGAGGGTTGAGGTTTGAGGATTGAGGATTGAAGATTGAGTATTGATGATTGAATATTGAGGATTGAGGATTGAGGTTTGAGGATTGAGGATGAAGACTGAGGGATGAGGATTGAGGTTTGAGGAACGAGGATTGAGGATTGAGGATTGAGGACTAAGGATTGACGATTGAGTATTGAAGATTGAGGATTGATGACTGAGGATTGACGACTGAGGATTGAGGATTGAGGATGATGATTGAAGATTGAGTATTGAGGATTGAATATTGAGGATTGAGGATTGAGGATTGAGGATTGAGGATTGAGGATTGAGGATTGAAGATTGAGTATTGAGTACTGAAGGTTGAGGATTGTGGATTGAGGATTAAGGATTGAGGATTGAATATTGTAGATTGAGTATTGATGCCTGGGAATTGAGGATTGAGGATTGAGGATTGAGGATTGAGGATTGAAGATTGAGTATTAAGGATTGAAGATTGAGGATTGAAGATTGAGTATTGATGATTGAATATTGAGGATTGAGGAGTGAGGATTGAGGATTGAGGATTGGGTATTGAGGATTGAGGAATGAGGATTGAGGATTGAGGTTTGAGGATTGAGGATTGAGTATTGAGTATTGAAGATTGAGGATTGATGATAGAGGATTGAGGATTGAACGCTGAGGTTTGAGGACTGAGGACTGAGTATTGAGAATTGAGGATTGAGGATTGAGGACCGAGGATTGAAGATTGAGGATTGGGGACTGAGGATTGAATATTCAAGATTGAGGATTGAGGATTGAGGATTGAGGATTGATGATTGAAGATTCATTATTGAGGATTGAAGGTTGAGGATTGAGGATTGAAGATTGAGGATTGAGCATTGAGGATGAGGGCTGAGAGTTGAGGATTGAGGTTTGAGGTCTGAGGACTGAGGATTGAGGATTGAGAATTGAGGATTGAGGATTGACGATTGAAGATTGAGGATTGGGGACTGAGTGTTGAGGGTTGAGTGATGAGAATTGATGTTTGTGGATAGAGATTTGAAGATTGCAGATTGAGTATTGAGTATTGAAATTTGTGAATTGATGATATTCTATTGAGGACTGAGAATTGACGATTGATTGTTGAGGACTGAGGTCTGAAGATTGAGGATTCAGGATTGTGGATTCAGGATTGAGGTTTGAGGACTGAGAATTGAGGACTGAGTATTGAGAATTGAGGATTGAGGATTGAGGATTGAGGATTGAAGATTGAGGATTGGGTATTGCGGATTGTACATTGAGGATTGAGGATTGAGGATTGAGGATTGAGGATTGAGGACTGAAGATTGAATATTGATGATTGAAGATTGAGGATTGAGGATTGAGGGTTGTGGATTGAGGACGAGGACTGAGGGTTGAGTATTGATGTTTGAGGTCTGGGGATTGAGGATTGACGATTGAGAATTGAGGATTGAGGATCGAGGATTGAAGATTGAGGACTGGGTATTGAGGATTGAAGAATGAGGATTGAGGATTGAGGATTGAGGACTGAGGATTGAGGATTGAAGATTGAGGATTGGGTATTGAGGATTGAAGGATGAGGATTGAGGATTGAGGATTGAGGATTGAGGATTGAAGATTGAGTATTGAGGATTGAGGATTGAGTATTGAGGATTGAAGATTGAGGATTGAGTATTGAGGATTGAGGTTTGAGGATTGAAGATTGAGGATTGAGGATTGAGGATTGAGGATTGAGGATTGAGTATTGAAGATTGAATATTGATGATTGAATATTGAGGACTGAGGGTTGAGGGTTGTGGATTGAGGACGAGGACTGAGGGTTGAATATTGATGTTTGAGGTCTGAGGATTAAGGATTGAGGATTGAGAATTGAGGATTGAGGATTGAGGATTGAAGATTGAGGATTGCGTATTGAGGAATGAGGATTGAGGATTGAGGTTTGAGGATTGAGGATTGCAGATTGAGTATTGAGGATTGAAGATTGAGGATTGAGGATTGAGGATTGAGGAATGAGGATTGAAGATTGAGTATTGATAATTGAAGATTGAGGATAGAGGATTGAGTACTGAGGAGTGAGGATTAAGGATTGGGGATTGATGATTGAGGATTGAGGATTGAGGATTGAGGATTGAGAATTGAGAATTGAGGATGAAGACTGAGGGTTGAGGATTGAGGTTTGAGGAACGAGGATTGAGGATTGAGGATTGAGGACTAAGGATTGACGATTGAGTGTTGAAGATTGAGGATTGATGACTGAGGATTGACGACTGAGAATTGAGGATTGAGGATTGATGATTGAAGACTGAGTATTGAGGATTGAATATTGAGGATTGAGGATTGAGGATTGAGGATTGAGGATTCAGGATTGAGGATTGAAGATTGAGTATTGAGTATTGAAGGTTGTGGATTGTGGATTGAGGATTAAGGATTGAGGATTGAATACTGTAGATTGAGTATTGATGCCTGAGGATTGAGGATTGAGGATTGAGGATTGAGAATTGAGGATTGAAGATTGAGTATTGAGGATTGAAGATTGAGGATTGAAGATTGAGTATTGATGATTGAATATTGAGGATTGAGGATTGAGGATTGAGGATTGAGGATTGAGGATTCAGGATTGAAGATTGAGTATTGATGATTGAATATTGAGGATTGAGGATTGAGGTTTGAGGATTGAGGACGAGGACTGACGGTAGAGGATCTAGGTTTGAGGATTGAGGATTGAAGACTGAGGATTGAGGATGAGTGCTAAGGCTCGGGGATTGAGGATTGACGACTGAGGACTGAGGATTGAGGATTGAGAATTGAGGATTGATGTTTGAAGATTGAAGATTGAGGATTAGGTATTGAGGATTGAAGATTGAGGATTGAGGATTGAGGATTGAGGATTGAGGATCTAGGATTGGAGATTGATTTTTGATTATTGAAGAATGAGGATTGAGGATTGAGGATTGAGGATTGAGGATTGAAGATTGAGTGTTGAGGATTGAAGATTGAGGATTGAGGATTGAGGATTGAGGATTGAGGATTGAAGATTGAGTACTGAGGATTGAAGATTGAGGATTGAGGATTGAGTATTCAGGATTGAGGATTGAAGATTGAGTATTGAGTATTGAAGGTTGTGGATTGTGGATTGAGGATTAAGGATTGAGGATTGAATACTGTAGATTGAGTATTGATGCCTGAGGATTGAGGATTGAGGATTGAGGATTGAGGATTGAGGATTGAAGATTGAGTATTCAGGATTGAAGATTGAGGATTGAAGATTGAGTATTGATGATTGAATATTGAGGATTGAGGATTGAGGATTGAGGATTGAGGATTGAGGATTCAGGATTGAAGATTGAGTATTGATGACTGAATATTGAAGATTGAGGATTGAGGTTTGAGGATTGAGGACGAGGACTGACGGTAGAGGATTTAGGTTTGAGGATTGAGGATTGAAGACTGAGGATTGAGGATGAGTGCTAAGGCTCGGGGATTGAGTATTGACGACTGAGGACTGAGGATTGAGGATTGAGAATTGAGGATTGATGTTTGAGGATTGAAGATTGAGGATTAGGTATTGAGGATTGAAGAATGAGGATTGAGGATTGAGGATTGAGGATTGAGGATTGAGGATCTAGGATTGGAGATTGATTATTGATTATTGAAGGTTGAGGATTGTGGATTGAGGATTGAGGATTGAGGATTGAGGATTGAGGATTGAGGATTGAGGATTGAGGATTGAGGATTGAGGATTGAGAATTGAGGATTGAGGATTGAGTATTGAGGATTGAGGATTGAGGATTGGGTATTGAGGATTGAAGAATGAGGATTGAGGATTGAGGATTGAGGATTGAGGATTGAAGATTGAGTGTTGAGGATTGAAGATTGAGGATTGAGGATTGAGGATTGAGGATTGAGGATTGAAGATTGAGTATTGAGGATTGAAAATTGAGGATTGAGTATTGACGATTGAGGATTCAGGGTTGAAGATTGAGGATCGAGGGTTGAGGATTGAGGATTGAGGATTGAGGATTGAAGATTGAATATTGATGATTGAACATTGAGTACTGAGGATTGAGGGTTGTGGATTGAGGACGAGGACTGAGGATTGAATATTGATGTTTGAGGTCTGAGGATTAAGGATTGAGGATTGAGAATTGAGGATTGAGGATTGAGGATTGAAGATTGAGGATTGGGTATTTAGGATTGAAGAATGAGGATTGAGGATTGAGGTTTGAGGATTGAGGATTGAAGATTGAGGATTGGGTATTGAGGAATGAGGGTTGAGGATTGAGGTTTGAGGAACGAGGATTGAGGATTGAGGATTGAGGACTAAGGATTGACGATTGAGAATTGAAGATTGAGGATTGATGACTGAGGATTGACGACTGAGAATTGAGGATTGAGGATTGATGATTGAAGATTGAGTGTTGAGGATTGAATATTGAGGATTGAGGATTGAGGATTGAGGATTGAGGATTCAGGATTGAGGATTGAAGATTGAGTATTGAGTATTGAAGGTTGTGGATTGTCGATTGAGGATTAAGGATTGAGGATTGAATACTGTAGATTGAGTATTGATGCCTGAGGATTGAGGATTGAGGATTGAGGATTGAGGATTGAGGATTGAAGATTGAGTATTGAGGATTGAAGATTGAGGATTGAAGATTGAGTATTGATGATTGAAAATTGAGTATTGAGGATTGAGGATTGAGGATTGAGGATTGAGGATTCAGGATTGAAGATTGAGTATTGATGATTGAATATTGAGGGTTGAGGATTGAGGACGAGGACTGACGGTAGAGGATTTAGGTTTGAGGATTGAGGATTGAAGACAGAGGATTGAGGATGAGTGCTAAGGCTCGGGGATTAAGGATTGACGACTGAGGACTGAGGATTGAGGATTGAGAATTGAGGATTGATGTTTGAGGATTGAAGATTGAGTATTAGGTATTGAGGATTGAAGAATGAGGATTGAGGATTGAGGATCTAGGATTGTAGATTGATTATTGATTATTGAAGGTTGAGGATTGAGGATTGAGGATTGAGGATTGAGGATTGAGGATTGAGGATTGAGGATAGAGGATTGAGGATTGAGGATTGAGGATTGAGTATTGAGGATTGAGGATTGAGGATTGAGGATTGGGTATTGAGGATTGAAGAATGAGGATTGAGGATTGAGGATTGAGGATTGAGGATTGAAGATTGAGTGTTGAGGATTGAAGATTGAGGATTGAGGATTTAGGATTGAGGATTGAGGATTGAAGATTGAGTACTGAGGATTGAAGATTGAGGATTGAGGATTGAGTATTCAGGATTGAGGATTGAAGATTGAGTATTGAGTATTGAAGGTTGTGGATTGTGGATTGAGCATTAAGGATTGAGGATTGAATACTGTAGATTGAGTATTGATGCCTGAGGATTGAGGATTGAGGATTGAGGATTGAGGATTGAGGATTGAAGATTGAGTATTGAGGATTGAAGATTGAGGATTGAAGATTGAGTATTGATGATTGAATATTGAGGATTGAGGATTGAGGATTGAGGTGTGAGGACTGAGAATTGAGGACTGAGTATTGAGTATTGAGGATTGAGGATTGAGGATTGAGGATTGAAGATTGAGGATTGGGTATTGCGGATTGTACATTGAGGATTGAGGATTGAGGATTGAGGATTGAGGATTGAGGACTGAAGATTGAATATTGATGATTGAAGATTGAGGATTGAGGATTGAGGGTTGTGGATTGAGGACGAGGACTGAGGGTTGAGTATTGATGTTTGAGGTCTGGGGATTGAGTATTGACGATTGAGAATTGAGGATTGAGGATCGAGGATTGAAGATTGAGGACTGGGTATTGAGGATTGAAGAATGAGGATTGAGGATTGAGGATTGAGGACTGAGGATTGAGGATTGAAGATTGAGGATTGGGTATTGAGGATTGAAGGATGAGGATTGAGGATTGAGGATTGAGGATTGAGGATTGAAGATTGAGTATTGAGGATTGAGGATTGAGTATTGAGGATTGAAGATTGAGGATTGAGTATTGACGATTGAGGTTTGAGGATTGAAGATTGAGGATTGAGGATTGAGGATTGAGGATTGAGGATTGAGGATTGAGTATTGAAGATTGAATATTGATGATTGAATATTGAGGACTGAGGATTGAGGGTTGTGGATTGAGGACGAGGACTGAGGGTTGAATATTGATGTTTGAGGTCTGAGGATTAAGGATTGAGGATTGAGAATTGAGGATTGAGGATTGAGGATTGAAGATTGAGGATTGGGTATTGAGGAATGAGGATTGAGGATTGAGGTTTGAGGATTGAGGACTGCAGATTGAGTATTGAGGATTGAAGATTGAGGATTGAGGATTGAGGATTGAGGAATGAGGATTGAAGATTGAGTATTGATAATTGAAGATTGAGGATAGAGGATTGAGTACTGAGGAGTGAGGATTAAGGATTGATGATTGAAGATTGAGTATTGAGGATTGAATATTGAGGATTGAGGATTGAGGATTGAGGATTGAGGATTCAGGATTGAGGATTGAAGATTGAGTATTGAGTATTGAAGGTTGTGGATTGTCGATTGAGGATTAAGGATTGAGGATTGAGTACTGTAGATTGAGTATTGATGCCTGAGGATTGAGGATTGAGGATTGAGGATTGAGGATTGAGGATTGAAGATTGAGTATTGAGGATTGAAGATTGAGGATTGAAGATTGAGTATTGATGATTGAATATTGAGGATTGAGGATTGAGGATTGAGGTGTGAGGACTGAGAATTGAGGACTGAGTATTGAGTATTGAGGATTGAGGATTGAGGATTGAGGATTGAAGATTGAGGATTGAGGATTGAAGATTGAGGATTGGGTATTGCGGATTGTACATTGAGGATTGAGGATTGAGGATTGAGGATTGAGGATTGAGGACTGAAGATTGAATATTGATGATTGAAGATTGAGGATTGAGGATTGAGGGTTGTGGATTGAGGACGAGGACTGAGGGTTGAGTATTGATGTTTGAGGTCTGGGGATTGAGGATTGACGATTGAGAATTGAGGATTGAGGATCGAGGATTGAAGATTGAGGACTGGGTATTGAGGATTGAAGAATGAGGATTGAGGATTGAGGATTGAGGACTGAGGATTGAGGATTGAAGATTGAGGATTGGGTATTGAGGATTGAAGGATGAGGATTGAGGATTGAGGATTGAGGATTGAGGATTGAAGATTGAGTATTGAGGATTGAGGATTGAGTATTGAGGATTGAAGATTGAGGATTGAGTATTGAGGATTGAGGTTTGAGGATTGAAGATTGAGGATTGAGGATTGAGGATTGAGGATTGAGGATTGAGTATTGAAGATTGAATATTGATGATTGAATATTGAGGACTGAGGATTGAGGGTTGTGGATTGAGGACGAGGACTGAGGGTTGAATATTGATGTTTGAGGTCTGAGGATTAAGGATTGAGGATTGAGAATTGAGGATTGAGGATTGAGGATTGAAGATTGAGGATTGGGTATTGAGGAATGGGGATTGAGGATTGAGGTTTGAGGATTGAGGATTGCAGATTGAGTATTGAGGATTGAAGATTGAGGATTGAGGATTGAGGATTGAGGATTGAGGATTGAGGACTGAGGATTGAGGACTGAAGCTTGAATATTGATGATTGAAGATTGAGGATTGAGGATTGAGGGTTGTGGATTGAGGACGAGGACTGAGGGTTGAGTATTGATGTTTGAGGTCTGGGGATTGAGGATTGACGATTGAGAATTGAGGATTGAGGATTGAGGATTGAAGATTGAGGATTGGGGACTGAGTGTTGAGGGTTGAGTGATGAGAGTTGATGTTTGTGGATAGAGATTTGAAGATTGCAGATTGAGTATTGAGTATTGAAATTTGTGAATTGATGATATTCTATTGAGGACTGAGAATTGACGATTGATTGTTGAGGTCTGAGGTCTGAAGATTGAGGATTCAGGATTGTGGATTCAGGATTGAGGTTTGAGGACTGAGAATTGCGGACTGAGTATTGAGAATTGAGGATTGAGGATTGAGGATTGAGGATCGAAGATTTAGGATTGGGTATTGCGGATTGTACATTGAGGATTGAGGATTGAGGATTGAGGACTGAGGATTGAGGACTGAAGCTTGAATATTGATGATTGAAGATTGAGGATTGAGGATTGAGGGTTGTGGATTGAGGACGAGGACTGAGGGTTGAGTATTGATGTTTGAGGTCTGGGGATTGAGGATTGACGATTGAGAATTGAGGATTGAGGATTGAGGATTGAAGATTGAGGATTGGGTATTGAGGAATGAGGATTGAGGATTGAGGTTTGAGGATTGAGGATTGCAGATTGAGTATTGAGGATTGAAGATTGAGGATTGAAGATTGAGTATTGAGGATTGAGGATTGAGTATTGAGGATTGAAGATTGAGGATTGAGTATTGAGGATTGAGGTTTGAGGATTGAAGATTGAGGATTGAGGATTGAGGATTGAGGATTGAGGATTGAGTATTGAAGATTGAATATTGATGATTGAATATTGAGGACTGAGGATTGAGGGTTGTGGATTGAGGACGAGGACTGAGGGTTGAATATTGATGTTTGAGGTCTGAGGATTAAGGATTGAGGGTTGAGAATTGAGGATTGAGGATTGAGGATTGAAGATTGAGGATTGCGTATTGAGGAATGAGGATTGAGGATTGAGGTTTGAGGATTGAGGATTGCAGATTGAGTATTGAGGATTGAAGATTGAGGATTGAGGATTGAGGATTGAGGAATGAGGATTGAAGATTGAGTATTGATAATTGAAGATTGAGGATAGAGGATTGAGTACTGAGGAGTGAGGATTAAGGATTGGGGATTGATGATTGAGGATTGAGGATTGAGGATTGAGGATTGAGAATTGAGAATTGAGGATGAAGACTGAGGGTTGCGGATTGAGGTTTGAGGAACGAGGATTGAGGATTGAGGATTGAGGACTAAGGATTGACGATTGAGTGTTGAAGATTGAGGATTGATGACTGAGGATTGACGACTGAGAATTGAGGATTGAGGATTGATGATTGAAGACTGAGTATTGAGGATTGAATATTGAGGATTGAGGATTGAGGATTGAGGATTGAGGATTCAGGATTGAGGATTGAAGATTGAGTATTGAGTATTGAAGGTTGTGGATTGTGGATTGAGGATTAAGGATTGAGGATTGAATACTGTAGATTGAGTATTGATGCCTGAGGATTGAGGATTGAGGATTGAGGATTGAGAATTGAGGATTGAAGATTGAGTATTGAGGATTGAAGATTGAGGATTGAAGATTGAGTATTGATGATTGAATATTGAGGATTGAGGATTGAGGATTGAGGATTGAGGATTGAGGATTCAGGATTGAAGATTGAGTATTGATGATTGAATATTGAGGATTGAGGATTGAGGTTTGAGGATTGAGGACGAGGACTGACGGTAGAGGATCTAGGTTTGAGGATTGAGGATTGAAGACTGAGGATTGAGGATGAGTGCTAAGGCTCGGGGATTGAGGATTGACGACTGAGGACTGAGGATTGAGGATTGAGAATTGAGGATTGATGTTTGAGGATTGAAGATTGAGGATTAGGTATTGAGGATTGAAGATTGAGGATTGAGGATTGAGGATTGGGGATTGAGGATCTAGGATTGGAGATTGATTTTTGATTATTGAAGAATGAGGATTGAGGATTGAGGATTGAGGATTGAGGATTGAAGATTGAGTGTTGAGGATTGAAGATTGAGGATTGAGGATTGAGGATTGAGGATTGAGGATTGAAGATTGAGTACTGAGGATTGAAGATTGAGGATTGAGGATTGAGTATTCAGGATTGAGGATTGAAGATTGAGTATTGAGTATTGAAGGTTGTGGATTGTGGATTGAGGATTAAGGATTGAGGATTGAATACTGTAGATTGAGTATTGATGCCTGAGGATTGAGGATTGAGGATTGAGGATTGAGGATTGAGGATTGAAGATTGAGTATTCAGGATTGAAGATTGAGGATTGAAGATTGAGTATTGATGATTGAATATTGAGGATTGAGGATTGAGGATTGAGGATTGAGGATTGAGGATCTAGGATTGGAGATTGATTATTGATTATTGAAGGTTGAGGATTGTGGATTGAGGATTGAGGATTGAGGATTGAGGATTGAGGATTGAGGATTGAGGATTGAGGATTGAGGATTGAGGATTGAGAATTGAGGATTGAGGATTGAGTATTGAGGATTGAGGATTGAGGATTGGGTATTGAGGATTGAAGAATGAGGATTGAGGATTGAGGATTGAGGATTGAGGATTGAAGATTGAGTGTTGAGGATTGAAGATTGAGGATTGAGGATTGAGGATTGAGGATTGAGGATTGAAGATTGAGTATTGAGGATTGAAAATTGAGGATTGAGTATTGACGATTGAGGATTCAGGGTTGAAGATTGAGGATCGAGGGTTGAGGATTGAGGATTGAGGATTGAGGATTGAAGATTGAATATTGATGATTGAACATTGAGGACTGAGGATTGAGGGTTGTGGATTGAGGACGAGGACTGAGGATTGAATATTGATGTTTGAGGTCTGAGGATTAAGGATTGAGGATTGAGAATTGAGGATTGAGGATTGAGGATTGAAGATTGAGGATTGGGTATTTAGGATTGAAGAATGAGGATTGAGGATTGAGGTTTGAGGATTGAGGATTGAAGATTGAGGATTGGGTATTGAGGAATGAGGGTTGAGGATTGAGGTTTGAGGAACGAGGATTGAGGATTGAGGATTGAGGACTAAGGATTGACGATTGAGAATTGAAGATTGAGGATTGATGACTGAGGATTGACGACTGAGAATTGAGGATTGAGGATTGATGATTGAAGATTGAGTGTTGAGGATTGAATATTGAGGATTGAGGATTGAGGATTGAGGATTGAGGATTCAGGATTGAGGATTGAAGATTGAGTATTGAGTATTGAAGGTTGTGGATTGTCGATTGAGGATTAAGGATTGAGGATTGAATACTGTAGATTGAGTATTGATGCCTGAGGATTGAGGATTGAGGATTGAGGATTGAGGATTGAGGATTGAAGATTGAGTATTGAGGATTGAAGATTGAGGATTGAAGATTGAGTATTGATGATTGAAAATTGAGTATTGAGGATTGAGGATTGAGGATTGAGGATTGAGGATTCAGGATTGAAGATTGAGTATTGATGATTGAATATTGAGGGTTGAGGATTGAGGACGAGGACTGACGGTAGAGGATTTAGGTTTGAGGATTGAGGATTGAAGACAGAGGATTGAGGATGAGTGCTAAGGCTCGGGGATTAAGGATTGACGACTGAGGACTGAGGATTGAGGATTGAGAATTGAGGATTGATGTTTGAGGATTGAAGATTGAGTATTAGGTATTGAGGATTGAAGAATGAGGATTGAGGATTGAGGATCTAGGATTGTAGATTGATTATTGATTATTGAAGGTTGAGGATTGAGGATTGAGGATTGAGGATTGAGGATTGAGGATTGAGGATTGAGGATAGAGGATTGAGGATTGAGGATTGAGGATTGAGTATTGAGGATTGAGGATTGAGGATTGAGGATTGGGTATTGAGGATTGAAGAATGAGGATTGAGGATTGAGGATTGAGGATTGAGGATTGAAGATTGAGTGTTGAGGATTGAAGATTGAGGATTGAGGATTTAGGATTGAGGATTGAGGATTGAAGATTGAGTACTGAGGATTGAAGATTGAGGATTGAGGATTGAGTATTCAGGATTGAGGATTGAAGATTGAGTATTGAGTATTGAAGGTTGTGGATTGTGGATTGAGCATTAAGGATTGAGGATTGAATACTGTAGATTGAGTATTGATGCCTGAGGATTGAGGATTGAGGATTGAGGATTGAGGATTGAGGATTGAAGATTGAGTATTGAGGATTGAAGATTGAGGATTGAAGATTGAGTATTGATGATTGAATATTGAGGATTGAGGATTGAGGATTGAGGTGTGAGGACTGAGAATTGAGGACTGAGTATTGAGTATTGAGGATTGAGGATTGAGGATTGAGGATTGAAGATTGAGGATTGGGTATTGCGGATTGTACATTGAGGATTGAGGATTGAGGATTGAGGATTGAGGATTGAGGACTGAAGATTGAATATTGATGATTGAAGATTGAGGATTGAGGATTGAGGGTTGTGGATTGAGGACGAGGACTGAGGGTTGAGTATTGATGTTTGAGGTCTGGGGATTGAGTATTGACGATTGAGAATTGAGGATTGAGGATCGAGGATTGAAGATTGAGGACTGGGTATTGAGGATTGAAGAATGAGGATTGAGGATTGAGGATTGAGGACTGAGGATTGAGGATTGAAGATTGAGGATTGGGTATTGAGGATTGAAGGATGAGGATTGAGGATTGAGGATTGAGGATTGAGGATTGAAGATTGAGTATTGAGGATTGAGGATTGAGTATTGAGGATTGAAGATTGAGGATTGAGTATTGACGATTGAGGTTTGAGGATTGAAGATTGAGGATTGAGGATTGAGGATTGAGGATTGAGGATTGAGGATTGAGTATTGAAGATTGAATATTGATGATTGAATATTGAGGACTGAGGATTGAGGGTTGTGGATTGAGGACGAGGACTGAGGGTTGAATATTGATGTTTGAGGTCTGAGGATTAAGGATTGAGGATTGAGAATTGAGGATTGAGGATTGAGGATTGAAGATTGAGGATTGGGTATTGAGGAATGAGGATTGAGGATTGAGGTTTGAGGATTGAGGATTGCAGATTGAGTATTGAGGATTGAAGATTGAGGATTGAGGATTGAGGATTGAGGAATGAGGATTGAAGATTGAGTATTGATAATTGAAGATTGAGGATAGAGGATTGAGTACTGAGGAGTGAGGATTAAGGATTGATGATTGAAGATTGAGTATTGAGGATTGAATATTGAGGATTGAGGATTGAGGATTGAGGATTGAGGATTCAGGATTGAGGATTGAAGATTGAGTATTGAGTATTGAAGGTTGTGGATTGTCGATTGAGGATTAAGGATTGAGGATTGAGTACTGTAGATTGAGTATTGATGCCTGAGGATTGAGGATTGAGGATTGAGGATTGAGGATTGAGGATTGAAGATTGAGTATTGAGGATTGAAGATTGAGGATTGAAGATTGAGTATTGATGATTGAATATTGAGGATTGAGGATTGAGGATTGAGGTGTGAGGACTGAGAATTGAGGACTGAGTATTGAGTATTGAGGATTGAGGATTGAGGATTGAGGATTGAAGATTGAGGATTGGGTATTGCGGATTGTACATTGAGGATTGAGGATTGAGGATTGAGGATTGAGGATTGAGGACTGAAGATTGAATATTGATGATTGAAGATTGAGGATTGAGGATTGAGGGTTGTGGATTGAGGACGAGGACTGAGGGTTGAGTATTGATGTTTGAGGTCTGGGGATTGAGGATTGACGATTGAGAATTGAGGATTGAGGATCGAGGATTGAAGATTGAGGACTGGGTATTGAGGATTGAAGAATGAGGATTGAGGATTGAGGATTGAGGACTGAGGATTGAGGATTGAAGATTGAGGATTGGGTATTGAGGATTGAAGGATGAGGATTGAGGATTGAGGATTGAGGATTGAGGATTGAAGATTGAGTATTGAGGATTGAGGATTGAGTATTGAGGATTGAAGATTGAGGATTGAGTATTGAGGATTGAGGTTTGAGGATTGAAGATTGAGGATTGAGGATTGAGGATTGAGGATTGAGGATTGAGTATTGAAGATTGAATATTGATGATTGAATATTGAGGACTGAGGATTGAGGGTTGTGGATTGAGGACGAGGACTGAGGGTTGAATATTGATGTTTGAGGTCTGAGGATTAAGGATTGAGGATTGAGAATTGAGGATTGAGGATTGAGGATTGAAGATTGAGGATTGGGTATTGAGGAATGAGGATTGAGGATTGAGGTTTGAGGATTGAGGATTGCAGATTGAGTATTGAGGATTGAAGATTGAGGATTGAGGATTGAGGATTGAGGAATGAGGATTGAAGATTGAGTATTGATAATTGAAGATTGAGGATAGAGGATTGAGTACTGAGGAGTGAGGATTAAGGATTGATGATTGAAGATTGAGTATTGAGGATTGAATATTGAGGATTGAGGATTGAGGATTGAGGATTGAGGATTCAGGATTGGGGATTGAAGATTGAGTATTGAGTATTGAAGGTTGTGGATTGTCGATTGAGGATTAAGGATTGAGGATTGAGTACTGTAGATTGAGTATTGATGCCTGAGGATTGAGGATTGAGGATTGAGGATTGAGGATTGAGGATTGAAGATTGAGTATTGAGGATTGAAGATTGAGGATTGAAGATTGAGTATTGATGATTGAAAATTGAGTATTGAGGATTGAGGATTGAGGATTGAGGATTGAGGATTCAGGATTCAGGATTGAAGATTGAGTATTGATGATTGAATATTGAGGATTGAGGATTGAGGACGAGGACTGACGGTAGAGGATTTAGGTTTGAGGATTGAGGATTGAAGACTGAGGATTGAGGATGAGTGCTAAGGCTCGGGGATTGAGGATTGACGACTGCTGACTGAGGATTGAGGATTGAGAATTGAGGATTGATGTTTGAGGATTGAAGATTGAGTATTAGGTATTGAGGATTGAAGAATGAGGATTGAGGATTGAGGATTGAGGATTGAGGATTGAGGATCTAGGATTGGAGATTGATTATTGATTATTGAAGGTCGAGGATTGAGGATTGAGGATTGAGGATTGAGGATTGAGGATTGAGGATTGAGGATTGAGGATTGAGGATTGAGGATTGAGGATTGAGTATTGAGGATTGAGGATTGAGGATTGAGGATTGAGGATTGAGGTTGAGGGCTGAGAGTTGAGGATTGAGGTTTCAGGTCTGAGGACTGAGGATTGAGGATTGAGAATTGAGGATTGAGGATTGACGATTGAAGATTGAGTATTGAGGATTGAGGATTGAGGATTGAGGATTGAGGATTGAAGATTGAGTATTGAGGATTGAGGATTGAGTATTGAGGATTGAAGATTGAGGATTGAGTATTGAGGATTGAGGTTTGAGGATTGAAGATTGAGGATTGAGGATTGAGGATTGAGAATTGAGGATTGAGTATTGAAGATTGAATATTGATGATTGAATATTGAGGACTGAGGATTGAGGGTTGTGGATTGAGGACGAGGACTGAGGTTTGAATATTGATGTTTGAGGTCTGAGGATTAAGGATTGAGGATTGAGAATTGAGGATTGAGGATTGAGGATTGAAGATTGAGGATTGGGTATTGAGGAATGAGGATTGAGGATTGAGGTTTGAGGATTGAGGATTGCAGATTGAGTATTGAGGATTGAAGATTGAGGATTGAGGATTGATGATTGAGGAATGAGGATTGAAGATTGAGTATTGACAATTGAAGATTGAGGATAGAGGATTGAGTACTGAGGAGTGAGGATTAAGGATTGAGGATTGATGATTGAGGATTGAGGATTGAGGATTGAGGATTGAGAATTGAGGATTGAGGATTGAGGATTGAAGATTGAGGATTGGGGACTGAGTGTTGAGGGTTGAGTGATGAGAGTTGATGTTTGTGGATAGAGATTTGAAGATTGCAGATTGAGTATTGAGTATTGAAATTTGTGAATTGATGATATTCTATTGAGGACTGAGAATTGACGATTGATTGTTGAGGTCTGAGGTCTGAAGATTGAGGATTCAGGATTGTGGATTCAGGATTGAGGTTTGAGGACTGAGAATTGCGGACTGAGTATTGAGAATTGAGGATTGAGGATTGAGGATTGAGGATCGAAGATTGAGGATTGGGTATTGCGGATTGTACATTGAGGATTGAGGATTGAGGATTGAGGACTGAGGATTGAGGACTGAAGCTTGAATATTGATGATTGAAGATTGAGGATTGAGGATTGAGGGTTGTGGATTGAGGACGAGGACTGAGGGTTGAGTATTGATGTTTGAGGTCTGGGGATTGAGGATTGACGATTGAGAATTGAGGATTGAGGATTGAGGATGAAGATTGAGGATTGGGTATTGAGGAATGAGGATTGAGGATTGAGGTTTGAGGATTGAGGATTGCAGATTGAGTATTGAGGATTGAAGATTGAGGATTGAGGATTGAGGATTGAGGAATGAGGATTGAAGATTGAGTATTGATAATTGAAGATTGAGGATAGAGGATTGAGTACTGAGGAGTGAGGATTAAGGATTGATGATTGAAGATTGAGTATTGAGGATTGAATATTGAGGATTGAGGATTGAGGATTGAGGATTGAGGATTCAGGATTGAGGATTGAAGATTGAGTATTGAGTATTGAAGGTTGTGGATTGTCGATTGAGGATTAAGGATTGAGGATTGAGTACTGTAGATTGAGTATTGATGCCTGAGGATTGAGGATTGAGGATTGAGGATTGAGATTGAGGATTGAAGATTGAGTATTGAGGATTGAAGATTGAGGATTGAAGATTGAGTATTGATGATTGAATATTGAGGATTGAGGATTGAGGATTGAGGTGTGAGGACTGAGAATTGAGGACTGAGTATTGAGTATTGAGGATTGAGGATTGAGGATTGAGGATTGAAGATTGAGGATTGGGTATTGCGGATTGTACATTGAGGATTGAGGATTGAGGATTGAGGATTGAGGATTGAGGACTGAAGATTGAATATTGATGATTGAAGATTGAGGATTGAGGATTGAGGGTTGTGGATTGAGGACGAGGACTGAGGGTTGAGTATTGATGTTTGAGGTCTGGGGATTGAGGATTGACGATTGAGAATTGAGGATTGAGGATCGAGGATTGAAGATTGAGGACTGGGTATTGAGGATTGAAGAATGAGGATTGAGGATTGAGGATTGAGGACTGAGGATTGAGGATTGAAGATTGAGGATTGGGTATTGAGGATTGAAGGATGAGGATTGAGGATTGAGGATTGAGGATTGACGATTGAAGATTGAGTATTGAGGATTGAGGATTGAGTATTGAGGATTGAAGATTGAGGATTGAGTATTGAGGATTGAGGTTTGAGGATTGAAGATTGAGGATTGAGGATTGAGGATTGAGGATTGAGGATTGAGTATTGAAGATTGAATATTGATGATTGAATATTGAGGACTGAGGACTGAGGGTTGTGGATTGAGGACGAGGACTGAGGGTTGAATATTGATGTTTGAGGTCTGAGGATTAAGGATTGAGGATTGAGAATGAGGATTGAGGATTGAGGATTGAAGATTGAGGATTGGGTATTGAGGAATGAGGATTGAGGATTGAGGTTTGAGGATTGAGGATTGCAGATTGAGTATTGAGGATTGAAGATTGAGGATTGAGGATTGAGGATTGAGGAATGAGGATTGAAGATTGAGTATTGATAATTGAAGATTGAGGATAGAGGATTGAGTACTGAGGAGTGAGGATTAAGGATTGATGATTGAAGATTGAGTATTGAGGATTGAATATTGAGGATTGAGGATTGAGGATTGAGGATTGAGGATTCAGGATTGGGGATTGAAGATTGAGTATTGAGTATTGAAGGTTGTGGATTGTCGATTGAGGATTAAGGATTGAGGATTGAGTACTGTAGATTGAGTATTGATGCCTGAGGATTGAGGATTGAGGATTGAGGATTGAGGATTGAGGATTGAAGATTGAGTATTGAGGATTGAAGATTGAGGATTGAAGATTGAGTATTGATGATTGAAAATTGAGTATTGAGGATTGAGGATTGAGGATTGAGGATTGAGGATTCAGGATTCAGGATTGAAGATTGAGTATTGATGATTGAATATTGAGGATTGAGGATTGAGGACGAGGACTGACGGTAGAGGATTTAGGTTTGAGGATTGAGGATTGAAGACTGAGGATTGAGGATGAGTGCTAAGGCTCGGGGATTGAGGATTGACGACTGAGGACTGAGGATTGAGGATTGAGAATTGAGGATTGATGTTTGAGGATTGAAGATTGAGTATTAGGTATTGAGGATTGAAGAATGAGGATTGAGGATTGAGGATTGAGGATTGAGGATTGAGGATCTAGGATTGGAGATTGATTATTGATTATTGAAGGTCGAGGATTGAGGATTGAGGATTGAGGATTGAGGATTGAGGATTGAGGATTGAGGATTGAGGATTGAGGATTGAGGATTGAGGATTGAGTATTGAGGATTGAGGATTGAGGATTGAGGATTGAGGATTGAGGTTGAGGGCTGAGAGTTGAGGATTGAGGTTTCAGGACTGAGGACTGAGGATTGAGGATTGAGAATTGAGGATTGAGGATTGACGATTGAAGATTGAGTATTGAGGATTGAGGATTGAGGATTGAGGATTGAGGATTGAAGATTGAGTATTGAGGATTGAGGATTGAGTATTGAGGATTGAAGATTGAGGATTGAGTATTGAGGATTGAGGTTTGAGGATTGAAGATTGAGGATTGAGGATTGAGGATTGAGAATTGAGGATTGAGTATTGAAGATTGAATATTGATGATTGAATATTGAGGACTGAGGATTGAGGGTTGTGGATTGAGGACGAGGACTGAGGTTTGAATATTGATGTTTGAGGTCTGAGGATTAAGGATTGAGGATTGAGAATTGAGGATTGAGGATTGAGGATTGAAGATTGAGGATTGGGTATTGAGGAATGAGGATTGAGGATTGAGGTTTGAGGATTGAGGATTGCAGATTGAGTATTGAGGATTGAAGATTGAGGATTGAGGATTGATGATTGAGGAATGAGGATTGAAGATTGAGTATTGACAATTGAAGATTGAGGATAGAGGATTGAGTACTGAGGAGTGAGGATTAAGGATTGAGGATTGATGATTGAGGATTGAGGATTGAGGATTGAGGATTGAGAATTGAGAATTGAGGATGAAGACTGAGGGTTGAGGATTGAGGTTTGAGGAACGAGGATTGAGGATTGAGGATTGAGGACTAAGGATTGACGATTGAGAGTTGAAGATTGAGGATTGATGGACTGAGGATTGACGACTGAGAATTGAGGATTGAGTATTGATGCCTGAGGATTGAGGATTGAGGATTGAGTATTGAGGATTGAGGACTGAAGATTGAGTATTGAGGATTGAAGATTGAGGATTGAAGATTGAGTATTGATGATTGAAAATTGAGGATTGAGGATTGAGGATTGAGGATTGAGGATTGAGGATTCAGGATTGAAGATTGAGTATTGATGATTGAATATTGAGGATTGAGGATTGAGGTCGAGGACTGACGGTAGAGGATTTAGGTTTGAGGATTGAGGATTGAAGACTGAGGATTGAGGATGAGTGCTAAGGCTCGGGGATTGAGGATTGACGACTGAGGACTGAGGATTGAGGATTCAGAATTGAGGATTGATGTTGAGGATTGAAGATTGAGGATTAGGTATTGAGGATTGAAGAATGAGGATTGAGGATTGAGGATTGAGGATTGAGGATTGAGGATCTAGGACTGCAGATTGATTATTGATTATTGAAGGTTGAGGATTGTGGATTGAGGATTGAGGATTGAGGATTGAGGATTGAGGATTGAGGATTGAGGATTGAGGATTGAGGATTGAGGATTGAGGATTGAGGATTGAGGATTGAGGATTGGGTATTGAGGATTGAAGAATGAGGATTGAGGATTGAGGATTGAGGATTGAGGATTGAAGATTGAGTGTTGAGGATTGAAGATTGAGGATTGAGGATTGAGGATTGAGGATTGAGGATTGAGGATTGAAGATTGAGTATTGAGGATTGAAGATTGAGGATTGAGTATTGAGGATTGAGGATTCACGGTTGAAGATTGAGGATTGAGGGTTGAGGATTGAGGATTGAGGATTGAGGATTGAAGACTGAATATTGATGATTGAACATTGAGGACTGAGGATTGAGGGTTGTGGATTGAGGACGAGGACTGAGGATTGAATATTGATGTTTGAGGTCTGAGGATTAAGGATTGAGGATTGGGAATTGAGGATTGAGGATTGGGGATTGAAGATTGAGGATTGGGTATTTAGGATTGAAGAATGAGGATTGAGGATTGAGGTTTGAGGATTGAGGATTGAAGATTGAGTATTGATGATTGAATATTGAGGATTGTGGATTGAGGTTTGAGGATTGAGGATGAAGACTGAGGGTTGAGGATTGAGGTTTGACGAACGAGGATTGAGGATTGAGGATTGAGGACTAAGGATTGACGATTCAGTATTGAAGATTGAGGATTGATGACTGAGGATTGACGACTGAGAATTGAGGATTGAGGATGATGATTGAAGATTGAGTATTGAGGATTGAATAATGAGGATTGAGGATTGAGGGTTGAGGATTGAGGATTGAGGATTGAGGATTGAAGATTGAGTATTGAGTATTGAAGGTTGAGGATTGTGGATTGAGGATTAAGGATTGAGGATTGAATATTGTAGATTGAGTATTGATGCCTGGGAATTGAGGATTGAGGATTGAGGATTGAGGATTGAGGATTGAAGATTGAGTATTGAAGATTGAAGATTGAGGATTGAAGATTGAGTATTGATGATTGAATATTGAGGATTGAGGAGTGAGGATTGAGGATTGAGGATTGGGTATTGAGGATTGAGGAATGAGGATTGAGGATTGAGGTTTGAGGATTGAGGATTGAGTATTGAGTATTGAAGATTGAGGATTGATGATAGAGGATTGAGGATTGAGCGCTGAGGTTTGAGGACTGAGGACTGAGTATTGAGAATTGAGGATTGAGGATTGAGGACTGAGGATTGAAGATTGAGGATTGGGGACTGAGGATTGAATATTCAAGATTGAGGATCTGAGGATTGAGGATTGAGGATTGATGATTGAAGATTCATTATTGAGGATTGAAGGTTGAGGATTGAGGATTGAGGATTGAAGATTGAGGACTGAGTGATGATGGTTTAGTGATGAGAATTGATATTTGTGGATTGAGATTTGAAGAGTGAAGAATGGGGATTGAGTATTGAAAACTGTGAATTGAGGATATTCTATTGAGGACTGAGGATTGACAATTGATTTAAGAGGACTGAGGGCTGAAGATTGAGGATTCAGGATTGAGGATTGGGTATTGAGGTTTGAACATTGAGGATTGAGGATTGAGGATTGAGGATTGAGGATTGAGGTTGAGGGCTGAGAGTTGAGGATTGAAGATTGAGGTTTGGGTATTGCGGATTGTACATTGAGGATTGAGGATTGAGGATTGAGGACTGAGGATTGAGGACTGAAGCTTGAATATTGATGATTGAAGATTGAGGATTGAGGATTGAGGGTTGTGGATTGAGGACGAGGACTGAGGGTTGAGTATTGATGTTTGAGGTCTGGGGATTGAGGATTGACGATTGAGAATTGAGGATTGAGGATTGAGGATTGAAGATTGAGGATTGGGGACTGAGTGTTGAGGGTTGAGTGATGAGAGTTGATGTTTGTGGATAGAGATTTGAAGATTGCAGATTGAGTATTGAGTATTGAAATTTGTGAATTGATGATATTCTATTGAGGACTGAGAATTGACGATTGATTGTTGAGGTCTGAGGTCTGAAGATTGAGGATTCAGGATTGTGGATTCAGGATTGAGGTTTGAGGACTGAGAATTGCGGACTGAGTATTGAGAATTGAGGATTGAGGATTGAGGATTGAGGATCGAAGATTGAGGATTGGGTATTGCGGATTGTACATTGAGGATTGAGGATTGAGGATTGAGGACTGAGGATTGAGGACTGAAGCTTGAATATTGATGATTGAAGATTGAGGATTGAGGATTGAGGGTTGTGGATTGAGGACGAGGACTGAGGGTTGAGTATTGATGTTTGAGGTCTGGGGATTGAGGATTGACGATTGAGAATTGAGGATTGAGGATTGAGGATTGAAGATTGAGGACTGGAATTGAGGATTGAAGAATGAGGATTGAGGATTGAGGATTGAGTACTGAGGATTGAGGATTGAAGATTGAGGATTGGGTATTGAGGATTGAAGGATGAGGATTGAGGATTGAGGATTGAGGATTGAGGATTGAAGGTTGAGTATTGAGGATTGAGGATTGAGTATTGAGGATTGAAGATTGAGGATTGAGTATTGAGGATTGAGGTTTGAGGATTGAAGATTGAGGATTGAGGATTGAGGATTGAGGATTGAGGATTGAGTATTGAAGATTGAATATTGATGATTGAATATTGAGGACTGAGGATTGAGGGTTGTGGGTTGAGGACGAGGACTGAGGGTTGAATATTGATGTTTGAGGTCTGAGGATTAAGGATTGAGGATTGAGAATTGAGGATTGAGGATTGAGGATTGGAGATTGAGGATTGGGTATTGAGGAATGAGGATTGAGGATTGAGGTTTGAGGATTGAGGATTGCAGATTGAGTATTGAGGATTGAAGATTGAGGATTGAGGATTGAGGATTGAGGAATGACGATTGAAGATTGAGTATTGACAATTGAAGGTTGAGGATAGAGGATTGAGTACTGAGGAGTGAGGATTAAGGATTGAGGATTGATGATTGAGGATTGAGGATTGAGGATTGAGGATTGAGAATTGAGAATTGAGGATGAAGACTGAGGGTTGAGGATTGAGGTTTGAGGAACGAGGATTGAGGACTGAGGATTGAGGACTAAGGATTGACGATTGAGTGTTGAAGATTGAGGATTGATGACTGAGGATTGACGACTGAGAATTGAGGATTGAGGATTGAGGATTGAGGATTCAGGATTGAAGATTGAGTATTGATGATTGAATATTGAGGATTGAGGATTGAGGTTTGAGGATTGAGGACGAGGACTGACGGTAGAGGATTTAGGTTTGAGGATTGAGGATTGAAGACTGAGGATTGAGGATGAGTGCTAAGGCTCGGGGATTGAGGATTGACGACTGATGACTGAGGATTGAGGATTGAGAATTGAGGATTGATGTTTGAGGATTGAAGATTGAGGATTAGGTATTGAGGGTTGAAGAATGAGGATTGAGGATTGAGGATTGAGGATTGAGGATTGAGGATCTAGGACTGGAGATTGATTATTGATTATTGAAGGTTGAGGATTGTGGATTGAGGATTGAGGATTGAGGATTGAGGATTGAGGATTGAGGATTGAGGATTGAGGATTGAGGATTGAGGATTGAGAATTGAGGATTGAGGATTGAGGATTGAGGATTGGGTATTGAGGATTGAAGAATGAGGATTGAGGATTGAGGATTGAGGATTGAGGATTGAAGATTGAGTGTTGAGGATTGAAGATTGAGGATTGAGGATTGAGGATTGAGGATTGAGGATTGAGGATTGAAGATTGAGTATTGAGGATTGAAGATTGAGGATTGAGTATTGAGGATTGAGGATTCACGGTTGAAGATTGAGGATTGAGGGTTGAGGATTGAGGATTGAGGATTGAGGATTGAAGACTGAATATTGATGATTGAACATTGAGGACTGAGGATTGAGGGTTGTGGATTGAGGACGAGGACTGAGGATTGAATATTGATGTTTGAGGTCTGAGGATTAAGGATTGAGGATTGAGAATTGAGGATTGAGGATTGAGGATTGAAGATTGAGGATTGGGTATTTAGGATTGAAGAATGAGGATTGAGGATTGAGGTTTGAGGATTGAGGATTGAAGATTGAGTATTGATGGTTGAATATTGAGGATTGAGGATTGAGGTTTGAGGATTGAGGATGAAGACTGAGGGTTGAGGATTGAGGTTTGACGAACGAGGATTGAGGATTGAGGATTGAGGACTAAGGATTGACGATTGAGTATTGAAGATTGAGGATTGATGACTGAGGATTGACGACTGAGAATTGAGGATTGAGGATGATGATTGAGGATTGAGTATTGAGGATTGAATATTGAGGATTGAGGATTGAGGATTGAGGATTGAGGATTGAGGATTGAGGATTGAGGATTGAAGATTGAGTATTGAGGATTGAAGATTGAGGATTGAAGATTGAGTATTGATGATTGAATATTGAGGATTGAGGAGTGAGGATTGAGGATTGAGGATTGGGTATTGAGGATTGAGGAATGAGGATTGAGGATTGAGGTTTGAGGATTGAGGATTGAGTATTGAGTATTGAAGATTGAGGATTGATGATAGAGGATTGAGGATTGAGCGCTGAGGTTTGAGGACTGAGGACTGAGTATGAGAATTGAGGATTGAGGATTGAGGACTGAGGATTGAAGATTGAGGATTGGGACTGAGGATTGAATATTCAAGATTGAGGATTGAGGATTGAGGATTGAGGATTGATGATTGAAGATTCATTATTGAGGATTGAAGGTGAGGATTGAGGATTGAGGATTGAAGATTGAGGACTGAGTGATGATGGTTTAGTGATGAGAATTGATATTTGTGGATTGAGATTTGAGGAGTGAAGAATGGGGATTGAGTATTGAAAACTGTGAATTGAGGATATTCTATTGAGGACTGAGGATTGACAATTGATTTAAGAGGACTGAGGGCTGAAGATTGAGGATTCAGGATTGAGGATTGGGTATTGTGGTTTGAACATTGAGGATTGAGGATTGAGGATTGAGGATTGAGGATTGAGGTTGAGGGCTGAGAGTTGAGGATTGAGGTTTCAGGTCTGAGGACTGAGGATTGAGGATTGAGAATTGAGGATTGAGGATTGACGATTGAAGATTGAGGATTGGGGGACTGAGTGTTGAGGGTTGAGTGATGAGAATTGATGTTTGTGGATAGAG